>NC_060279.1:65985883-66285883 GCF_021613505.1 Equus quagga
CCGGGGCGGGGGCGGGGGGTTTGGGGAGATAAAGCAGGAAAAAAAGAAAAAAAAGATTGGCAGCAGTTGTTAGCCCAGGTGCCAATCTTTAAAAAAAAAAAAAGAAATGAAAAGAAAAATGCATTAAATTACAGTAATTACTGTGGATTCACATATAAGATCAAAAGAGAGTTCTCAAACCAGATTGTTTTCATGACATTTATCATCTCTGTAATCATCTTAGAAAACTTAATTTTTCCTTAAACAAATTCAAAGGAATGAAAGCTTACAACTCTAGATTCTAAATATAAACTCAAAAGTTTAAACTATCTTCTTAAAATATGTTCTTAAGAAAACTCTATGGTGCTGGCATAAGGACAGACACATAGATCAATGGAATCGAATTGAAGTTCCAGAAATAAACCCATACATTTATGGTCAATTGATTTTCAACAAGAATAAGAAGACAGGGGCCGGCCCCGTGGCTGAGTGGTTAAGTTTGCGCCCTCTGCTTCCACGGCCCAGGGTTTTGCCAGTTGGAATCCTGGGCATGGACCTGGCACCGCTCATCAAGCCATGCTAAGGTGGCATCCCACATGCCACAACTAGAAGGACCCACAATTAAGAATATACAACTACATACCAGGGGGCTTTGGGGAGAAAAAGGAAAAAAATGTTTAAAAAATCTTTAAAAAAAAAGAATAACAGGACAATTCAATGGGGAAAGAATACACTGTTCAACAAATAGTGCTACCAAAAGTGGATATCCACATGTAGAAGAATAAAGTTGAACCTTCCTGCCTCAAGCCTACACAAAAATTAACTCAAAATGGATCAAAGACTTAACTGTAGGACTAAAAGTATAAAACTCTTAGAAGAAAACATAGGTGTAAATTTTCATGACTGTAGACTAGGAGATGGTTTCTTAGACATGACACCTAAATCAGAAGCAACCAAAGAAAAAAATATATAAACTAGACTTCATATAAGTAAAAAACTTTGGTGTTTCAAGGAACACTATCAAGAAAGTGAAGCGGGCCGGCCCGGTGGCGCAGCGGTTAAGTTTGCACATTCCGCTTCTTGGCGGCCTGGGGTTCCCCAGTTCGGATCCCGGGTGCGGACACGACACTGCTTGGCACGCCATGCTGTGGCAGGCGTCCCACGTATAAAGTAGAGGAAGATGGGCACGATGTTAGCTCAGGGCCAGGCTTCCTCAGCAAAAAGAGACGAGGACTGGCAGTAGTTAGCTCAGGGCTAATCTTCCTCAAAAAAAAAAAAAGAAAGTGAAAAGACAGCTTACAGAATGGAAGAAAATTTTTGCAAATCACATTTCCTCTAAGGGGCTAGTATCCAGAATATTAAAAAACAACTCTTACAAAACAACAATAAAAAGACAACCCAATTTAAAAATGGGCAAAGGATTTGTATAGACATTCTCCAAATAGTCAATTATAAACACATGAGAAGATGTTCAACACTCTTAGTCACCAGGGAAATGCAAATCAAAACCACAATTAAAAAGCACTTCACACTCACTACGATACCTATAATGAAAAAGACAGACAATTACAAGTATATCCCAGGATGTGGAGAAATTGGAACGCTCACACATCACTAATAAAAATATAAAATGATGTAGGCACTTTGGGAAACAGTTTGACAAAAGTTAAACATAGAGTTACCATATGACCCAGCAATTCCACTCCTTGATATACACCTGAGAAAACGGAAAACATATGTTCACACAAAAATTGTACACAAATGTCACAGCAAAACTATTCAGAATAATAAAAAAATAGAAACAACACAAATATCCATCAAGTGATGAATGGAAGTAAAATGTGGTATATCCATACAATGGAATATTATTTGGCCTCAAAAAGGAATGAAGTACTGACATATACTACAACATGGGTGAACCTTGAAAACATTATGCTAAGTGAAAGAGCCAGACACAAAGGTCCCATATGGTATGATTCCATTTATGCGAAATTTCCAGAGTAGACAAATCCATAGGGACAAAAAGTAGATTAGTGGTTTCCAGGGGCTGGGGGGAAGAAGAATGGGGAGTGATTGTTAATGGGTAGGGGGTTTCTTTTTGGGATGATGGGAATGTTCTGGAATTAGATACTGCTGACGTTGTACAACCTCATGAATATACTAAAAAACACTGAATTATACACTTCAAAAGAGTGAATTTCATAGTATGTGAATTATATCTTAATAATTTGTGTGTGTGTGTGTGAGGAAGATTGGCCCTGAGCTAACATCTGTTGCCAATCTTCCTCTTTTCGCTTGAGGAAGATCGTCCCTGAGGTAATGTCTGTGCCAACCTTCCTCTATTTTATGTGGGATACCGCCACAGCATGGCTTGACCAGCAGTGCCAGGTCCGCGCCTGGGATCCAAACCTGTGAACCTCAGGTCACCGAAGCAGAGCATGCAAACTTAACCACTACGTCACCAGGCCAGCCCCTTAATAAATTTTTTAATGAAGTTCTTTAAATTATCCTACCAATACCAATGTAATGTAAAGCCCCAATAAGGTCATTGTAGGAGCCAACAAATATAAAATAGATTAGGAAGATATTTCAAGAGAAAGTTAATACAGGTGAAGTAGTAAAGCATAACTCCATGAGTAGATTGGGAAAATAGAAATAAAAACTGAAGCTGAAAAAAATCCGTAATTAATGAAAAAGTCATCTAGATCCAAACCAAGTTTAGGTGAGAGCAGAGGAAAAATAAACAAATTCCTTAATCAATAATTTTTCCCTTATTTAATTATAACTCTGAATCACAAAATCTCAGAGGCATTTCTAGGTCAAAAGAAAGTTATAAGAATAACATTATTAAGATCCCATTTTATTTGCAGCTCAAAGAGATGAAACAATCTGCCCAGCTTTACACGGCAGCAATGATGAAGCCAAGAAATCTCACCAAAGGCTTTCTCCTAATGCTTTACCTGCCAGCTACTTTCATGTTGAAAATGTCAACTTTAAAGTGACATAATAAAGCCATACTTGCATGTCTCTGTCTAAACTCATTAAGAATTACTGTTAAGTATAAAGCCCGTGTTCATTTGAGCTTGCATTCTTACAGGAAACTGACTAAAACCTTTCTCGCTGGATGAGAATATTCCATTTTCTAGTTACCTAGGAATTAAAATTTAAAATATTTCCTCACCTGAAGTTAAAGAGTAATAATTCCTACCTAAACATCCCAGCCACAATGAATGAACGAATGAATAAGCTGTTTACTACAGAACTGTGAAGGACCAAGATCCTTCAACACAGCCATTCTCCCACATTAAACACAAGACGCAGAAAAATGACATCATCTCATTGGAAATTTATTGGAAGGACATTTTGCAAGAGAGTTTTTTGCAAATACTAGGACCTGTGGCTTTATAAACAAGGGTCAGCATCCTCATTAGCTGGGCCTTCCTGGGGCCAGTAATCATAAGGGATATTTGCATAATGCTTTCATATTTTCATTTCACTTAATCAGCACGATAACCTTATGAAAGTACAGACCAGGAATTACTACCCATTTTACATCGTGAGAAGCAGAGGTTCAGAATAGGGAAGTGACTTGCCCAAAGTCACTCGACTGGTGAGTGGCAGAGCTGGGACTTCTAACACCAGATCCCATCTTCTTTCCACTGCATTCCCTACTTCTCCAGGTAAGCTATGTCAGAGGCAGGCTTAGGCAATTCTGCAAGAAGACAGAATGAGAGGAAGGAAAGGAAAGTAGTGAGGAAATAGAAGAGGATGATGACGGGGGAAGGAGGTGTTTTATTAGGAAGTGGATCTAACCACTCTCAGTTGCCCCGAATGCCCCTTAAAGGGCAACAGTGCCACAAGTTACCCTGCTCTAAATTAATCCTATGCCCCTAAGTCATAGGAGACTTAAATGCCTAAAAGAAATCTAAAGATTTTTCTCCTCCAAGGGTCTGACAGCTGAACTTAGCCCCTCCCACAAAGGCTCATGGCCCCAAGGTCTCGGTCACATTAAATGCCTTGGGGGCCGAAGAAACCCTGAGGTGTGGGGGAATGAAGGGAGAAGGATCGGGTTGGGGCAGATGGGAGACTAAGATTGGGCTAAAGAGAGGGGGAGCCTGCGGCAGAGTTGTGGTTCGGGGATGTGGGTTTTGTGGCTGAACTCGAAGGTGCGGTAGGAAACTAGGATCAGAGCTGACAGTCAGGGTGGAGTTCACAGGTCCAGGAGGAGTTAGGGG
Source organism: Equus quagga (assembly GCF_021613505.1). Lineage (NCBI taxonomy): Eukaryota > Metazoa > Chordata > Mammalia > Perissodactyla > Equidae > Equus > Equus quagga. The sequence goes on from NC_060279.1 coordinate 65,990,098, forward strand.
CTGACACGGCTAGAAAAAGACCAAGGAGGATGCGAGGCTTGGGTGGTCTCCACAGCCCGAGGATGAAGGTAAGGCCCCTCTCAAACGTCTGTGATTGGATGCTCCCTTAAGTCCCGCCTACCCGGACCCTCTCCCCTCAAGCCCCGCCCACGCCGCCGGGCGCGCGCCTGAGGAGCGGGGAGGGGGACCAAGCTGAAGAAGGGGGGAGGGGGAGAGGAGAGGCTCGTGCACGCGCCCCACTCGCCGCTTGTGCGCGAGCAGCGCGCTCCCGCTGCCCGCGTCGCCATCTTTTCCCCTCCGTCTGTCTGTCTGCCGTTGGCTTTGTCCGTCTGCAGCGCCGCCCCTCGGCTCCCAGCCACCGGCTCGGCCCGGAGCCGCCCTCCGCCTGCTAGGGCTCAGTCCCAGAGAGCCCCGGCCCGGCTGGCCCGAGCTGCGGCCCTGGGCCCATTGTCCAGCGGTCCGTCTGTCCGGAGGCGGGGCCCAGGCACCCAGAGCGCCGCGGAGCGCCGAGGCGCCGGGTAAAAAGACCCCCGACTGCTTCCCCCCGGGGCGCGGCTGAGGATGCAGGGGCTCCTCGTCCCCGTCTTGGTCGCCGGCTGTCGGTCCTTTTGTCTGTCTGTGTCTGCGGAGGGGCTAGGGGCTCGCTCGGGCCTGGGAGGCGGGGGCAGCCCGGGCTCCGACCCTCCCCTGCCCCGGCTTCCCGAGACCAGGCCGGACCCGGCTGGCTCCCCACCCAGCCGTTCCTCTTTCCGTCCCTCTGGCGGTCTCGGGCGCGGGAGGGGCGTCCTCGCCGCCGCCCTCCCCGCCTGGCCCAGGTCGGGCTCGGCCGGGCACGGCCAGGACGGCCCGGCGGCTGACAGGCTGGGGTGGAGCTGGGGAGGGGGCGGGTGGGCGTGGGAGAGCCGACCCGGGTGTCAGTCCAGCGGCGTGGTCTTGCAGAGAGGCTTCTAAATTTAGATTCTGAGAGGACTGTTTTGTCTGAGGGCTTGTCCGAGCCGCTTCGGAAGACCTCTGGCTCTTGTCAGATAATTCCTGGGAATCTACCTGTGCTCGTGCTTGAAGAAGTCACAGGGACCATCTCGGCTGATTATACACATGCTCCAGACCAAACAGAAGTGGGAACAGGGTGAAGAGTAAGGTGGCTACGTGACCAGCTTTCTTGTCCTCTCCTTTTTGGCAGATACAAATCACTAGGATTCAGACGAGTTTACTTTGCTCCGTGGGAACTGCACCAGAGCTGGAGGTGGGAGTGCACCCTCTTTTATGAAAGCTTGGATTTCCCCCTTTTTATTCTTGCTAAAGTCTGTGGTGTGTCCTGGCAGCTGCAACCTAACACCTGTGGGAGAGGAGGGACAGTGTTAAGGGGAGACCTTTGCCCTCCCTCTCCTGAGGACTCTTAACCTTGGTCTAAAGACAAAGCTGCCTTCCTATAAACTAGAATCCCTTGTAGACCTGAATCTCACCGTTTACCTTTCTTCCCATCCCATTTTTCTTCCAGATGGTGATGTTCAGACAGCTATTCATTTACATTTTTGTGTTGGTTTTAGATTCAGGCTTGGGAACCGAGGCAGTGTTGAAATGAATGAGTGACCTTTGGGACAATGTGTCTGTGGATTTTATTAGCTTTTAGTGCCTATAAAACAGTTGTCTAACCTCTGAGATCTTGCTGTGTGGTCAAGAGTGTACTTCCAGTGCTAGCTGTTTATTCGTTTATTCATTCATTCATTTTCTTACTTATTTTCAAGAGTCTATGACTCCACAGGCTTTCTTTTTTTGAAAGAGGAGAGAGTATTTGCTTATTTTCCCCTTAATCCTTCAGGTGTGAAGTCCGATTGGGTACCATCTGGTTTATTCCCCGTTTGGCCACTAGGAGGACTGTGAGATGCTGTGGATACTGCCGATTTAAATATGCAGATGCTCATCTGTTTCTGACTTACAGCTTTAGTGTTGAACTGTTGCCTCACCAGGTTGATTTGAACAGAGCCTGTCTCAAATTATTTGGCCTTCCTTCAGAAGGATCTTTATTACCTTTATCTCACAGTTTCAATTTCTGATCTTGAGGAGAAAATTTAAAGTTTAGTTAAGATTCCATTTTTTCCTTATATAATAGAGAGGTGGTAGCTCTGCAAATTTTAGAAAAAATGATAGACAACCTGTATTTCATTCAGCTTTCCACTTTGTGATTCCACAGACTTACAGGAAAAGACCTAAAGTGCAATATTCATTCACTGCTTCCATTAATAAAATAACTACTTGATTAGAAAGAAATGATCTACACAAACAAAGCTTAGAACAGAGAACACATACCATTAGCATTAGCACTCAGCATACTGCTCTCTAAATAGTTAAAGTTGATTTTTACTGTATCCATTTGGAGTTTTGTTGTTTTTGTTTTTGTTTTAATTGAAGGTCTGAAAAAGAACTGTGTTTGATATGCAGATATGATAGAAGACTGCCTGAAAGCTGCTTCCTTTGCCACTTCCTGTGGAGGCCTGTCTTTGCCATTTGCGGTTTCTTTCTTCTCTTGGTAAGGGGAGGCAGGATCTGATTACAGGGCTGAGGTCCTTTCTTGCTACGTAGAGGAGGTAGTTGGCATAACAGGAGGTGAGTCTTCACTAATGAGTGCAAAGTATAGCTAGTAGTAGCCTCTCACAGTGCTTCTTAAGGCAATAAACTACAATTTTATATTTTCTTATTCAGTGTGGGTACAATTTGAGAAGGCAGGAACTGAAAGAAAACTTAGAGGGTGACCAGAGCCATATTCTTGTCTTTGGTAGGAAAGATAATGTCTCTTTTTAATTTATGTCTGTTTATTCACTCTGTCTTTCAAAGAAAATTTCACAGCTTCCGCTACTAATCCATTTCAGACTCTCTAACGATACTTACTGCTGGGAAAATCTTTCTTATAACTAACCAGGAACCTCCAGGCTTAAGTATCTGTTCCCTCCTGTTTCAGGGAAGCAGGTGCATGTCTCTGGAAACTTCTTGTTTGGGGAGTTTTTCTCTTTGTTCCTCCCACTGATCTCTTTGCTACATAGAGGCTGGATTGACAAGAGGCCCTAAAGTTATTAACTTTGACCACTGCTCCAGAGCATGTGAGCAAAGCCAGGTTGATATTTCACAGTCGGATACTGAATTAGTACTCAACAATGTGGATGGCATCTGGCTTTTCTGGTGAAAGCCCATCTTCAACCCTGGAAGTCTGATTGGCTTTAGTGCCTTGTCATCCACAGTGCCCAGCACTGTGTCTGCATCACTAGATAGAGACTCTATTTCCCAAGTTGTTTTCATTTATAGATGCCTAAGAGTTTTGAGACATTTCCTATCTCACAGGGATGTGATGCCTTTGTCACCCCCAGGCGAGATAACTTCTTGAGAAAAACATCTGGAGGCTCCCATTGGTGCAGATTGCAGGGCTTGACTTCCAGTGGGCATGTGACATGTGAGCTGCCACCCTCTTTAGCTTCCTTTTGCTTCCTTTTATAATTCACCAGGGTTATCCCTTTGACCCTGCAGTGCTTCTAACGCTGGCTGCCTGAATTTTTTGCTTCCTTTTCTATCCAGTCACCTTGGTCATGATCATTTAACAGTATTCTGGATTCCACAGATAGATTTAGAGTGGAATTCTATAAATCCTCTGAAGGGGTCCCCTCTTAAACTTCTTGGGACCTTGATGTTGTGCTAGAGATTTATTCATTTCTTTCTGTCTTTAGTTTAATTATTTATAGCTGTTGAGTTTTATATGCTCAAGAACTATTTTTGAAAGTCTTTTTATTTTTTAATTCAGTATTAATTTCTGGGAAAAATGACATGTGCTAACAATATCCTTTTTATTGTAGGTCAGCGCCCTGCAAGGAGGTAGTAATATATCCAGTTGTGAAACTGGGAAAGGCCAGAGCTCTTGGACCAGGGAAACATGTCCCGTCGGAAACAGACAAATCCAAATAAAGTTCACTGTGAGTATTGGGCTCTGTCTTCTGGAACGTGGGAACGTTGAGGGTTGGAATGGAAGAGTAATCTGAATTTAGGTGAGAGGCTCACCCTAATTTGTGAAGGAAAAAAGGGTTAAAGGTGTTGAACACGATGGATGTAAAGTGTGTTTGGTTGCTAGAGGAGGTGTTAGAAGCTTGTCTCAGGAGTAGGTACACTTGATTCATCCTTAGTATTCACGTTAACAAACATTGAAAGGATATCTACTTTGTGCAAAGCCTTGTGCTGGATCCCAGGGCTGTGAAACAGTAGAAGGATACGTAAGACTATAATGTAGCCACAGATATATATATTTAAATAATATAAAAATACAAGATAGGGGCCGGGCTGGTGGCGCAGCAGTTAAGTTCCCATGCTCCGCTTCAGTGGCCTGGGGTTTGCTGGTTCGGATCCTGGGTGCAGACCCACACACTGCTTGTCGGGCCATGCTGTGGCAGGTGTCTCATATAAAATAGAGGAAGATGGGCATGGATGTTAGCCCAGGGCCCGTCTTCCTCAGCAAAAAGAGGAGGATTGGCAGCAGATGTTAGCTCAGGGCTGATCTTCCTCAAAAAAACACAAAAAAACAAGATAGTATACGCTAAGTGCCAAACAGGGTTGCTGCAGACAGAGTGTACTACAGAAGTTAAGAGGAAGGAAAGAGCTCCCTGGACTGAGGTAGCAAGGGAGTGCTTGATGGAAGAGGCCCTAGACCATGAACTTGAACTAGGCCTTAGAAGGTAGAAAGTGGATTTTAAAATAAGAGGAAGGGAGAGGTGAAATCAGGTAGGGAAAATGATGTGGGCAAAGATACAAGGGGGAATGCACATGTGTTCAGGGGTCAAGGAGACTTTATATGAAGGAGAAGTCACAGGACACAAGGTTGGAGATGTTTAACTCTACATTGTAGAGGCCTGGAGGCCAGGCAAAGTTCAAATCTCATTCTGAAGACTGTACAGAGCTACTGAAGGCTTTTAAGCAGGGGGAGTGGAGTGACGTTTATAATGCAGTGTTTTAGACCTATGAAGCAGTGTGGGATGGGTCACATGAAGGAGAGACTGGTAACAGGAAGACCAGGTATGCACTGTCGTCTTGCATTGTTTCTCAACAGTTTCATATGTATGTTTTAGTTCAGCAATTAGATTGTAAATTTCCAAAGGGCAGAGACTATATCCCATGTATATTTCCTACTATCCCTCTCTACTTCTAGCACTGCTCAGAGGGTATTCAGAAGTGCCTTATTAAATTAACATTAATATGTCTATGCAGATTTGAGATAATTAACCAGATAATTTCCTATGACCTGAAGAGATAAGCATCCTCACCCAAATGTTTATAAAAGAGACACATAGCTCCCTATTATTATGGAGGACTGACCAAATAAAATACAGCAACATTTGAAGAGAATTCAGTGGTATAACATATGAGTTTTTTTTAAAAGGAAAAAAATCTACATTTGAGAGGATAGATTATTCAAGGAGTTAAGAGGACTAAAATTTATTTATGCCAGGCACTATGTCTTATTTTATCTTATTGGGTAATTTCAAGAGTAGGAGAGAAAACAGTAGGAACAGAGGAATTAAGAGGACTTCAGCATCTTATAGATTAATGAGATTAGGGTAGCACAGCTCCATAGACAATTAATTCTTCAATTTAAGTCCTGGAAAAGTTTTATAAGACCGAACAAGTTGGATGCTTCTAGGACTGTATTCTGGAGTAGGTGGATGTGGAAGCCTGCTTAATATAAAAGTGAGTGGTTTAGGAAGGATTTAGAAACTGCTGCTAAAACAGTAAAACTTAATGGACTTGAATGTGAGGATTGTTGAAAGAGATGAAATGAAGTATCTCTAGAATAAGTAATCCACCACAGAGTTTAAGAGGATTGCTTGAAGGTGAGTATTGATAAAAGACACAGATGTGACCCCAAGAAGGTAGGGCAGGAAAGATACTCCTAGTAGAGATGATATATTCACAAATAAGGCAATCATAGGAGTTGGTGTTTACCTATAAAAGCCACCTGTCCACAGAGACTGGTTAGATTTGAGGAAAGTAGCTGGCAGGGATGATGGCATGATTGTGGTAAGGCCAGGGGTACCGGTAAAGGCTTATGTGGCCTATGCCTGCATCCACATAACATATATCCATTAGCTGCATCTCCTCCCACCATATTCAGTCAAACCCAGGATGAGCTGGTATTGGAGTGGGAAAACAGATGGACAAACAAGCCATGGAGGAGACAATGTCATACATCCACAGCTACAGAAATGCAGTTTCCAGGGCGAGTGAACGCTGTATTGTGGTGGAGTGGGAGGGACTTTGCAGGCTCTGTGGTAGTGACCATTAAGAGGCTGTGAACAGAAATGTTCAGCTGAAACTAAAGGGCAGACACCCAGCGAGGGGCTGTTTTCAGTGATCCATTTGGACATGGAACTGTGAGGGCTTCCCAAGTGATGGACTAAGCTTGCCCGAAGAAGAAAAGAGACTGAAATTTGCTGGTCTCTCAGAACCTTCTATTTATTTACTATTTGGGGACTAAAGCGGATTCTACCTTTTTTGAAAGGTCATCTTCTCATTGCCCGTGATAGTAATGGCAAGTAGAAAGAGGTAATTTCAGTCTTCTGACCACTTGAGTCTCCTATCCCCTTGCAGTGAAATGGAACCAATCAAATGTATGGAATTTAATGCTGCGCATCTATTTAAAGTAAATGGAATGGACTCGAGGTCTGGGAGGCAGGAAAGTCTACAGAAGCTTTGCGTAAATTTCAAAGCCAGTCGGCACTTGAGCAGAGTAATGGCTGAGCTCCATTAGATCTGCCTTCTGAGAAGAAGATTGTGTGGCATGAAGCTCAAAGCCCGCCTAAAAGAATATATTAAGAATCTCCCTGCTGTAGCCTGGCAGCATTTGTCAGATCCGCTTTAAAAGTCAATGGGCAGGCTGCTCTGGCATTTACTTGGCTTTCCTCAGAACAGTCTCTGTATCTAAATTACTGTCATGATCTCTTCCTCAGAAACATCAAGGCAGACTTTTGTGTTTTGCCCAGTACATTAATAGACTTGATGCAGAGCTTTTGGAATAAAAGCGCAGAATTGTTAGTCACAAAGAAACTGCTGATGGGCTGAAGTCTCTGTTAGACCTTCTTGCCTCCTTCCTTCCTCATCTCACTCTGTTCCGAGTTCTGTCAGCTCTTTCTAAAGAGGTTGAAAATGGAGTCCCTTGCACTCTCTCATTCGGTATGTTTATACTAAGCAAACCACTAAGAAAAGGAAAACTGCTTTTTCTTAAGAGACTTCTTTTCAGATTGCAAAGTACATACGAGACTAAAAACTTTCAACTTCAATTAAACACTTTTCAGCTTTTACAGAGAAGTAGGAAAAAAAGCTGTTCAAGTCCCTTCTCTTCTATAAAGTACAACTTGTTTTGTCTTCGTTCATTCTCTCAACATCTTTGTGAGGTAAATGGCTATATTCCCAACAGGTGATAGCACCTTGGGTTACAGAAACTGTCAGGTACAAATGGAATCCTAAGCTCCTCATTCCCAATACTAGCTCATTTTTTCTGAATTTGACATCTGCTCTCTTAGAATATGTTTCAGCTGCTTTACGTAATTTCAACCAGCCAGAAATTGCATTTATTTAACTGCACCAAGGATTCAAGAAAGAGAATTGTAAAATCTTTGCCTTTCAATAACTTTCATCTCAGTCTTCTCATCTGTTCTATAAACTTGCTTGCATGGTATTGTTCTTATCTGGTCTGAAAAACCTTAGCCAAATCAGACAAACGGTATCTTGATTTCATACCAAAAAAAGGAGAGGTAGCACCTTGCTCTTTACTGTGACGCTTAGACAACTTGTTCCTAACTATTAATAGACAAATAAATACCCATGTTAAATAAGATGGTTGCCCTACATTAATATCTAGAGACCAGAGGATTTTTTTTAACCTACTCCAACAGTCTCAAGATAGAAGGAAATAATAATTCTACATTATAAAATCAGGCATTTGTATAACACTTCTTAATCACTAGTATCTCTATGGATCACATTATACTTGAGTTAATGAGACATACTTTTAGCAGGTCTCACTACCTTCTTATGAAAGGATAATTTTGGACAGTCAGATTTAGGGAATGAGGTAAATAGTGACTACTGAAAGATTATTCACATATCTTTTCCTATGAGGTCTGCCAAAATTACTTCATTATGGTTTTTATATATTTTGCTTTATGTTGATGTTTAAAATAGGAACAGCCCTGAGGAATAAAGTTTGCCTTAGCCTTTTTCCTAAGTCAGGAATAGAATAAAATATAAGAACTACATCAATAGACAAAAATACACTTTGAGCGCAAGTTTATAGAGACTAAACTGAATTACTAGCTGATCTTGCAAAGTACATATTTTTTTAGGTGCCCTTCTACTGATCCAATGGTGAGGCCCTATTAAGAAAGGAAAAATTAAGAAGTGTATATTCTTTTTATAAACCTAGCTGGTTCTGGCTATACTTCTTTAGAGATGAAAAGTGTCACTGATGAGAATGGTCTGCCCCTTGGTAATCATATGCTGATACATAACTTGTTCCTTAGTGCTGTATCTGCCTGTGGTCACCAAGTCTGAAAACATGCATCTACCCGGAAGAATTCAGTAACTGTTCCAGTTGGCCATGGTCTTGTGGTTGCAATGGAACCAACATGGAGAAAGTAAATATTTCACTTCTGCAAAGAAGGAAGAGGAGGTGCTATAACGCAATTCATTTTTTGCTTTCCCTAACAATAATTTATATCCAGTGTCATCTTGGATATTATGAAAGTTGACTTAAAGCAGCTTATCTTTCCTGTGCTTGAGGGCTGTGTGGCTAGATGTACACTTGAACTCTAACCACCTCTATTCCCACTCACAGTATCAGTCAGAGTAACCATTATATTAGTTAGTTACTCTAAACTAGGCATGATAACTCAACACATGGTATCAGAACCATCAAAATGATGGTTCCTTTTGTCATATACTGGCCCTGAGAAGATTATTTTGATATTTGAGTTGTATGTATCAGTTTTACATGGTCTGAAGGTAACACTAATACTAGGATCAGAGCCATTCTCACATAGAGACAACTGTTTGTTTTCAGCAAACCCATTCTGATGAACTGCCTAAACTTCTGCTTACATCTCTACCAGAAAGCAGCTTAAAAATATGGATATTAGAGTTGGACAGATCTGGGTTTGAATACTTAGTTCCACCATAGACCTTAGTTTTCTCCTAAGTATGGGGGAATAATACCTACCACATAGAGTTTTGCAGAGAATTAAGGTGAGATAACAACTATAAAGCACTTAACATGGAGCCTGGAACTAGAAAGTGCAAATCATAGCTATTATTGGTGTTTAGCACTTAGCATAGAGTAGATGCTTAATGAATATTTGCTGAACAAATGCCTAAGTGAATCACATGAAGCCTACTTCACATCAACTCTTTCACTGCCCACAGACTCATAGTGCAGGTCAACTGACCAGTTCATTCCTCCTACATCATTGTATCCTCTATCGAAACCTGAGCCTGTTTACTTTCCTTTCTCTCTTCAGTAAGAAAGTGACTGTTCTGTTGTCAAACATTTCAGTAGGGCTTTTTTTGTTTTCTCTCTTGGTGGCTGACTGTAGTTTCCACTTTGACTGAGATAATGGAAACCTCAAGAAACCCAATTCTCTTTTCTCCTTAGTTTGCCTCTTGGAAATAAAAGAGCACTTAAATGTTAACTCTTCAATAACCACTCTGCAGAGTTCCTCAGAAGTAAATGCATAATCAAGTTTGGGTCCAGGGCTCTTGGATACCCCTTAGCAAAAAAACAAAACAACTTACCTTGGACCAAGGAGACTAGATGAAATACTATTTGTTGCAAATTAGTTGGCATGTTTTAGGAAGTTTGTTCTTCAGCAGAAATGAGTTCATATATTATCTGTTCTCTTTTTAATCCATTATTCAACCAGTTGCTGATTTGCTCATGGCTAGTTCTGATAGACATTAGAAAGAGAGTCAAGGAAGAACTTCCAGAGCATGTCTTGGAAGGAGAGTGGATGAAAGATGGGATTAGAGACATTTTTCTTTAGACAGTTTATTTGAGGCACTTGTTTATAGTCAGACAGACACTGAGTCTGGGCCATTGTGCTAGTACATTAAGATGCAGAGATTGTACCCAAATTTGTTGCCCCATCTTCATCCCATCACTTTGCCTCTTCTTGCCTCTGTCTCCCCAGTCCTGATGGAAGGTTGTAATTGGAGTTGAGATTCTGAAGTTAAATTTGTAAAGCAGCAATGGATCACCTTTTGAAAGGAGTCAAAATTAGGAGGATTTAAGGGAAGCATGTGATGCTTTTTAGAGCATCTGGCTTACTGCCCAGGAAGAGTAGCTGCACGCAGAAACTGTTGGAAGCAACAAGCTGACTTGGAGATGAACGACCTCACCACAGGGTTCTTGCCTGTCTCCTACCTTTGAATGGTCTGACTTTCCAACCAGCTTGCCTGGGGATGTGCTGCCCAGCTGGTGGCCTGACTATTTTTCCTTGTGACCACCAGGGGATCAAGTATTTGCTGGGCTAGAAGAGCAAGCCCGCCAGGCGATGATGAAAACTGATTTTCCTGGAGACCTTGGCAGTCAGCGACAAGCTATCCAACAACTAAGAGATCAGGACTCCAGTAGCAGTGAGTTCTGCACCTTCTGGTAATGACTCAGGGCAATGGGAGAAGAATTATCAGAGTGTGTGTGCTCTGGGGATTGTGCATGGGGGTTGGGAGGAAGACATGAAGAAGGAGATTTGTGGATCCTCAGTGTTCCCAAATGTGTTCTAAGGTGTATAGGCATATGCTTATCCAGAGAATAGGTTTGGCATTATGTTTTTTTTTTAACTCATGGACTGCAGTACTTAGCACAGTGCCATGCACAGATAGGTTTGTGACGATAGTGGTAGAGAGGGACAAAGGAATAATTAGTGCTCAAGCAGCCTCTGGGTTAGGTCAGATGAAAAGAAAACAATCCTTGCCTCCTAGGATCCTTTTATTCTTAATTAATAAAATGTAAGTGGCATTAGTGAAACTTTTGCTTGAGGGCCCCATTTTAATGTTATACAAGAATATTTGCTTACTAATGAGATTATGCATCATATAAAATGCTGATGTGGAGATCTTCCCACACCAAGTCCTAAGTAGATCCCTGTGGTTAAGAGATGGCAAAGACAGTGGCTGGTAACCAGTTGAGCCTCATGGATTGTCTGTTCCATGACCTGACTGAACAAATACACTTTGAGATGTATTTCCTAGGATGATTTCTACACTTGACTAATCTTATCCATCTGATATTGGTTATTATTAGTGTCAATTCAGAGTGACATTTCTGATTTTTCTCCACATTTGGGCTTGAGGAAGAATGAAGAGGGAGAGAGTTCTGCACCCTTCTAGGAACTACAGTTTCCACTCAAACTAATAATTTAGCAACAAAATAATAATAATAATTTAGCAGTTAATTGCTCAGGTACATAAAAATGAACCCAAATATTTCTAGAAAACCTGAGGGAGCCACCAGTTTGAGTGACAGGTAGGAATGGCAACATCTATAAAAGTCTAATAGGTTTCCATTCTGGAAAAGATGCATCATCCCTCTAGACAGCATACTTATTTTTTAAAACTCTTTTTAGTAGAGAGATATATTTGGATTTTTGATAAACTTACAAAAATATGTTTGATACAATGTTGTCTTAGACTAAATTTACAAGTATTCCAAATAAGCTGGTAAGAAAATATGGTATGATTTAATCTGTGCCAATCCTTTATTACTGAGATGGATTCAAACTAAAACTTTGGGCTGGGGAATAAGGCATATGTACCATAGATCTTTCCAGGGCCCAAATTCAGTACACCAATCAAGCAGAGCATCTAACAGACACAGGTATCTACTAGCAGATGATTTAGTTAGATTTTCTTATGAAGACAGGGAATGTAACCAGTTTTGCCCACACATTGGTGATTTAGAAATTATGCAAGGGACAGTAGAGAGAAAACAAGAAGCACTGTTAGCTAGGAACTGTAAGCTGATGCAGAGAGACTGGTGAAACTCTACCCTGTATTTCTTTCTTGCTTACAGTCAGGCCCAGAAGTCCAGGATCTAGGTGGGTTGGGTTGGGGCTGGAGTCTGACAGCTTTCTTAGGCTTGGCTTCCTCTTGTGATCTTCAAGGTACTAGTACTGTTTTTTTTTTCCTTTCTGAAAGAACTCCCTTTGTTATCATGGGTTTTGTTTTTAATCATTTTTTCCCCTATTTTATAAATAATACAGTAAAACATCACACAAACCTTGCAGATCCCCCAGCAACAAGCAGACCTTCTCACAGCCATATCCTGCCCCCTAAATGAAAACAAACTCAATTCTTATTTTAGTCACAAGAAATTATATTTTATCCTAAAGAAAAGAATGGCCTGTTGCCGCCACTTAATGCATTCAGTCATCCATCAGATAATTCAAAGAACCAAAGGAAACAATAGATTTATTTAGTCTAGAATGCTGAGTTTCTAGCAGAGTAAGAACACAGTGAGTCAAATACAACTACAGACTGCCTGAGGTTGGTTGCTGTGCTAATTTTTCCACTGTACTGAACAGCCCTTTCTCTGTAAAGTGACATCTTTTTTACCTAATTTACTACTGCCTCCTTTATTGACAAGAGGAAAGAAAATCTTGTTGGTATTTCTGTAAGTGTGTCTTGGGGTTTCTTGGGAAAGAACAGATTAGTGGGACTCAGAATAGAATAGTATACTTGACACCACAGAGAAATTGTGCAGGGGGTTATGGAGAAAAGTAAGTAATAAAATCAGTGAGAAGTGTTGGTAAGTCAGAGGTGGTGTGTTGTGGGAATGAGCATGGTGTGAGGTGCATGGGAGGTGTGATTTGAAGTGTGAGATATTTGGGAACCATGTGTAAGAAGTTATTATTTTGTGATAATGTACAGGACCCAATAACCATTTTCCAATGCAGTTTTGCCTCAGATTTTCTCTTTAGTGTGTATTTGGCATTATAAACAAGAGCTATAATTGGCTTCCACTTAACATGACTTTTATCCTACTAAGCACTGACACAAACTATATTATGGAAGATCTGAAAATGTTTTCTACTATAGCTGCAAACTCTAGGGTGGAAAGCAACTGAAGATGTATTCATGCAAAAAGCAGAACAAGTAACCAGTTTGTGTGTTCCAGGTGACAGTGAGGGTGATGAAGAGGAGACCACGCAAGATGAAGTCTCTTCCCACACATCAGAGGAAGATGGAGGGGTGGTCAAAGTGGAAAAAGAGTTAGAAAATGCAGAACAGCCTGTTGGTGGGAACAAAGTGGTAGAGCATGAGGCAAGTGACAAATGGCCCCTGAGTCTGGGAACTCCATTCACCCTTCTACTGGGCCCTGAGGCCTGTCATCCGCTTATAAGTCTTGCCTCTGACAGTTTCCTGGGCCTTCATATGAAGCCTCTCTTCCTTCACAGTGCCAGTTACCAAACCTCAGACACACAGGTCTCATCACACTGAGCTTTCCTTTTCCACCTACGTGTCACTACACCCACGTACAGCTGTCCGTCCTAAGCTCCCACTTGTTTCCAGACAGACTGTCCACCTTTGCAAAACTATCAGCTGACTTCCTGAGGTGTAGTCTTGAATATGCTTGCACATTTAAGTCAGAGTGTTACCTGAAGTGCCATCTTCTTACTAAATTGTTTCCTGAGGATTCCTGCAGGAAGCATGGCAAGAGGGAAGCTAATCCTCTCTTTAAAGAGTTTACTTTAGGGAAAACAGTAGATAAGCTCTCTCTGGGGCAATCATTTGTCCTTATGCAGGAAGCCTTGGAGAAAATGGAGATGGGTGCAAATTTCATTCCTTTTTTTCCTATTGCATTTTCTTTTGGTTCATATAGGAACCTAAGAATAATATGTGATACCAAGTTGTGATCCTTTTAACAGGATACCCTGTTCAAAGAAGTAGGGGCAGGGAAGAGACTGGTCAATAGTCTTAATGAATTGCCTCCTTGTTGAATTGCAGGTCACGGAGAATTTGAATTCTGACCCCTTACTTGGACTCTGCCAGTGTCCCCTGTGCCAGCTAGACTGTGGGAGTCGGGAGCAGCTGATTGCTCACGTGTACCAGGTATGGCTTGGGGAGCTGTGTGCTCTGGAACACGAGGGCCAGCAGCCTGTTTATCCTTTGCCTCCAGCTCCTGAAGGAACCTTGGGTTGTTGCCTCCGTTAAGACTCCACTCCAATCCTCACTCAAATCCAGAACATTTTAGAGAATAAGTGGGATACGTTGGGTAAATACTTCTGGATTCCCAGGCAGACACATTATGAAAATTATCATTTTTTTCTAAATTATTTAATGCATATTTTAAATAGCGAAATAGAAACTAACATTTGTTAATAACGAGGGCTTTGTTTTAAAAAAGAAAAAAATGAGTTAACATAAATGTTTCTGAAATATTGCAGAAAGTTAATATAAATGAGGGGCTCAGAATATGACAAATTTTTGCGTTTTTCCCCGATCCAATCGCAAAGCACACATGCCTTGTGAGCTATTGAAAGGGCATCAGCACACATGGCAGCCTGGGATTTAACATAAAGATAGTTGGCTCCTGAGGAGAAGCATTTCTTTAGAAGACTGTTTTTTAAAAGCTTGAAGGAAAAGCAGGACACTTAAATACCTTTGGCTGCCAGTCTTCCCAGCCAGCTTCTAGACTTGGCCTTCACCGCTCCCTTAACATGCACTTGTACCTGCACAATGTGAGGCAAGCAGACAGAGAGAAATTATCCCAAGCATGAATTCTTCTCAGGCTCTGAAGAGGGCTCTGAGTCTGGAGTCCCATTGTTCCTCAAGCCAGTCATGTGTCCCACAATGCAGTCAGAACTCAAACTAATAAAATCTTAGCAATGAATTGAATGGCCTTGCCCTTCTGAAGGTCCATTAATACTTACTTTCCCAGGTATTAAACAGGGAGAATAGTTGCAAGTCCTTTGTTCTGAGACTAAGGAAAGGGGACGTTTCCAGAAAGTAGGTCCTGAGTGGGTGTAGATTGTCCTGGAGGTTGCATGAGTTGACAGCTGAAGGCTCTGTTTTACAGCACACTGCAGCAGTGGTGAGCGCCAAGAGCTACGTGTGTCCTGTCTGTGGCCGGGCCCTTAGCTCTCCGGGGTCATTGGGTCGCCACCTCCTAATCCACTCTGAGGACCAGCGGTCTAACTGTGCTGTATGTGGAACCCGTTTCACCAGCCATGCCACATTTAACAGGTTAGCCGAGCATCTAACCTTCTTGTGCTGGGAACAAATTACTGGGGGTGGGTTCTGCTCTCCCAAGTCAAAGTGAGTGCTAGAGAAAGGTAATACAACGGCAACTGACTCTTGACTCTTTGGAAAGACAAGTAATGAGCCTAGTAAATATGCCTGTTTCATTGGATATCCCCAAAGGAAAATGAATTCCCATTTCTTTCCTCTATCGCAATGATATTTTCATCTAGAAAGAGATGTGGGGAAGTCTAGGAATATTCATGATAAAGCATGGAGAAAGAACTTACAGGGTGCTGAGAGGACCTGCTCCGAGGACATAGTCTCTATTGTGTCTCAGGAAGACTAGAACTGTGTGAATTGTGCCCTAGTCCCATTTGCTAGTGTATAATAGAGTTGGCCAGGGGAGGAGGCCGCTGAGCCAGTGGACTGTACCTTCCCTGAAGGCAGCTTCCACCTGAGGGAGGACTGCTCTGCACAGCTCCTACCACACACCATCGTTCTAGCTTGAATGAAAACTGCACATTGTAAGGATGACTCTGATCTGGTGACTTGCTGTGGCAGTTGGCTCTGTCTTTAACTCCAGGTGGGCTTTAAGACTTGATAGACACCCTAGGCCACAGAGCAGGGGTGGAGAGGTAGAAGAGGTCTCCTGAGCACTCAAACTGACCCCTAGTGGTGAACTTGGAGCAACTGGCCTGGTAGGACAAGAGTATCAGGGCTGGATACCTAAGCCTTGCTAGAAGGTGACACTAACCATCCAATATTTTTGCTTTCCAGTGAGAAACTTCCTGAAGTACTTAATATGGAATCCCTACCCCCAGCTCACAGTGAGGGCCCCTCCAGTGCTGAGGGGAAGGACATTGCTTTTAGTCCTCCAGTGTACCCTGCTGGAATTCTGCTTGTGTGCAACAACTGTGCTGCCTACCGGAAGCTACTGGAATCCCAGACCCCCAGTGTACGCAAGTGGGCTCTTCGTCGACAGAATGAGCCTTTGGAAGTAAGGCTGCAGCGGCTGGAACGAGAGCGCACGGCCAAGAAGAGCCGGCGGGACAATGAGACCCCCGAGGAACGGGAGGTAAGACGCATGAGGGACCGCGAGGCCAAGCGCCTGCAGCGCATGCAGGAGACAGATGAGCAGCGGGCACGCAGGCTGCAGCGGGATCGGGAGGCCATGAGGCTGAAGCGGGCCAATGAAACCCCAGAGAAGCGGCAGGCCCGGCTCATCCGGGAGCGGGAGGCCAAGCGGCTCAAGAGGAGGCTGGAGAAAATGGACATGATGTTGCGAGCTCAGTTTGGCCAGGACCCTTCTGCCATGGCAGCCTTAGCAGCCGAAATGAACTTCTTCCAGCTACCGGTGAGTGGGGTAGAATTGGACAGCCAGCTCCTGGGCAAGATGGCCTTTGAAGAGCAGAATAGCAGCTCTCTACACTGAACCACACCCTCCTGCCTGCTCACCCGCCCACCCAGGCCCACAGGGATCAGGGCCCTGTCCTTGCTGCCAGAGGCAGGCCCAGGGTTTTTGCAGGTGGACCTGTGTACCCCTTGCATGTGGGAGCAGGAATGATGGAGTCAGGAAGGACCCAGCTCAAGGCAGCTCTGGACAAGGGAGCAGGCACTGGACTCCCCAGCCCACAGAGAACTGGACTCCCCAGCCCACTGCTGTAGGGTATGCTTTAGGACTGTGGGGCCCCAGTGTGGCCCATGGAGTTGTCAGAGCAAATAAATTAATTTTATCTTTACTGGTCCTTTCCTGTTTTTCTCTGTTTCATTCTAGCAAATGAATTGATCTAGGAGAGACCTGGGTAGAAGTTTTCAAGCAGTGACTTCTGGCAGATTGTCGTTTTCTGAGGGAGGGTGCTCCTCTCCAAGCAAAGATCCCTTATTTGGGCCTTTACAAGTTGATGAGGTACAACTAGGACACTAAAGAAGGAACCGATGCTGACTTTGTGAGGGTCCATCCCCACCACCGTAACAAAGATAATCCAGTCCCAAGGGCTATTGAAACTGAGCTTACCTTTTCTAAACTCAAGTAGACACCTTTCCTCATATATGGCATTTTCTAAAGAAGATACAGTATTTAGACTAGGTGCTGGGTACTTTTGCCAGCAGAATCCAGTTTGTCAAACTTAAAATTCTATCCCAGACAGCAGTCAGCTGCACTTAGGAATATGTGCATAGAAATAGCTGCCTTAAGGTCCATAGCACCAAAAAACTCACGTTTGAGAGAAGAGATAATCCATCTTTTTATTTATTCCCCAGAGCCAAGATGGGATAATAAAACCCATTGATGGAAATCCAGAATTAAGGTGATATGAGACCACAAGTCAATAGTGGTCAAGACTAGAGCAAAATGACTACTCTCTGGCAGTTTGTGTGGCTGCCAAACCATGGAGGGAGACAAGAGCTGAGGTCATTTCTAAAAACCTTCTGTGATGGTACAGAACAAGCACAGAACTTTCCTTAGCCTGCACCAGAGGTTGTGTACAGTTTAGATAATTATAGATCGTGTGGTCCAGAAGGAAGTGCCCTAGTTAAGCAGTAGTCAGAAAAATAACTATGCCAGGAATGTGGACTTCTTCCAATATCATAAAAAGGAAGCGTGGACTCCTCTCTGACCTCCACAGGTTCAAGGCTATTTAATAGTGTTAACTGACCCCCGACCAAACTAGGGTTAATTCCTACAAGGCGGGCTAAAATAGTTCTGTTCTGAAAAATAAAACAAATTTAATAAGCTTGTCACAAAGGACTGGACATTTAAAAGAAAGTATTTAATTGAGCCAAATGCCTTTCTCTCACAGAGCTCCATATTGAAGTCTTACTTGGGATGCTTCAAAATGGTTGCACACTCAATGTGTGTCAAAGATTATGCTGAGCACTTTACATGGATTATCTCATTTAATTTTTACAACAAACTATGAGTTAATACAAACTCAGAAGTTAAGACACCTGGATTCAAAATTGTGCACTGCCATTTAATAGCTGTCTAACTTTGGGCAAGTTACTAACCTCTGCCCACCCACAAAATAGAAATAGTAGTACTAGCAACAAATGATTGTTAATATATAATGCAGTTGGGATAGTTTGTGGCACATACTAAGTGCTCAATAAATGTATCTGAGTCACTATCATGTATCTGAGTGTTTCACCTCTTACTAGTGGCAAGTTTCCTAAGTTAGAAGCAGTAACAATGATTGGAGCTGACTTATTCCAGCAATTTCTGACAGTATTCCTGAGGAAAGTAAAGAACTGGAGAAAAGGCCAACAGTGAGAACATCTACAGGTCCTTGTGGTGGTTGATTGTGCTAGTATCCAAATCTACAGGTAGACTTCTGGGTCTCTGAAATACATACCAACAGAATATGCAGACCTGCTACAGGACTAGCTTCACAATCTGCCCCGACTCCACCACACGTAGATGGGCACCATTTGCTCTCTATTACAAGCTCTCCCAGGAAGGGTTTTATCCCCCACCCAACAGCCACCATCTAAGGCTGGGATAGGAAGAAGGCGCAAACACCAAAAGGAAAAGCTAGTAGTTTATATAGATAGATATATAGATATATAGATATTGATATATATTGTGTTTACATAGTCCACAAGTTAAATGCAGGTATCCATAAGAGCATTAACAATAAAAATACAATCTGTGTGTAGCCAAGTACAGAGACTTAAAATGGTAAAACAGCAAAAAGGATCTCACAAAAGTACAAATATACAGTACAAATTGATTTATTTAAAACAGTTACAAAAAAGCACAACAAAATAGAGATTATCCTTAGAATTATTAATGCTTTGTTAAAGATCAGGTAGGATTAGAGGGTAAGAAATGGTATTGGGTGGGGGGAGCACCTGACTAGTTCTAAGGCTTTAGATACAATGCAGTTGATTACATATTAATTCAGCCATTACATACTGGGGATAGTAGTTGGGGGATCAGTTATTTATCTACAGGGAACTCCTACGCAAATCAGATCCATCCAGCCCTCCCCAGTGCAGTCCTTCTTTACTCCTCAGGACCCTAAAGCCACCTGGATGACAACGTTCCCATCCTCCTTTCTCCACCCCATTCCCTATCAATATATTCTTCCCTCCCCTAAGGTGCTGTGCAAGCTGAGAGCAGTCTGCTCTCTGCAGCTGGAACATATACTGTTTTGGCTACAGGGATCCTGTGTGACTAGGAAGGTTGTGGGGGACAGCCCTCTTTTTAATACTTCAAGTTTGCCACGAGTACAGTCAGTTTCTTCCCCAACACAAGATTCTCTTGAATGTATCAAGCAAATGAGGGATGAACCCTGTCTTTAGCAACACCAGCAATGCACTAACCACTCACAGCTCAGAACTACGTGCAAACTCCCTGTCCAGGGAGTGGGTGTAAAACCACTGTGTCATCAGCTGTCTCTCTCTGAAGAACCTCAGTCCCCATGACAGTCAAAGACAGAAATAAATGCTTGCCAGTTTGACAATAGGTAAAGGCACATGGGCTGCTGCCACACACACTGCAGACAGGAACCCAATTTGAGGCCATCTTCACTGCTGAGCATTTGCAGTAGAATGGCTTTGGGATCACACAGACTTTGAGTTTGCAATCTACCGGGGGAGGATCTAGGCTTAACAGGAAAACTAATAAAGAAACCTTAGTGTGAAAAGTGCATTTATTACTACCGTTCCTGCTGGGGAGGCTCAGCAGGACAAACCGCACCACCTCTCCTCCTTCCGCCCCAGGCACTATGCATAGTCTGCAGGTAAGGAGAGAATGCAGTCAACTCTAGCATCTTGAGGGCCAGTGTCATCCTAGGCCCAGACCAGGCTTATGGCCCAAAGATGGGTCCTAGAGTTGAAAGAGTAACTGACAGCTACAAAGACCCAGATGCTTATTTTATTATTGCATAATGTGGGAGGCCTTCCCTACCCCAGGGAAGCTGGAGGGTGAAGGCTTCCTAGCAAAGGGCTAATAGATTCCTGGTCAACATCCAACCTAGCATGGTTCAGCTCTTCAACTGTAGTGTACACTTTTTTCCCATCTGGAAAGTACTGTAGCTTCAATGTGGTTGAGTAAACTTAGCCCTAGGAGACCAAGAAGTCTCCCTAAAACTTTACTTTGCTTTTAAGAATGTGACCTAATCTCCCATGGCCAATTAATTGGGTTATCTTTACTCCAGTGGACCCAGGCTCTTTCCCAGTCAACCCATGTCCACCCTTCATCTCCAGTGTGATCACTCAACTCTTCAACATGCCTGCTTGTTGCAGGTTTAAACCATACCACCACCCTGTGCATCTCCTATGATGTCCACTGGTAAAAATAAAACTGCCCCACTTATGGGGCTATTATTTAGTCAAACTCCAAGCCCTCTTCCAACCCCAGAATCCACATAACTGGAGCCAGATGAATCTCCCTGGGATGCTGACACAGGCCCTAATCTGGTTCCCCATCATTTATTTTTTAAAACAGGATACAAGATATCACAAAGGAAAGAAGTTAATACACAGAAAACCCCACTAATAGGACCTGCTTGTTTCTCCCTCAAGACAGTCAGATATTTGGAGCCAAAGGGCTCCCAACAAGCACTGAAGCCAGTTCCCTTTGGATTCACCAGCCCACCAGCAGCATTTCATACTATCCCTATTCAACATGACTTTGCTATAAAGTAACACTTGCACATGTAAGAAGGGACAGGATGCCTGGATTTCATCTACATAGCCAAAGACATGGAAGGACAGGGAGCTATAAAGGGCAGCAGGCAGGACAGTGAGCAGACAGCAGCAGTGGCAAAGCAGCACAGACCAAAGCCCTTGGTGTTAAGACCAACTGGGACCAAGAGTGTGGAAGGGTCAGTCCAGATCTGCTGGGGCCCCTTCCCATTGGGTACAAGTGCTCAGCTCTGAACTCCCAGGTCCCCTTCCCCTGTTCTCCCCCTCCCTCGTGTACACTAATCTTGATGGGGATGATCTAAGACTTGGTTGTATTACCTGTCCTTTACCTGGTTCCCCTACTCCCAAATTGGTATAGGCATTTCCGTTTAGTGCCAGAGTCAGCATTTCTCCTTTCTATCCCCAAACTCTGGAAATGTCCTACCAATGACAAGGAACTGGCTCTGGCCTTCCTCAATTGCCCATTCCCCAAAAGCTGACAGGTTCCCACAAAAATGCTCACTTTCTCAAATCCACTCTTAGGTCTCTTGTGAACTTATGAAATTCCTAAGGAAGAATGGACACACCGTTAAGTTACTCATTTCTCATGGCTGGAAGAAAAGACTGAACCAGAGGGGAAAGGTAAGGGGAATGCCACAAGCTCTAACTAGATTTAGAGCACAGAGCTTCTTTTCCTGGGAGACCATACTTTACAAGACACCTCTGCAGTTCAGCAAAATCAAGTATTACTATATTATGTATGCATGGCACGGTATTAGGGGAGCTACTGGTATTGCTTCACCAGCAAGAGACAGAAGAGGAAGGAACAGCAGCAGAAAAGTCAGGGCCCAACTTGCCAAGGTTCACAAGATTTTCTCTTTCCAGGATTAAGTGGAAGTTACCAGGCTGGGAAGTGGAGGGTTATTTGATTTAAACTACTTGGCCTGTAACTGTTAGATATATGTTTGCTCCCATAAGGAAGAAGCTCAGTTGGTGTCCCTGGACATTTCTTGAGTGTCTACTGTGTGCATGTCACTATATTCAGTTGATAAGCCTTCCTATGAGGAAGGATGTTTCTGAGAAACCCGTGCAAACAATAATCCCTAGGTATGAGTTGCTATGAACAGCAAGAGATGAGGCCTTCTCCTGGGGCTGTCATCTGAGAGGTTTCCTCAAGACTCAGCCCCACAGGCCCCCACTGTAGGAAACAGGCCAGATAAAGCAGCATTAGAGAGAATGGGGGACAGAGAAAGGAAAGGACATGATCCCAACTGTGTACAAGGTTGAGTGTTCACCAGACAGGGTTGGTGTTTGGTTCTGAGGTGAACCAGAGACTTAAGTACTTGTGGTCAGGTCAGCAGCTTCCTTGGGATGGGCCTCCAAAAGCTGACTGGCCAGGTAACTGCTCTCAAGGAATGAAACAGTGGGGTGTAGGGCTTGTAGCAAACAAGCCAGTCTCAGTCACTTTGTTCCCCCAGGAGAACAACCTTTAGCACCTGAACACTAAGAATGACTCCATTCTCAGAACTCCCCCTCCCCTCAGGAGGTAGGTAAGATTATTTATCCCCATTTGGCAGCTGGGGAGGAAGTGAAAGAGCAAGAGGTCACAAGACCTGCCTGAAGTCTTTGACAGAGCAGAGATCAGACCTCAGAGGTTTGGAACTCCTGAGGACAGGACAGGCCTCGGCCAGTCCACCTCTAAAGGAAATGCCAGGATCATACCCTGGGAGAAGCCTCACCACAGAACTGAGTGGACAATACCCTGAGTTGCTTCAAGAGTCTAAAGACCCCAAAAAACAAACAAAAAACCCACCCACCCACCTGGAAGCTAGTAGGGGAGCCTAATTCTCAATACCCAGTGGAATCCCACAGTTCAAGCTGATGCTAAAAGTTGTGAAGAGAAAGTGGGTTTAAGACACACAGAGGGGCAAATGCAACTAAGATTGAAAATACTCTTTGCAGAGGAATATTCCACTACAAGGTAAAATCTAGGAAACTTCAGGTGTTAAAATTTTATCAAGACTATCCCAGAACCTTAGAGCTGGCTGTGGGAGGAGATGGCTTGGAGAAGCCTGAATGCTGGGAGAGGAAGTGGAATAAGATGGAAAGGGCTGTGTAAAAACACCAGGATGGGTATTGCCCAGCCAGTTGTATTTGCCCTGACTCAGGGCATAGTTCCCTTCTTGTTTCTCCACCAAGCTGTTCAGCTACAGAAGAGGAGACGACATGATTCTGAGTTTTTAAAAATAGAGAATATAACTGAAGGGGAAACCAGAGAGACCCCTACACAGCAAAAACTAGAGGTCTTGGTCAGAGTGGACAAAACCAATTTTGCACAAGGGGAAAGGCAGTGCAGCTACAAATTAGGTCCAGGTCAAGACACCATGCAGAGCAGTGAGGGCAGCAGAAGGAAGGGAGCAGTGCAGGCACTTAGGCACAACATAGACAGACAGAGGAGGGGTGGAGGGGCCTGGGGAAAAGGATCCACTGGTTCTTTGAAAAGTCACCATCACCAACTAGAGACTCAGTACAATTTCAAAGCGGGTCTGGCATGCTGAGTAGGAGCTGTGTCGGGTCAGCTACCTTTCCAGAAGCCCTGCCTAGAGCCCGGTCAGCCTGGCCATCAGGTCTTTCTCCCAAAGTCCTCCAACTGGGTGCTCAGCAAGGCAGTACTTCACTCTGAAGCCTGGAGGGGCTTCTCTCTCTCCTGGTGCTAGAAGCCTTGTGGCAGGAATGGTGGGGAGAGATAGGAAACAGCTGAAGCAGAGGATCAAGCAGAGTCCTGTAGATGAGTGCTCCTCCCCCACAAACTCAGCCAGAGACATCTGGAACAAAATTACCCTTTAAAGTGCACAGCTCTCAAAAAGAGTTCTGGGTGGGAACCCTCTTATTTCCAACCATGGGGCCTCCTGCCCTCTCACCACAAAAAAGAAAGGAAAAGAAACTTCAGACAGCTGAACTGCTACTATAAGCTGTGGATCATCGTTTTTGGCTCTTTCTTTGCTCCCTCCCTCTGCCACCTGCTCCCAAAGCCTGACTTTCCCCTTGCAGGAGCTAGGGATGAGGAGGAAAGAACAGGGAGGCCCTGATATTTGGAATGTTTCTTATCCTGCATGCACCCCCTTCCCTCCTTGGCCCAGGCCTGCTGCTCCCCATCACAGCACCCTCTAGCGCTGTCCTGAAAGGATGCCATGGGGTAATGAGCAACAGACCCTGTCTTGGGAGGCTGCCTTCATGCCTCCTCTTTCCCCCCAGTCTCACTGCCAAGAGAGCCATTCCCTGCTCGGCATGTGCAAATCCTCTGCCTGTTCACGGTGAGGCCCAGCTTCGGGGTAAAGCCCCAGTCCTGGTCTGGGAGAGAGGTTCATTTTCCTGCATTGGAACGCCCTTCGATGGAAAGCTTTACCTCCTGTGGAATGAAAGAGGGACGGAGCAGTGCAGCCCGTGCCTCCTCCCCTTGCATGCTGTATCTTTGGAAGCTTGGGGCTGGCCAGCAGGCCTGAGAACCAGGCTCCGGCTGTGAGGGCTCTACCATTCGGGAGCCCTCACCTGATGGCTGGCTCTTCCCCTCACTGTCACATTGCTCTCTGGGTCCCAAGACTGTCCTCTCAGGTCTTTCTCGGGGGGGACCCAGCTGGCCTGGGGGAGCACAGCTGGCCTGAGAAACTGAGTTACTGTTCAAGCTCTGTAAACTGATAGAGATGCAGACATCTCCCACCTGTAGCCGATGGCAGGGTAGAGAAAAGAGCTGTGCAGTCCGTCCAGGGCTGCAGGAGGACCAACCCTGGCCATATACAAAAAAGGGGTGCTCGGGGGGCACCTCGATGCTCACTTTGCTCTGCTGCTCACCAACCACGAAATGCAGCATGACAAATCCAGGCCACTGGCTTTCTTGAATGTCCACAACTGTGCTAGAGTCAATCTTCAGCCCCCCGCTCACTTCGGCACTGCGCACAAAATCCTGGGTCTGGAGGTCCTCCACCCGCTTCAGCTCCCCGGTAGCCAGCTGGATGATGGCGCCTTTCATGAAATGGGAGGGCAAGTGGGAGGAGGTAATGGGGGGTGGTGTTGGCTCCTTGTCTGCGAAGGTGGCTCTGGCCTGCATGTCCAAACTTGATGCCACCAGGATCTCCGAGCCCATGGGCAGCAGGCCTGGGTCAGTTCCAGCGGGCACCAAGTTGCCATTGGCTACAACCATTGCTTTGGGTAAAGGTCTATGTTTCACTGGTTCCTGATGGGATTGAGGGTAGAACCCTCGGGCCTGATTTTTCTCGGCCATCTCTGCTGGGTTCCTGGCTGACCCTCGCCCCTCACTCTGATGGTCAGGGGTATGATGGGACAGGTTGAGGGGGCTGGGCTCATCCTTCCTCTGAGCTGCCACCACACGATAGTCCTGAGAAGCTAAAGTGCCAACCACCCGCTGAACCTCAAGGTCGGTGTCTGGGGTCCCTCGGTGTGCCGGCACTGCCACCTCCACCCGTGCAGTCTGAGAACCTGAAAACAACTGTCCATCCACCACACAATCTACCACTGGCATCAATCCCTGGCCTTCGCCCTTGCTGTTGGGAGAGTCCAGGGCTTCACTTTCCCGTCTTATTAAATTTCGCTCTCGCTGTCTCTGTCCGTTAGCAGGGGCTGCTTCCAGAGTAGACTGGCCCTCTTGAGGGGTAAGAACTGTGCTGGCACCTGCTGGAGCGGTTTCATGCAAGGTGTACCCAGCAGGTAGCCTGGACATCTGATAATAAATGGGCATCCGGCCTGGAGCAAGGTCCAGTGGCTGAGTACTTGAGTGATGTGGCAACTGTCCAGGTGGGGAGGTGGCAGAGGGGACTTTGTTGAATGAGTGGGCCGGGGATGAAGCCTGTGGGGGAGGAGTGGCTCCTTCTGCCAGGAGTGAGGCATATGGCACAAAGTGTGGAAGGTGAGAGGTGGCGAGGTTGGCAGAAGGAGAAAGGAGGGGACTTGGTAGGAAATTAGGTGGCACAGCATAGGGAAGGCTATAAGGAGACCCGATAAACTGTAGAGAGGTGGATGGGAGCTGAGCATAGTGGATTGGGGGATAGTGGATTCCTGGATGTTGAATCAGAGAAGACGCTACATTAAATGTGGGGGGCAAGGGGCTCATGTTTACCACGGATGGGAGGCCAGTTGGGGAGAAGGTGGCAGGTGGCACAGCCACCTTATACAGCATGCCATACTGGTCCACTGTCAGACCAGTGATGGCCTCAGCTCCATCACCCCCCAGGCTGACTCTGGCTCCTGCCTGGCTCTGCCCGGCCACTACAACCCCTCGGGACCATTCAGAAGCATCACTGGAGGGTGTGTGGTTAGTTGAGCAGCTGGTAGTTCTCCCCATATCCTCGCTGGTCACAGGGAGGTCTCGTTTCTTTGGTGGAAGGCATTCCTGACTCCTCTCATGAACAGGTTTCATATTGCTTTGTGGTGTTCCTGGAGCCTGGAAGGGGTCGGCCTGCTCCTTGGGGCATCAGAAGGGGCTTCTCTGTGGCTCCCCTGCACCCCTCTCTGCTGCTGGCTGGGGTGCCCACATCTGCTAGGGAACAAATCAGAGGCAAAGAAAAGTAACCTAGGGGTGAACCAAGTCAAACGAAATAGCAGCAACTGTGCGCATGGAGGAAGACGTAACAAAGGAGACCACTGGAAAAAAAGAGGTATGAGAAAGGGGCACGCAAGGATGTTACCCCCTCATTCATCCAGCTTAGGACATGAAAGAAACAGTGAGGGAAACCACAAAGAGCTACAAAAACAAGCATTCAACGATGCATAAATAACCTGTGGGCTCTACAACCCCAGAGAAACCAACAGCTTCATGATTAGTCATGCCTCTGATGGGGATCTTGACTTTTCTCAGCCTTCTCCCCCAAGGGGGATTTGAACACATGGTCTTTGCTGCTGGCTCTTTTTCCTAAGTTTCTCCTTTCACCACCAAAGACTACTGTGCTATCTTCTTTCCTAAAGTATGACCTCATCCTCGCTTCCTGTCCCCAGCCTAATTTGAGTTATGATCTCATCTATCCCCACTCCCCCGGCCCCAGGCCTAGCTAAACTCACCTTTGCCTTATATCACCGCTACCTCAAGGACCCAGGTGTCAATAAGTCCTGAGGGTGCTTGTGTCTTTTTTTTTTCAACCTTGTTTCCCAAACATGTTATGGAAATTAGTATCTTCTTTGCCCCATAATATACTACATTCAACTTGGGCCCTATGGAGACAGTGATTGTACTGGTGTGTTCTACAATTTATTTGTTTCTCTTCCTCCCCAAAGAACAACAAAACACTTCTCACCTCATGTATACTTCTTGTTCCCTAGTCTGGCAAGACTTCTTTTCTTCTCACTAACCACCTTCAATTTGCCTTCTTCATTCATTCTCTTTCTTTTTTCCTTTGTGTTTTCTTTTGCCAATGGCTCCTTTTCCATTGTAGGTCTCCTCTAGGAAACCACTTCCTAAAATTCTGGTTCCATTCCTCCAAACATACCTGTTTATTACTATCTTAGGGTCTATATGATTCATAAGATAGTTTTCTCTCCCCTTTCTCTTACTGTCACCTTTCATACTTGTTTTGCCCACTGTCATAAAGTATCTTTTTGGTCTGAACATGTCAATGCATATAAACTTTGTCACCTATTTCTTCCAATCAAGCTCCAGTTCTTTGAATCAGAAAAGAGACTTCTATACTCCATTCTATTTTTCCACTGTTGAATCCTGGATGTTTTTCTGCAACAATGTATCCAAAGCGCCTGTATTACCTGAGCTTCCAGTGGTGCTTCTGAGCAGCTGTAATAAGAAGCAGTGTCCTCCCCCCTGGCTTGAAAGCCTAGAAGACAGAAATAGGAATAAAGTAAGCAGCAGCCTAGCCCCTGAGCCTCTCCAGGGTCGTGAAGAAAGGTAATTTCAAAGCCGGAAAGACATTAAAGCCCAGGAGTCCCTGCCTTGTCTTCTTCCCCAGAGGTGACAGCACATATGTCCAGAGTGCCCAGGCAACTGAATAGAGAAAAAGTCATCTCTTAAGCTCTAATTTGTAGGAAGACATCCCTGGAAAAAATTTTCCATGTGTCGAACTTCATTGTTTTCCTTAATATCATATTCTTCATTTTCTACCTGTACCCATCCCACATAGGTTAAATTTACTTCAGATCTCAATTTCAGGTAAATGTACAAATAAAAGTGGAAGACTCAACATTGTTCCCATCCGAACAAGGAGAAGCTAGAAAAATCAACTTCACAGATTTCACTTTTATTCAGGGCCGATGAAAACACATGTGGAGGTTATTTAAATGAGAAAAGCAGCACTAGAGGGAAAAGAACAATTATTTATGTTTCTAGGGCAGAAAAAGAGGTCAAGGGGGAGTCACTCAGGGGGAAACCTTATTAACAGATTTTCAGGGTAAAAAATTGGGCTCATGTGTATGTCAACTTTTCTGAGTGACAATTTGGTACCAAGTACTGAATCAGGTGTGACAGAAAGTGAAAACATTGCTTTGGTCCTCACGTAGTTAACAATGGAACAAAATTCACAGTAAACTATCAATATGCGAACATACGCATGCCAGAAACATCAAGCACTGAAGAATGGAGCCTTAATTTCTGAAAACAGAAAGTAGTACTGATTAATACTCTGAGAAACTACCCACTGTCTTGATCAGGTCCTAAAAAACCACTGCAAGCCTCAAACCAAACTGAAAGCAATATTTCTCTCTTAAGATTGGCAAGGTGTGGAACAAGCCCTGATGGCCTAAAGTTCAGCACACGCCAATTCGGTAGCTGGGTTCGGCTCCAGGAGCCATGCTGTGGCAGCAGCTCACATAGAAGAACTAAAAGGACTTACAACTAGAATATACAACTATGTACTGGGGCTTTGAGGAGGGGGAAAAAAGACTGGCAAAGTGTGGATGTACAAAAAAAGGTGATGAGATGGGAAAATAAGGCGGAAGACAAATTCTTAGTTACATAAACAAATTACACAGCGGGTAGAAGTATTGCATGCCTTCTCTGCCTGAATTCCAGTACCTGAAAAGCAGTTATCTTTCTCCTTCATTCCCAATAGAAATTGGGGTCACACTTTCAATCCCAGAATGATCCTTGCTCCCTGCACCTAAAACATTAAAGAAAACCTGCTTCTAGGTCACTGAGGGGTTAGCCAAACAGAGGCTAATAAAAGGACTGACAGAGGCAAGAGGTCTGAGGGAATGACAACAAAGAGCCAAGCTTGTGCACTAGGTTCCCACAACACAAAACACATTTGGAAATCTGAAACCTCGGCCTCTGAAGGATGAGGATTTCTCAAGGGGAAGACGCATTGTGACTCCAACCGAACTAAGGAGGAAGGGGGACCATTCGCAGAGCTGCCAACGCTGTCAGCAGAGCCCGGAATCAAGAAGCTAAACACAGCCCGAGACCTGAATTCGCTGAGGGCGAGACGTGCACCTGCCAGAAAGACAGGAGCTTGGAAGAGACTAGAGCTTATGGCTTCCCATGATCCGAAATCCTTGCTCCAACAAGGGTAGGGCTGGAAATTGGGAATTCTGCGTTGAAAGGGTGGGAGTTGACCCTTCAAGCAGAGGGGCAGGGGCGAGGCCCCGCAGGCGATGCTTCCTTGTTTGGGGGCCTCTTCCCGCCCCGAGGACTCGGACACTCCGGCCCGCGGAGACACAGTCGCGGGGACGCCGGGGCCTGAGGCCGCCTTCTGGGCCTGGCCAGAGAGAAGCGCGCGGGGGTCTAGGCGCGGCCACTTTCGCTCCCTCGGTCCGCGGTTCTCGGGCCCCGGTCCGGCGGAGCAACGGGCTCAGGGGGGCCACTTCCTCTGGAGCTCCGAGCCCAGGCCTGCTTGGCCTCCGTGAGGTCGGTCAGCGGCCCCCACTCCCGGCGACACTCACCGGCCCATCTCACGGCGCTCCTCGGGCTCCTCTCGCTCGTCCCGGAGCCGCTGCAACCACGGCCGCCGCCATCCCCGGCCCCGGAGCCGCCCCACACCCAGCGCCCCCAACCGGGCGCCCAGAGATGGCGTCAAGCACGTCCCGCCCCCGGCGCGGGAAAATTGCGTCACAGCCTGGGCCAGAGAGCGACGCCCAACAGTACCCCGGAGGGGAGGGCGCTAGCCAACCGCCCCTCTCGCCCAGCCCTGTCTCCGGTGGCAAAACTAACTCCTCCTTCGAGGCCGGGTCACGGGAAGAGGGTTGGGCCCGGCCCCCTCACCCTGAACCCACAATGACTCCGCAATCTCTCTAGTAAATTCTGGGGGTTCCCAGACAGATCCTTGGGGCGTGGCCATCAGAGACCCTCATTTCCTGGTCTTCCCGGGCCTGACTTGTGAAGCCTCCCCTTGGGAACCTCGGGAACCCGGAGGCAACCCGGGCCCAAGAGATTAAGGACATGCCTGGACATCCAGAGTGGAGATGGGAGCTCTTTAATGGTTGAGAGGCCTCTGAGGGGTGTGATAATGGACCAGAGCCAGGATCTAGGGGAAGGTGAAGCAAATAGTAGGAGCCTTGAAAGTCTGTGAGGAATGAGAGGAAGGGGCTTGGTAAAGTGGGAAGCAGCTTGGTTTAGTGGGAAGAGAGCTTGACTACTCAATGAAATATTAGGTCACCATTCATTGCCAACTAACTAGTCGACTTCATAGTAATATTAACATCTGATTAACGTAAGTGGAGAAAAAATTAACACCAGATGAATCTGTGCTTTGATTACATCTATGTAAAAAAGTAGTTTTGCATACAAATACAAACTAAACCGAGAAAAATAGGTTTAACTATTGGAGAGACTGGATTTGGAGTGGATTTTTCTCCTTTCCATTTCTGCAAACTATGTCCAATAACAATTCATTTTCTTTTTTTTATTTTTTTTCCTCTTCTCCCCAAAACCCCCCAGTACACAGCTGTACATTCTAGCTGTGAGTGCCTCTGGCTGTGCTATGTGGGACGCTGCCCAAGCACGGCCCATGAGCGGTGCCATGTCAGGGCCCAGGATGGGAACCAGAGAAACCCTGGTCCACTGAAGCGGGATGCACGAACTTACCCACTGGCCCTGGGGCAGCGCCAACAACAATTGATTTTCATTTGAGTTAGAAAGTATTGGCTGGGCTATGATCCCTACTCTTTGGCTATCTGACCTTAGGAAAGTCATTTTACTACTTTAGACTTGGGTTCCCACTTCTGCAAAATGAGGAGCTTGAACTAGATGGAGTGGGAGCAAATGTAGATAAGAGAGCTCTTTAAAGATTTTAAGTGAAAAAATAAGCGAACGTGCACAGTGTGATATCATGTATTTAAAGTTAAAAGACATAAATTACAGTTGCATGTATTTCTGTGTCTGTACAGAAAAGGAGTAGAGGATATGCAACAACGGGTTAACTTTGGCTATCTCCGGAGAAGAAAATGGAATTTGGTCGTGGCCAAAAGAAAGAAAAGGGACTTATTGTTTGAATTTTTTATGAGAATATTTTCTTAGAATATTAAAATGAGTAAGTTAAAATACTAATAAAGTATATGATCTTTAAGATTCTTCCTAGGGAAGACCATTTTCTTTTCTCACCTGGGTGGGCACAAAGGATCATCAAAATTATTGAACACCACACACACACACCTTGCACCAGTGGGTAAAACATAGTGAAGCTACTGATCTGTTGCCATCTAAATCAGCAGAGGGCTTTGCTTCGTGAATGTTAATATTATTCATAACAGTCATTTTGTCTCTCAGTTTGGCCAAGAAGGAAGTCCCGTGGTTGCTCAGTGATTCCGTTTTAGCACTAACTGGCATTCTGGTTTCTAGTTCATTCCTTAGCTTACTAAACTGGCATTAAAACTGTCAAGATAGAGACCCTTGGACCATCCAGGTGTAGTTAAGGATAGTCAATTTCTCCCAGATCAAGATACACTCTCAGAGAGCTGGTTTTTCAGACAAAGTGGAAAGGGCAGACACAGGTAGATGCAAGCAAAAAAGTTTTTTTGGCTAACAGCCATTAACATAATTATGTGATGCAAAAGCATGTCTGATTAAAAAAACAGGATGTTCTGATTGGTGAAACACAGGTGATTTCCTGGTTTGGTGCTGTAGTCTCAAAAGGGTGGGTCATATCCCTGCTGAATCATCTTGTAGAGCTCTTTACTCCAAGAAGTCTTCATTTCTTTGGTGGTACGTATTGACGGTAGGAAGCTCCATAGTGACAGTTTGACAGGAATATTAGTGATAAGTAAACTAATGTAGTTTTCATTTATTGAAAAAAAAATTTTTTTTGAGGAAGATTAGCCCTGAGCTAACACCCACCACCAATCCTCCTCTTTTTTGCTGAGGAAGATTGGCCCTGACCAAGTTTTGTTTTGTTTCTTTTATTTCCACAGAGTTTTAAGAACTGATGAAGTGAAAGGAGATTTTGAAAGGTATTTGGGACATTTGGGGACTGAAAAGTTAAACTTCAATCTGTTTTCTCCACCTGTTCCCTTTCCCTGGATTCCTATTGAATTCCTCTGATGTGTGTAGATTGAATGTGTGTGATGGGAGAGCTTGAGCTCCTGTGCTGGAAGGAAGACAACAACAACAACGACAACGACAAAACCCTGCCGTGCTGGTTATTGTTCACCCTCAGGAGGCATGAGTTTCAAACCAGCTCTCCGTGTTGTCTAGATTCTTGTCAGTAATTTTTTGAGACCTGTAGTACGGGCAGGGGAAGCTCAGACAACTATTCCAACTCTTTTTGACGTTAAGGGATCAAACCAGAGAGAAGTGCTGGTAACTTGGGAAACCATATGTGTCATAACAACAGGAGTAGATGGCTTTTTTTATAATGTCACATGTTCCTGCTTGTATGCTTCTGCATGTGAAGGTGTCATTTTAGGAACGGAACTTTATCTTTTGATGCCAGTGGCAGAAATAACTAATTCCAGCATACACTGAAATTATAGAAATACATAGCAGATTTAACTTTCCCTAGAAACCTGTTGGTGCCTGGTATTAGATTATTTTTCAAGACCTTTTCTAGATGTCCAAATGTAGAAATGTGAAATTTTCAAGCTTCTCTTTTATCTACTTCTTTGAACAATTCTGTGTCCTCATTTCCATATGCTTTTAATGTTATTTGACCTCTCTAGATTTCGATGGGGATTTCCCCTTCAAATTCACTAATATTTTATCTAGAAGAAGGTCTTACAATTTCCCATAAGTGACTGATATGTCCTTTGGGGAGGGAACTCTCCCTCTGTTGTATACTTCCTCAGACACTTGCCAAAGACTTTCATTTTTGTCAGAAACTTCCTGCAGAACTCTCAAAAGTTTCAGTAAAAAACACTAACAATTGGAATAAACTGAAGGAAACCTAACCCTTATTTTAATTGCAAGAGTCATATCTGGGAAATTGGTCCACAGAGAAGCAAGTGCATTCAGGACGTTACTGAGCAGCCAGGAATTCCTTACATGGGGCTTCTTGAATGAATAAAGTAGATGTGGAAAAATGAGGGCTCCTGTGACACTGATAACTCTTTCTCTGGGAAACTTACTCAGCAAGGTGATTTGCAAGCTGCCGTGCCTTGTGGTGAAATCATGTTCAGCTCTCCTTTCAAAGCTGATCGCCTTCGGGTCAACTTGCAACTGGTTGTCAATCGCCTAAAACTCCTGGAAAAAAAGAAAAGTGAGTAAATACTCCAGGCAACATAGCAAGCTGCCTCTCAGATCACTGTGCAATTCGCCCACCACCCTGGGTGATATATCTCCTAAGACTTTACTTACTAACTTTGGGATTTAAAGGGATGTTTCTGAGTTGTAGGAATGTGGGAATGATTAGTATAGTGATCAAATCATTTAAAAGTTTCCAAAGGCTTAAAAGTCCATATTACTGGACTTCTCTCCACCAAGGCAGAGGATTTTATCTAGTCAAGCCTTTTCAAATGTGCTATAGCTATTAAGTTTAAGCTCTCAGGCAAATTTTTCTGGAAGAGCCCTTCCAGAAAAGGCTTCCTCACCTTTCTTCCAACACACACACACACACACAAAATGCTATTTCTTCTATCAGGTGACAGCTCAAGCAGTATTACACCCATGAGTAGGGGTAGTGACTGACACATGTTGTCTTCTTTCTTTAAGTTCAACTTATTTTCTGTTGCCTTTTGCTCTTTCCTCATTCCAGTGGGTCACATGAGCCATTAACCCCTCAATAAACTGCAAAACTGATGATCTCTGATTATGAGGAAGGTTCAGGTGAAACAAGTATTGCATGTAAATACAGTTTTCTGAGTGCTCTGTAAACAGCACTATTTACTATTGAATTGCCATAATCTATTGGTAGAGAAGCAGCTGTTACTCAAACTTCCAAAATGACTTTTGGGCATTCTTTAGCCAAATCTTGCAGAGGGAGTTTGGATATTACTCAGATAACAGAGGCCTAAGGAAAGTAGCCAAAACAAATGGAACGTAGGCGAACCTAGTGTTACCCATTATTTTACCATGAACAATGAGGATGACAATGATGGTGCACACAGAACTTGTGAATTTTAAACTGCATGCTCATGTGCTATTTGATCCTGACAATCCAGTGATACATATTATTATCCAGATAAATTTTATCCTCTTCTTACAAAGGAAGACATTTAAATGTGGAATGCCTGAATGATTTGAGATAAATGAGGTGAATTAGCCCTGTCTTACCTAAATTTATTTCTTTTTAAAAAGACGTAATAATCCTGACCTTCTGTCACTTCAGGGTTCTATTTGTAACACAAATTCTAACCTGAGCACACAGTAAATATGTGCCTAGATTAATATTGGTGGAATAGCAGTTTAGCGTTTATCAGAAACAAGTCTAGTTCTACTGTGATTTCTTTTCCCTGTGATGTCCAGGGCAAAGAACATTTTCCTACTTTGGGCTTAACTGAGCACCCTTCCAAGAACTGAGTTTTGCGTTTATTTCAGATTCAAATGCAGTCTCATGTCAAGATTTGTTTACAATGACAGAGTAGCTCTGTCTATTCACCATTAGATGGTGGGCATCATTTTTAGGGTATAGTGGATAGACAGGGTATATAATTTGGAGGCTCAGGTTTTCCTGGCTTTTGAAGAGCCTAATTCCCCAGGCTCGGTCATGAATTGGTAACACAAGATGGTAAGACTTTACGTATCATGGTGGTTTGGCCTGGGACAGGTTACGTTTGTTACTTCAACATGACTCTACTTGTTTATTTTATGACACACTGTGGTGAAAAAGCATAGGAGTTTGCAGGCTGAAGATTTGGGCTTGAGTTCCAATTCAACCTGTCACTCCTAGTCATGTGACCACAGACAAGCCATTTAACCTCTCAGAATCTCAATTTCCTCAGCTGTAAAATGCAAATAACGTACAAACTTCACGCAGGTGTTCAGGGATCAAATGGAACTTTATATATGAAAACATTTTTTAATGCAGAACACTTCGTGCATTCTCCTTTTTCAAATAACTAATATTTTTATTACAATTCACTATGGAACATTTTATTTATTTATTTTATTTATTTTTTTGAGGAAGATTAGCCCTGAGCTAACCACTACCAGTCCTCCTCTTTTTGCTGAGGAAGACTGGCCCTGAGCTAACATCCGTGCCCATCTTCCTCTACTTTATATGTGGGACGCCTACCACAGCATGGCTTTTGCCAAGCCTCGCCAGATCCGCACCCAGGATCCGAACTGGCGAACCCCAGGCCACTGAGAAGCAGAACTTGCGCACTTAACCAACTGCTGCACCACCAGGCCAGCCCCATGTGGAATATTTTAGAACATAAAGTTTAGCTGACAGGATAAAATAAAGATCACCTGTCGAAGCACCGCCTAGAGCAGTGGTTCTCAACCTGTAACAGCTGTGAGAATCCAGAGGGCTTGTTGAAACATAGATTGCTGGGCTCCACTTCCAGAGCTGCTGGTTCAGTATTTCTGGGGTGAGCCCCAAGAATCTGCATTTCTGTCCAGTTCCCACATGATGCTGATGTTGCTGATCTAGGGATGGCACTTGAAGAACCACTGACCTCGTTCACTGGTAACTTTGTCTATGCATATATGGTATATCTTGTGGATATTTTTGGGTTTTTAAAAATAAAAACCTTGTTTCACACTATCATGTAACCCACCTTTTTATTCAACAAACTCCTCTTTGCACATTCATTTTTCTGTATGTGTGCTTCGTGCTGCAGCCGAGCAGGCCCAGAAAGCAAGGAAGGAGGTTGCTGACCATCTGGCTGCCGGCAAGGATGAACGAGCTGGGATCCGAGTGGAGCACATTATCCGAGAAGACTACCTTGTGGAGGCCATGGAGATCCTGGAGCTGTACTGTGACCTGCTGCTGGCTCGGTTTGGCTTGATCCAGGCCACAAAGTGAGATCTGTTGAACTTGCGTCATTTCTCAGGCTCAAAGGAGTGTCAGGGCATCCCTGTCACCTAGTGAGGAAGAGGGTGGGCTCTAACTTGTTGAGACTGTATCAAAGAAGTTTGTGTCTAATTTTTCTAGGGAGAACTAGCCCTGCTTGAAGAGAATATGTCACTCCAGAGAGCCATTTTTAGAGCTGAATAGTTGTCTTTCCCCCCTTGAGCTGTAAAGATACAGTATAAACTTGTAGTAGAAAAGTTGGGAAGTACAGATGCAAAAGAATCCATAATCACCAAATCTGGAAATAAGAATTTTGGTATATTCCTTTCAGTCTATATACGTATATCTGTATGTGTATAAACACACACATGTATGCGTGTATATCTATGTTCATATTTACATATATGTACATATAGGTCTATATTCTAATTTCATTTTTAAAAATCATTTAAGATTATATTTTGAACATGTCCATGGGCTACCTTTGAAGTAGGGAAAACAGGGAGACGTAAGCCCTGAATTTCATAATTTCATGCTTTCCTTAGGGAACTGGATTCTGGTCTGGCTGAAGCCATATCTACACTAATCTGGGCAGCTCCTCGCCTCCAGTCAGAGGTGCCTGAGTTGAAAATAGTAAGTTTGAAGAATTTTAACTGCCTGTACAATGAATGTAGATGAGGATATCACTAGTGTTACTCATTCAGAATTGTAGGATTATTTGGGGAATCCTTTCTTCTCTTAAAGGTTAACCAAAAAGTATTTTGTTCTGTTAGTCTTTAAGTGAAAAATGAATACTTTTTTCATGGCAATGGTGGGAAAACAAAATTTACCTAAAAAAATAAAACTTGAAACTGGGTTTGTTTTGCGAGGGAGAGGGGTGCCATAATTTATAGTGCTTAGAATTAAAAGTTTTCAGTTTCACATTTATCAGATATTTAAAAACAGGGCAAAGCACTTGTTATTCTTGTTGTTTTGATGCTAAAAGAACACGATTCCAATGAGGTAAGATGAAAGTGATTTTTGCTCTTTTGGTGTTTCTTTATCTAAAGTAAATTTACCATAACTTCATGAATTTTGCCTTTATTTCTTTCTTGGTGATGGTTTGCTGCAGGTGTCTAACCAGCTGTGTGCAAAGTACAGCCAAGAATATGGTCAACTGTGTCGAACCAATGAGATTGGAACTGTCAGCTCTCGGGTAGTACCATTTCCAGAGACACACATTTTTCTAAACCTCAAGTCTGGGAAAAGCTGAACAAGCTCAGAACATGTAATTTTGTGCAGACTGAAAGATGTTTAGAAATAAGTTTTGCATTGGAATCAGAGCAACTTGGATGAAGATCTTGGACTAGAGAACTCAAATCTTTATCAAAAAGCTAGATCAAGAAAACTGAGCTTATTTCTTTAAAAAAATTTTTTTTTTTTTTTGCAAAGGAAGAATCACCCTAAGCTAACATCTGTTGCCAATCTCCCTCCTTTTTTCTTCTTTGTCCCTCCAAAGCCCTGATACATAGTTGTGTATAGTTGTAAGTTCTTCTGGTTCTTCACTGTGAGCTGCCACCACAGCGTGGCTACTGACAGATGAGTGGTGTGGTTCCATGCCCAGGATCTGAACCTGGGCTGTGGAAGTGGAGCAAGCTGAACTTTATCTGCTAGGCCATCAGGGCTGACTCTGAGCTGATTTCTTTATTAAGGAAGTATACATTTTTCCTAAATTTAACTGGCCTAGTAATATGAAAGAAGTTAATGCAACTTTGAAGTTTCAACTTTTGAATATTTCACAGCATGACCACGCATACATAATTCAGGACAGACATTCAGCTGGGACACAGAGATCTGGCTGAAGTGTTTGTTTCAGGCTGGTGGACATTCTCATCATTCAGGGTGTACATTCAGACTGGTTAGTGCCTTGCTGTACTGGTTTTTGAATATGTTGAATATCACCTCTGACATAATTCAAGTACTTGTCATAAAATCAGAATTCTTGATTCAAAATATTTTTTCTTATGTTTATTTTGTTCCTCTTATTCTACTTGGTTTGAGATCCCTTCACCCCAGGACAAGACTGTCTTATGATACAATCAGGGCCCTACCTTGTTGTTGCTAAATTATACATCTTTTTTTTTTTTTCTCTTTGCTGAGCAAGATTCGCCCAAAGCTAATACCCATTGCCAATCTTCCTCTTTTTTTGCTTGAGGAAGACTAGCCCTGTGCCAATCTTCCTCTATTTTTTTGTATATGGGACAATGCCACAGTGTGGCTAATGAGTGGAGTAGGTCCACATCTGGGATCCAAACCCACAGACCCGGGCTGCCCAAACAGAGTGTGCAGAACTTTAACCAATCAGCCATGGGTCCAGGCCCATTATACATCTTTTTAAAATCATACATCTGACATTACAGAGACTAGAAAGATGAAGAACAATGATTCAAAGGTGAAAGACTACCTAAACCCTTTTTTGTTTCTTATCTTGTAGGTATGTGTGTGACCAAATTCATTATGTTCTTTATTTTGCAGCTAATGTGTAAATTAAGTGTGAACACTCTACCCCAGGTTCTAGTGGAACAGTACCTGATAGAAATTGCTAAGAACTATAATGTGCCATATAAATCCAAGGCAACCAATATGGTGAGTACTTTCAAGAAGGGAGGATTGACTTAAAGCTGAGATTCTTATTGTGTACCAGAAGATTTTTTCTAGTTAGGAATGTGGCTTCCAGAGTAGCTTTTTCTACTTAGGAATGTGGCAGGATTGTAAAGCAGGTGACATTTGCACCTTTTCTCTGCCCACATACTTTTCCTAACAGAACTTGACTTCTGCTAACTATCAGATGACCCTTCTAAGTTGTTAACAACAGAGTAGAAAACAAAGATAAAGGCACCTAAAGTGTTATACTCAGAAGTGTATAAAACATTTTTAGTTCTTAAGATCTCAGCTTTGTCACAGGGATATTTTGCATTTTAATAAAGAGCTCTGGAATAAAGGCTACAAAATCCGAAGGCACAAGGCACTATCATTTAATCTTGGTTAAGAGTATGCGTTCAGTAGTGAAATAACCCATATTCAGAACCTCGCTCCACCATTTATTAACCATGAGACCTCAGGCAAGTGACTTACCCTCTCAAAGACTCAGTTCTCTGAACTGTAAGAAGGGGATAACAATAGTTATTAACAAATATCATAAGTGTTTAAGATGATTAAATGAGCTAATACATACAAGGAAATTAAATGCAATGCTTGGCATGAAGCAAATATAATCAAATTTGGCTTTTTATCATCATCATCATTGTCACAGAGAGTGGATTAATCTTCCAAAAGGTGGTCATGGACTATTTTAGGATGACAGATTTCTCCCTAATGCCTTCCAGTTGCTGGGGCAGCATGTGCCATGTTGGATTGTGGTTAAGGGGCACACTTGTCTTTTCTGATGCTTTGCTCCTGAGGGTTTCCTGATAGGGACTCTTTCACTCTTTTTTTCTCTTCCAAAGAGTTACATGGTTTGTTGAAAAATGCCACATTGGAAAAATTTAGACAATATAGAAAGGCACTGTGAAGAAGCAAAAGCCACAGGAAATGCCACCAGTGATGTGCCAAGGGCTCAGGCTCTGGACCTCTTTTCTTTCTTCCCTACTCTCTAGGTGATTTCATCCAATATCATGGTTTTCAATTCCATGTTTATGGTGAGGACTTCCACATGTATCTCACTTGCTAAGGCCTCTCGGCTGATATGAGCTCCAGGCTGACAGATCCACTCACCTTCTTGACGCATTTACTACTCTGATCTAACCTCAATAATCTTTTGCCTGGATGATCCTTTTACTGTTTTTCCTGCTTCTACTCCTCATCTCCGTTAGCTGAAGTTCAATATAGCAGTCAGAGATCCTGTTAGGACCTAAGTCAGATCACATCACTCTTTTTCTTTTAAAGCCCTCCAATGGCTTTTTATTTCACTTGGAATAATAGGCAAAGTCTTTCCTATAACCAACGAGGCTGCCTACACACACTCTCCCCTCTTCTCTCTGGCCTCATTCCCTCCACTCTCCCCCTTGTTTACTTTGTTGCAGCCACACTGGCCTCCTCGTGCTTCTTCAAACACATATGCTGGTTCTCACCTCAGGACCTTTGTACTTCCGGACACTTTGTTCTCTAGCTATCTGCCTGGTCCCTCCCCCACTTCCTTCAGGTCTGTACTCAAAATGTTTGTTCCCTTCTCTGTGCGGCCCTTCTGGCTACCTTCTCTAAAATGTCAACCTCTTCCCTCTTCTCTGCTTTATATTTTTTCTTTCTCTCTCCTATCTCTATCTAACACACTGTACAGTTCACTTAGTGATCTTGTTTATTATCTGTCTCTCCCACTGGAATATTAGTTCCATGAGGACAGGGACTTTTGTCTATTTTGTTCACTGTAGCATCCCTAGTACTGTGCCTGGTTTACATTAAGTGGTCAATAGATTTTGTCAAGTGAATGAATAAATCCAGAGTTTACCACTGCTGAAGTTTGATGAACTTTCCTGTAGACATATCTATGCATATTTACATCTAGCTCTTATTTATTGGTGTACCAGTGTCTGACCTCATAGGTTCTTACAACATAGTCATTGAAAGAGGGAAAAAGATGAAGCACATGGGCCAGAAAACCTGAAGGTGGCCGTACCTGTCATTGACTTAGGCTAGACTCTAAGCTTCACGAGAGCAGGAACCATGTCTCTTTGCTCACCGTTTCTTCCCCTGTGCTTCCAAGAGTGCGTGGCATGTAGTAGGTATGTAATAAACAAATGTGTAATAAATTGAGAACCCAATGTGATTCTTTCCCTCTTACTTCAGGTTGAAAGCCCAGCAGACCTGATCAGTATTGGATTTACCAAGGATGTCAAGAAAGGTGCCCTTGACAGAGGAGGTGGGACTGTAGCAGGAACTGGTCCTACACTTGGGGCATCGCCAATATCTGTACCAGGGCCCTTACCTGTGCCATCCCCAGCCCCTAGTTTCTCTTCCCTTCCTCCCGAAAGACAGGTCAGTACGGATAGGGAAACTGAATCTGGGATGGGACTACAAATAGTGCTAGAATGTATTTCTAAATGGGCCTTTTGAATGGTAAAATGATCTTTGTGAAGTTTTTTAAGGTTGAGGGGCATATTTGTAATCATTTAGCTGATATTTGATGTGTTTTTATGCTGAACTCATGAGAAAATAGGGCTACAGTCTTTCATCAACCTCTTGACAGTACCATAATATAGATTGCAAAGAACGTGTTTATGAGCTGGACAAATTTTAAAGTCTTTAATGTACAGTGGCTTAGACTCATGTTTCAGATTAGATATATTCAATTTATTTGTAGCAAAAACAATTTATTTTTGAAAACAGTATAAAAATCTCATAACTTTGTACACACAAATTTGGAGAAGTCAAATAAGTGAAAACTAGAGAGCCATAGGCATTAATTTTCTTTACTCCTTGTTCCTTCAGTATGAGGTAAGGAGAAATTGTTCTTTTCTTCTCACTTTGCTAGGTATTTCTGACGCCATGAAGCTCTTTTTTAAGATTTTATATTTCAGACATAGTTTAACTCTGATTTTCCTGGTTGAAATTATCTGTCTGAACCACACCTTGTGTATTGCTCAGCTTCTACTCTTGGAATGCAAGTCCTCTGATTTAAAAATAAAGCAAAGCAAACTTTTTTATGGAAAATTTAAACATATACCAAATTAGAGAGAATAATATAATGAATTTCCATCACTCATTTTCAACAGTTATCAACATACTGCTGCTCTTATTTCATCTATCTCTCTCTTCCTAACACTTTTTTTTGGGGAGGGAGAGAAAGAATTTACAGCAAATCTCAAACATTATATATATAATTTCTCCTGTAAATACTTCAGTGTATAACTCTAACACATACTCTTTGTTTTTATAATATAAAACAGTCATTATGATGCCCAAAACAATGAAAAATAATTCCTTAATATCATATAATACTCAATCCATATTAAATTTCCCTGTCTCAAAAATGAGTTTTATAGTTATTTTGTTGAAATCAAGATCCAAAAAAATTCACATATTTTGTTCGCTTGTTATGTCTCAAATCTTTTAATCTCTAGCACTTCCTTATTCCTGCCTCTCCTTCTTTTCTTGCCATTTATTTGTTGGAGAAAGGG
The DNA here is from genome assembly GCF_021613505.1 of Equus quagga. Taxonomy (NCBI): domain Eukaryota; kingdom Metazoa; phylum Chordata; class Mammalia; order Perissodactyla; family Equidae; genus Equus; species Equus quagga. The sequence goes on from NC_060279.1 coordinate 66,032,474, forward strand.
TCCTCTGATTTTATTAAACTGAATCATCTTCCACAACTAGCATCTCCAGACTCAAAGATAAAAGATTTCCTGATTCTTGTTTGAGGCTATAGGTGACAGAGGAAGCAAAACCCATAGTCACTCTAAGGCTCATTTCTAGAAGGCATAAAAAAACTTTAACCTTAAACACGAAGGAAGCTTGACTGTGATAAAATTAATTTTAAGAAATATTTATGGAAAGTTTACTGTGAACAAAATGTGTGTTTAGAATTCAAACCCATTACTTCCCAGTGGTCTTTTTTCTTTCAGAATGCCTCCTATAAGAAGAATGATTTGCTTTCTTCCCTGGTTCCTAGTAAGTATAGGGAATGCTGGTAGAAGTTAGAATTGCTTGAAATTTATTGAAGATATTTCAGTTATAAGACTATTCCCCCATTGGTGAGAGAAGTTTATTAGTGATTTACCAGGGGTACAGTGTGTTCCTTTGTAGTAGCTAACAGTTTTCAAGGTGGATGTGGATCTCAGAGATGTTTAACACAAAAAAATGTTTTTAAACCACTACCACTCTAGATCATCCTGGCACATGTTATGAAAAATTGTGCCTTTTTAAAAAGTCCAAATTGCCCTTGAATAAGACTGTGAACAAAATGTAACCACTACCACCATTTGCATGATGGAGGAATTGTCCAGTTTTCCAGCCATATTATGTGCTGTACTCTCAAAATCAATAATAGCTACTGTCTTTGAGGCTGGGAATTCTTTCTGGAGGACTTTATTGTTGTGACTTGTAATTACATTATTGAAATGAACAGGTCCAGGACTCAACCCCCAAACTTCTCTAAAGCCAGAATCAAGAGCCAAGATTGGTTTTGATAACTTTATACTGCCTGAAGTGCCTGATGTAAAACCTCAAGCAAGCCTATCCATTGACCCTTATGATTCTGAAGAAGTTGACTTTGAAGATCTTGACCGGAGACTTGAAATACTGAAGAAAACCACGTAATCCTTAGTCCTGGATTGAGTATTTGCCTGGGAATCAGAGCTCCTGGGCACAAATTTTAACATGGCCACCCATGTGTGGGTCTGAAGTTTTCTCATGTACAGTTCCTTCCATTTCTTAAATTCTATGGTTCACTTTCTGTAATAAATATAACTATTCCTGTCCCTTAAAATTGTATAATTCTTAGATGAAGAGTCCCGATCTATAGACTTTTATTAATTGTAGTAAAAAAACTTTTGTTTTCTCCTGGATCCTTATTTCTCTCATAATTATCTCTTTTTCTAGGGAGACAGAATGGAGTGTATTTAAATCTGCCTCTTATGCTTGCTAGCTATAAGATTTTTGGTAAATGGTATCTCTTGTCAGACATGCGTGAAAGAGCCTAGAAACTAGAGGCCTAAGTGTCTTTTTTTTTTTTAAGATTTTATTTTATTTTATTTTATTTTTCTCCCCAAAGCCTCCCAGTACATAGTTGTATATTCTTTGTTGTTGTAGCCACCCCTGACACAGGAAGGGTTAATAATCACTGGAAAAATCTTGCCAACAAACTGTGACCCGGAGGTGAGAAGGCCGGTTAGCCAATGACGGGTAAGACCTCCAAGGGGAGGCAACCTAAGACAGGCATCGGCCGCCCGGGGGCACAGATGGAGACACGATATCGGGAGCAGGAGGGGCCATTGCCTAGGAGGCCTTGCATGCTCCGAGAGAAAGTATACGAGCACAGCAATAACATGATAATATCAAAACAGAGGCCAAGGGAGGGCTCCTTGAGAAATCGCTAAGAATTCTTGGCATTCGCTAATTACTTCATCCAGAACACTTGTGTATGTTTAACAGATGTAAGCTATGTATATATTGAAATGCTGGTTATAATAAACTCAGAGTGGCCATCAGCCCTCTCCGCATCTATCCTGATGTGTACGTTGGATTGCGACACCGACAGTTGTGGGTCCTTCTAGTTGTGGCATGTGGGACGCTGCCTCAGCGTGGTTTGATGAGCAGTGCCATGTCCGCGCCCAGGATTTGAACCAATGAAACACTGGGCCGTCTGCAGTGGAGTGCGCGAACTTAACCACTTGGCCACAGGGCCAGCCCCTAAGTGTCTTTTTTAAAAATAAATATTTGAAAGAATGTGCAAACACTGAGAGTGAATGAGAGAAGTGTTTTCAGGAAATCAGTGGAATCCTGTATAGCAGGGTTCAAATTTAGACTCTGCAATTTATTAGCTGTGGACCTCCTTTTGCTCACCCATAAAATGGGCACAATCATGAAGATTAAAAGAAATAATGTATGTAAAGCTCTTTATCACTTAGTAGGTGCTCAATAAATAACATTTCCTTTTCAGTTTCTATTATTTGCTAAGTTCTAGTGGACTAAATATTAGTGATTCTATGAGACTCGATGAAAGAGAGGGTGAGAAAACAAGATGGCCAAATTAATTATTTTGTTTGTTTGTTTCTTGTGTAACTGGTATTTTTTGTTTGTTTTTCTTTGTAATAGATTTTATTTTTTAGAGCAGTTTTAGATTCATAGTAAAATGCCAAATTAATTTTTGAATGAAATGATTGGTTATGCAAAATCTTTATTTCAGGGGCCAGCCTGGTGGCACAGCGGTTAAGTGCACACGTTCCGCGTCTCTGCGGCCTGAGGTTCCCCGGTTCAGATCCCGGGTGCAGACATGGCACTGCTTGGCACGCCGTGCTGTGGCAGGCATCCCACATATAAAGTAGAGGAAGATGGGCACGGATGTTAGCTCAGGGCCAGGCTTCCTCAGCAAAAAGAGGGGGACTGGCAGTAGTTAGCTCAGGGCTAATCTTCCTCAAAAAAAAAAAAAAAAATCTTTATTTCAGAATCCTATTTCATGTGTCCAGGAAAGTTTACATTGCCCCTTTTTCAGGTAAGAGAGTGATGCCTATAAACCAATTTCTTTCTTTAAAAAAAACAGTTTGAAATGTTTCATTCTAGGATGTTCCCCTCCTCATAAAAAAACAAGTTTTTTCCAAGAATATAACGTTAGAGGGAGGATTTTCCAAATCCAAGGCTAGGGGCCCACTTGCACAGCAAGCTGGCTGCCTCTCCTGGGGAGTAAGGCGCCTCAGCCTGGCACCTGTTCCAGTCCTAGATCATCCTCTGGCATGTGTGAGTGGCTTGATGCAGAAGGAGTTTGGTGTTTCCTGAACTGGGTACCAGGACTGGCTGCCCCAGTTACTGTGGATGTCCCAACATGCCATGGACTTTCCAGGCTAATTTTAAAGCAACTTGTAAGACTGACTGATTTTAGAGGAACAAGGATAGGGCTACGCACCCAAAGGAAAACAAAACCAATTTACCATGGATCCGTCTAGGCAAATGATGGTGCCATATTAAGGAAATAAATTACTTGAGTAGGAATAATGAGTCAGAAGCCCTGCTATGTTTCTGGATGGTACCTCCTTCTCCAGTGGCCTCAGTTTTGTCTTCCTTAAGTGGGAGAATGGCACCATTTCCTCAAGATGGGGTTTCAGTTGGCTGCAGTCTCATATCTGATGAGATGTTTAACTCCAAAAGTGCCAACATAATACAGAATCATTTACAAGCCAGTACAACTACTCTACAAAAAATAAAATATGCGACATAAAACATCTCAGGTGGCCCTTTGGGCTGCCTCTTTTAAAAAAATCACTAAAGTAAAGAGGAAGCTTAGCTGAGCCTCATATCCTTTGGGCTTTGGCTTCACTTTGAAGGAACATAGTAGATTTTCTAATGCTCTTGGTAGGAGGTCAAAGTGTATGGAATTAACTGTTGGAATTTTAGTTTTTACATCATTTCTGACTTTTGTCATAATTGAAGGATTAATTCCTAAACCCTTTTCTTAGGCCAGGATAAATTGTGATTAGGGACTATGCTTAAAAGAATTGTAAAAATAACTTTTTTTGAAAACATTACATAAACAACGGAAGGACTAATTTCTCTCTGACTTTCAGGCTTATTTATAGATTCTGGTGACTCAAATGATAACAAAACAGGCCAGTGGAGCTGCCTCTTTGGCTCACGTCACTGTATTTCCTACAGGGTTACATCCCTTCTTCACTCTCCTTTCTCGGCTGAGGTCTCTGGCACGTGGAGATGCAGGAAGAGTTCCTTGTGAAGGACGATGACTGCGTTTCTGCAGAGAGAGCTTTCCCCATCAGCTGTAAGGTTATATGGCTTCAGCTGTTGACACTGAGTCATTTAGAACACCACTGCAGCTAAGACCAAGAGAGAGGGTCCCCTTCTAGTCCCACAGATTCCAACTGATATGGCATGTCTTCCAAAAGCCCTTTCACTGCTCTGGAAACCTCTCATTTTTCTTTTTTTTTGGAACTGGGACATACCTGCTGAGTAATAATATCAGTGATATTTTTATGTGTTTGAGGATTTTTTAAAAAACCTATTTTTCCTCAATGAGATTATAATAACCTGGAGGGTAGGAACAGTCACTTTTGAAATGTCTATTATAGATTCTGTGCAACCAGGGCAGTGTGGTGTAGTGGAAGGGCTCAGGCAGCTCATTCATTGAATGATTACTATATGGGCTAAAAGATATATCCAAACATGGAAGGCCTCGATTTGAGTCTGGTCTCTGCTGTACGAAGGTGTGACAAATCCTATATCATCTCTGATCTTCTGTTTCCTCATCTCTAAAGTGGAGATGACAATATTTTCCCTAAAGAGAGCTAATATTTATTGAGCCCTTACCGTGTGCCAGACGCTATTCTAAGTACTTTAAGTCTATCAGCTCATTTGTTTATCACACCAGCTTTAAGATGCCAATGCTACTATTACCTCCATTTTACAGACAGGTACACTGAAACTCAGAAATGCTCAGGGATGTTAAGTAACTTGTTGCAGGTCACAAATAAAGAAAGGAAGAGCAGAGTTTTAAAGCCAGGCAGCCTAGGACCAGAAACCAACACTTCTAGCTACTATGCTATAATGCCTACATGGTTTGTAAGCTCAGGGTGGGTGAGGAGCAAATGAACCAATGTATATGAAAACACTTTTGTAGATTGTAAGACACAATGCACTACTGTTACTTGTAGTGGGCAATCAATAAATGCTTTAGTTGAATTGTGAGGTGGCATAAAATGTTTTTATACTTATATTTTCATGATGCTTGATACTTTTCCAAGTGCTTTCACCCATTTCATCCCTCTTGGTAACAAGCCACTTCGAATCCATTTTGGAACAAGACTAGTCATAAATAAATATTGAACAGATGAGGAAACAGGCCCAGAGATGTTAAAACATAGTGCTCAGGGCACAAAATTAGTTAAACACAGCCAGGACTGGCATCTGAGTGGTCTAATTCCTAGCTGATACCTCTTCCGTTTTGTTCTTTGTTGTTGTTATTATTTGTTAAATTGAAGCATACAAGTTATCCATAATAAACAAAACCATAGAAATAATGATCTTTTCTGCTAGCCATTATCTCTTCCTAGACGTTTAATCCTTTGCGGCTGTTGCTGTTTTAAAAAGAAAAATTTCCTTCAGCATTTGGACACATAAAACTGCATTATCTGATAAGGACTTTTTTGTTTCCAAAATGTAAGTCTTTTTTTTTTTTCCAAATAAAAGTATGGCATGTCCATTGCAAAAACAAAACATAGTAAAGAAAGTAAAAATCCTCTATAATCTCACCACCCAAAGATAACCATTTTTACATTTTAGTTTTAGGCTCTTCAACTTTTTTCTATGTGTGTATATATATATATATATATACATTTTTATAAGCTTATTTTATAATACCGTTTTGTAATGTTTTTCAAAATCTGCTATACCATAATAAAGATAGAGTGATAGTTTCATTTTTATTGGCAGCATAGTATGCCATTTTATTGATATGTTTTAATTTATCTGAAATTAGGGATTACATTTGAGTAGATGAGGAGTAAGTCTTCCCAAACTTTAATCTCTAGCCACCGAAGCCAAAGATCCCAGGATAATGATGACCATACTATATATGGGGTCAATTGCTTTTAATTTTCAGCTTCATTAGAGGAGGGGGTTGGTGATTATAAAGATAAATAGAAGTAAAAAAAATACATGGAGGGGGTATACATTTTATAATGTCTGTCATTTCTCTTTAACGCTCTGCCATTTGGCATGGTAGGAAAAAAGCTCCTTCCTCTTTCTTAAGAAGATGGTTTAACTTTTGTGGTTCATAATGGTAAACATTTAAATTTGACCTTTAAGCAAATTTTTTCGACTTGCAAACGGAATATTTTAGCTAACCGCTTTGCAACCTGCAAACTTCTTACTTTTATGAGAGCCCCAAACTGTCCTTTAGCATGTGTTCACGCATAGCTATACCTCGGAGGAACCTGCGTTGTGGCATCATTGTAGTGTTCTCGTTTTATACTGCTGTTTACCAGCCATGTGATCCAGGGCTGCACCGCACAGTAGTGCTTGGAGCGGGTATGAGGCGATTGAATTCTACAAGCATTCTGCTCCCCAAACCATTTGCTCTCAGTTGATTCCACCCTGACTGTGGGGGTGGGGGCGAGTGGGCGTGTACCGTTTCCTAGTTCGAAAGGTTTCACGCACAGCAGAACCCCAGTGGAGGAGGAGAGAGAGACGGTCTTTCAGCAAGTCAGTTTTTCTGAGCTTCAGTCTCCTTATTTGTAAAACTAAATTGCTTGAACGGTCTGACTCAGGAGGTTGTCGGAGGAGGGCTAACAATGATTATATACATGAAGATGTTTTTATGAACAATGTGATATCACTATTTAATAAAAAATGATTACTATTATTACGCCCTTGGCCGCCTTTCTTTCCAGCCACTTAACATGCCCCAGTAGTTGAAGAACAAAATTGTACAGGCGGGCCTACTCAGTTCAATTTTTGTAAAATATTTTTAAACCCTGCATGAAAGTGGCTGTCTAAGGAAAAAAAGACAACCTCCTGTTTATGGCAGGTCCTAAACTCAAGATTTGTGGTTAGTTCGGATCTCCTTGGCATCCAGCCACGTGCTGTGCTCTATTCACTTTCGGGGGTGCTTTACTACCAATCTATCCGAAAGATTTTATTTTAGGTAGGTCACTTTTCCTTTAATTGGGCCAAGATAGCCTGGCTCTCTTTACATTCACGTGGAAAATATTCGTGTCAGATGTTAGTAATTATTTATCAAGCTAGGAACGGTCTGGTTGGACTGTCTTTGGCTCAGGTCATTAGTTGATGGAGTCACAGTCAGAAAGCTCACTCCGGAAGGGTTTCAGCTATCACTAGACCAAATCTTTTCTTTTTACATATAAGGAAGCTGAGGCCCTTAGGGTTTAAATGACTTGTCCAATATATGAGGTTGAGCAGTGATACTGGGCTTGGAATCTGTTCTTCTGTGTCATCCTTTTTATAAATACGTCGCAAAGATACCATGAAACCACAGAATCCAAGATCATATAGAGCATGTTCCTGACGTTACCTAAAGAGAAAACTAAGATCTCAAAGGTGACAGGAAAGAGTTTGGGATTCTCGTGGATCACGACTGGCTCAACCTGGCTGTGTTCTCCGCGTCCGCCTACTTCGCCTCTCCCGCTTCCTTCACCACCTTGTTAGGCCCGCCCGCTTCAGGTGGCCCCGCCGCTTCCTGGTAGTCCAGCGGCCCCCGCCCCCCCCAAGCGGAACCAATGTCTGTCGGCTCCGGCGTCGGCCGGATCTTTCCCGCACAGACTCTTCGCAGCGGTGACTCGGCAGCAGCGTCTCGCGTCATCAATGACAGCCCCGACCCTTGCTACGCTTTGCGTCGCTCTGCTAGGAGCAGTCACCTCCTCCTTGGCAAATAGTCCTCGGCGGGGTCCGAGTTCTTGGATAATAGGAGTGGGGAGGCACGGGAAGTTACAGTTAGGGGACGCGGAATCGACAAGGGGGGAAGATAAGGTCCGAAGTTTCTGTCATAGTGTGTGAAGTTAGTTAAAAACTCCCTTCCTCCTAAGGATCCCTCCGCCTGCAGTAGCGGTGGTGAGGCCGAGGGAGCCGCCATTTTGGATGTTCGGTTCCTGCTGCCACTGCTGCCGCCGCCCCCGGAGCTGCTGGTTTCATTCGAGGTTTCGGGCCGGTGAGTGTCACTCGCGGCGCTAGGAGCATATTGCTTCTTTTGCCCCGCGCCTGCGGGGAGCGCTCGGCCGGAAGCTTCCTGTCAGTCCCAGGGGTCCCGTCCCAGGCTATGGGGGGTGAGAAGAGAGGACAGAGGCTGGGCCAAGAGGGCCCCGGAGCCCCGGGGGCTGCCCTGACTTACTGAGGGCCGACCCCGAGGCCTCCGACCGGGAGGCTTCGCTCGCAGCCGCGTTCCGTGCTGTGGCGTTGCCCGGCTGGTGCGGGCCTCCTTGGACCCATTGACTTTCTCAGGCTGCGATCCTCCTTTGAGGGCTCATTCAGGGAGACTGGGGTTAGCGGGGCGGGTCCCACCCCCGCGTGTCTTCTCTGAGCCACGTATCAGCGTTCTCGTATCTTGTACCCCGGTCAGGTCTTTCGTAGAACTCTCTTTAGTATTTCCAAATGCTCAGTTAATTGCTGTCTACACCTGCAATGCCGTTCTCTCAAAACCGGGCATCGGCCTCGCCTTCCTCTAACCTTCCAACCAACTTTCCCAATTTTCCGGGGTTTTTTTTTTGCAACTCACCTGCGAGTACAGTGCTTACCTTTCTCTCCAACTCCAGATCCTGCGGACGTCCGTTTCCAATAATTCTCCCGATCTTCCCGACTACCTGAAAGAGTCGGGACGGTTGTATGTTTGCCTGTTAGGAAATCCGTCGAACCACTCGCTCAGAGTGTACTTCACCAGTAAATGTTTATAAAGCTGATTAAATGGCTTTTGGTGGGGGGGGGGGCGCGCCTGGGCAGTAGACTGTCAAATATTTTCGCATTTATGGGTTCCCTTTATGTTCTGAACACTTAGCTTTTTTGGTACTTATGGACACAAATTTTTCTTGATGTTATTTATCCATGGGCATGGAAATCTGCCTGTGTAGAAGAATCTTATTCTGACGTAAGTAGAAAGGAAAGTAACTTTTTTGGCTGCTGTAGGGATTACTTAACAGAAGAGAGGAGTGAATGAAGATTTCTTAGTGATCTTAACTTTCAGGTCTTGTGTACAGTAATGATTTTTTGCTGACTGATTCTAAAAAATACTTGGACTTAGTGTATTGGATTTTTCTGGGAATAGTTGGATTTTAAATATTCACTTCTACGGTTCCCCATAATACTTACTAGACCGTATACAACTTAACTTTTGTTTTAAAAATACAGACTCTCCAGGTACCCATATCTTCATCACTTTTATTCTGCTCTTAAAGTATGTTTGCAGTATAGCATGCTTGAATAAAAGGCATTTCACGGTAATTCACCAATTATTTCCAGCATTTCAAGTTAGATGAGTGTGATTGAATCACCTCTATTTCATCTCATCTTGGGTTTTTACATCTGCAAAAGAGAATTTATTTGAGATTACAGCCTAGTGAATGCTGAAATTTAAATTTGTAACTTGCACTGGATCAAATCTTTTAATACTTCTAATGCATGTGTAAATGCATTATTATCATCAGGTTATCAGGTGGATAATTCCTGTACTGGTCGTATGATGTCCCAGTAGAAGACTGAATGTTTTCATTGATAGTCGGTGTTCTTGTTATTTGTTTTAAGGAGACTTTTGAAAAATATGTTGGTTACTATTTGTGTATTTACTCTGAAACTATGGAGTTTCTCTTTTGCTTTAAAGGAACTGTCAAACACTCAACATCTATGGAATGTTCATTAATTTACTAAGTAGCCCCTTGTAGTTGCTACTGAAATGTTTCATTTCTGAGTTACACTTTTCAAACAAGGTATTGGAAGAGCTATCAGATAGATGTTATTTAACTCAGTTCATTTCATGGTATAATGTACAGGTTTTTAAATGTCATTCATTCTTAGGTATTTTGCATTCAGTTAGAGAAAATGTCCTTTTGCCTTACAAATTATGAGCAAAGTGCTGTTTAGTGCACCTTGAGTGATCAGCACATACTTGAATGTCTGCTTTGTCTAAAATCGTTGGGATTATACTTGAAATTAACATTATTGTTTAGGAAACCTCAGTTCAGTTTCTTTTGGGAGGAGTTGCTTGTTCTTTTATCTCATCTGTTTCACTGACAGCAGGTCTAGATTGAGGGTGAATTTTAGGATGAAACTATAAAGTACAAAAGTTATCAGCAATGCCTTGGTGATATTTCATCCTACTATTTATTTTTAAAAAGTAGTCTTGAAATCAGTGGTGTACAAAAAAAAAAAACCCACGTTTTTTGTGACTTACAGAAACTCTTTATACTCATTGAAAAAGTTGAACAAGTATTTTCCAAAAGATTATTTTTAATTAAAAAAATTAAATTGGGAAACTACATACCAAAACAGATTTTCGAAATACTTAATCTCTTTATTTGCATTAGATGAGGATTTTCACATTTTGTGTATACAGCAGGACTTAATTGATATCAAAACTTTAAAACCCTTATTTAGATTTAGCTTCAGAAAATCTAAAACTATTACCTTTCTTTAAACTTCAGCAACTTAGTTGTTTTTGGTGCTTGTAATTCAGTCTTTGCTTTATGAATTGTTTTCAGTTTTTGATTTGGCTTTCTTTCATTCCTTTGTTACTTTTATTCAGTTTCTTTCATGCAGGATACTATTTAAAGTAGGAAGCAATTTAAAAATTAAGAGAACATAGATTTATCCAAGCGTTTATGTTTCTTGGCTTAGAGGTTTTGAAAATCATATCTTTGTCAAAAGTGTCAGGAGTTGTCCATTTGCCTTTTTCTGTGGAAAATTTAATTTCAGTAAAGGCAGTCTTTTCTACCTTGAAAATATGTGTAAAGTTTTTCCTCTCTGAAGGAGTAACACAAAATACTTAATATGGCATGAGTTCTAGTTACCAGGAGAATAATCTCTTGTCAAAGTCTGAAGGGTCCAGAAGTGAAAAAAACCACACACTTGCCAAACTTCTTGAGTCAGCATTAACTAACACTTTTGTATAAAACAACAAGGTTTAGGATAATATGATTGAAATGAGAAATGCTTTTTTCACTAGGTACTTGGAAGTTTTGCCTTTTGTTTTGGCCTACTTAGACCATTGGAGAGAGAAAATAAGTTATAAATGTTGTCAGTGAAGTATAGGCTTAGAAGGAAAAAAATCATCATAGTTTTTCAAAAGGTGGAGAAAACTTATGTGACCTTTGTACTTTATGAATAATAAAAGACATCTTAAAGGCAAGTAGTTTTTAGCCCCCTTTCTCTGTTGTTAGAGTACAACAGTCACAGTGTAACCCGATACGCAGTTGCTTTGCTCACTCCAGCTTGCTTGTTGTAGCTGATTATATTTGTGTTGTATTGAGCATCTTAGGTTTTCAGCTTGTCTGGCTTTGAGGTTAATGTTATGATTCTTGGGAAGAGCAAATATGAGAAAGACATGAACTTAGATCTATAGAATTGTAAAATATTTGCACTCTCCTTTCAAGGCTTTGGATTAAAATTAAGATTGTCACAGTAGATAATGGACACTGTTTAGTTATAAGATCTAACTTTTGTAAATGATCACACAATTATACAGCTCAAAGTAAATGGAGTTCCATTAGTGTTTTTACAGTACAATTTAGTGAAGCTATTTACTAACCCTCACTGTTGGGAAATTGTTCAGTTTCAAGCTGAAGAAAAGGAAGGGAAGTTAATTTTTTTAAAGCCTTTTGAGGTCTGCACATAAGATTTAGTTCCCTTGCCACTTTTTCAAATTTTTGAAAACATAATAGTTTTAAAATATGGTGAAAATATTGATTTGAGGTGAATGGGGAAGCTACCTGAAATTGTTAGGCACCCTGTACATAGTTAATTGAATCTTCGTAAATGCTAGGCTTTTGGTATGATTATTGAAGGAAAACTGTTGTAAGAAGAAAGAACCTCTTTTTCTGATAGTACCCAATATATGTGATGTTTTAAAATTGTGTATTTCTCTCTTCCGGTGAAGGCATGGGCTCTGTATTTTCTTTAGAAACTCTCTATGATGAAAGTTTAATAAATGGTGTTGATTATTTAAAAAAGTAGAATGAGGAAGTAGCTTACAATTTGATTTTTACTAGCATTTGTTTGTATTTTTATTTACACACTGAACTTTTTGCTGTTCCTTGAATGCTCCGTGTTCTTTCATTCTCATTGTACCTGTTCTGCTTATACCCAAAATGCTTTTCTTCCTTCCACCTTGTGAGCCTGTTCTTCCTTCCTCTCTACCCCCCAGGCAAAGAGGTGTAGTTCTTTTTTCCCCTTGGGAAAGGCTGTAGCACTTTTTTCATTACTTGTTGAATTGTCTTACTTTTCCTTGAGCTTCCAAAGGACAAGAACTATGTAATTTATGGTATCCCTAGTACATTGCTCAGTGCCTGGCACTTAGTAGTTACTCCGCAGAATAGATGATAATGAATGAAAATAATATGGAAAAATTGTTCGGGTGCTCAGATACATGATAATTGGTTGACGCTAGAACCAAAAGCAGTCAGGGTTCTGACTGAGTTATGGGAATCTACTGCAGATGATTTCCTCGTGACTGGTAGAGTTGATGTCAGTGAAGTTTATTTTCAGGTTTACAAAACATACAAAACCTTGTCTCCAAGTCTTTGAAGATGTTATTTAGATGTTTAATTCCCAAAATGACATTATCCCTTTCTCTCTGTGATTTCCTCAAACATTTATGCAAAAGCTTCAAGTGGCAGCAAAAAAATCTACTCTTCGTACCGTGATCTTTCTTTCTGTTCAATACCTATTATGTAATTCATTATGCTGAGGAAACTAATAGTAAGTTGAGAACTTCAATCTTTTCCCCCAAAATGGAAATATGTTGACAGTTCAGTGATTTGTTACTGACTCTCCTCTTGTAGTTGAATAATCTACTTTCATAGTGCTGAGGGTTTTTAGTTAATTTGCAAAATAATAGGTGTCCATTGTAATAAGTGAAAAAATCTAAAGACATACTTTAAAGAAAGCTCCTTCCCCTCGCCCTTTCATTGTTACTCCCCAACCATTTTACCAGCTTATGGGTATACATCAATATTTCTCTCCATGCTTGGTCAAGTACTGTATTTACTAAAATAAATGTGCGTATATAGGGATTCTTTGTTTTTACAAAAGGGAGATCATACTTTCTATATTACTCTATAACAAGCTTTTCTTAGCACCTCATGGTCAGTAAATATAATTCTAAACTGTTCTTTTAAACATCTCTATTACGTCTCATAGTATGGATGTATCATACACAGTTTATTCAGTTCTTTTCCTGTGGAAATTGAGATTGTTTCTAGATTTTGCCGCTGCAAACAGTGCTACAGTAAACATCGTTGTACATGTCACCTTATTTGCTGATGCTTTTATTTCTACAAGCTAGAGTCTCCAAGGTGGGATTTATGGGTTAAAGGAAGTATATATTAAATGTTATTATTGCTAGTTTACTCTCCAAATAGGTGTCATAATTTCCACCTCCGCTAGCAGTGGGTTTTCCGTAACATCACATCATTAAATGTAATTACTTAGTCTAATTTTTACTGATCTGCTAGGTGATAAATGGTCTCTCAGTTTTGTCTTAATTTTAGTTTTCCTGTTACTGGAGCTAGCCTCTTTTGATAGGTTTTTTGGCCATTTGAATTTCCTTTATTGAGAATTGTCTGTTCATGTCCTTGGTTCATTTTTCCTTTAGGTTGTTTTTGTTCTTTTCTTATCTGTAGGAACACCTTATCATATGTTAATTCTTTGTCGTATGACACATGTATTTATTCATCTAGAATTAACTTTTATATGGTGTAAAGTAGGAGGTCTTAAATGGGATGTTAAGTTCCTGTATGTGTTTGCTCTGTTTCTAGACATTCTGTTTTTCTTTTCCTGCACCATTATTTTAACTGTTTTGAGTATAATAACTTTATAGAAAGTTACGCTATTAAGAAAAGCTCCTGACACTGTACTTTTTCATTTTCTTGACTATTCTTATACATTTATTCTTAGATCTATATTGACTGAAAATAATTCTGTTGAGTTCAGAAAACCTCAAAAAAGCCCACTGTTTAGAATTGCGCTATATTCATATATTAATTTTGAGAGGCCTGATATTTTTTAATGATGATAATTTTTCCTTGTTATGATGAGTTTTCATTTGTTCAGTCCTGTTTTAGGTTCTTTAATAAAGATTTCATAGATTTAATAGTTTTCTTCATCTAGTTCCTATACCTTTCTTGCTAAATTTATTCTTAGATATTTTATAGTTGTTTTTTTTTTTTTTAAAGATTTTATTTTTTCCTTTTTCTCCCCAAAGACCCCCGGTACATAGTTGTGTATTCTTCATTGTGGGTTCTTCTAGTTGTGGCATGTGGGACGCTGCCTCAGCGTGGTCTGATGAGCAGTGCCATGTCTGCGCCCAGGATTCGAACTAACGAAACACTGGGCCGCCTGCAGCGGAGCGCGCGAACTTAACCACTTGGCCACGGGGCCAGCCCCAATATTTTATAGTTTTTGATGCTTTTGTCAGACAGTTGGACTTTTCCCCCTCCATTTCCAGCTATTGTCAGAAACATGGGTTAAAAATGAATCTTTAATTTCCTCTGGACTTGCACCTCCTCCATATCCCACATTTCTTGGTATCCAGAATTAACAACTTGAATTCATGAAGACTATGCTAGGGAAAATTTGTTATCTTAGTATTAAATCACTTTCTAATAAACTTTCTCATGTCATGCTGTAGAAAAATGCCCTTAGATAAATGTGACTCTGTCCTTTTAGGATGAATACCATGTTATTATTTTGAAAGTTTGCAGTTTTGCTTTATTTATCTTTTATGGTTTTTGTTAATTTGAATTTTAAAAGCAATATTTATTGCTGAAGTTACACATATTGATTATTTGAAGGATATCAGAAAATATACAGAAGTTAAAAGGGTATCACAGATAATCTCCCTTAACATTTATTATACCTTTTGGGACATAGTTTTGAAAAAATAAGATTTTGTTTTGAGAATTTCATGACAATTCTTGATACTTGAGGACTCCTCAGGATGTTTTTGCTAGTAATATTAGGATTAGGAGAGTGAAAAATTGCTTTTTGTTTTATTATTGTCAAATTAGATGTTGACCATGTTTATCTATCATTATTTATTTGGCCTTTATTGCTTTTCATGTATCTTAATGCGATTGAATTGTTCTGTAGGCATATTTGCATTTACATACATTTATTTTTAAAATCTCAGTTTTGGTGAATTTTGGTTATGGACAATTAAGCATAAGAGAAGATTCCTGTAATTACTTTGGCTTATTAGGGAGAAGTGAGCTTAAGACCTCTTAGAGGGATGCCAGCTGGCTGCCTAGACCTGGTGTGGTGGTATCTCCCTGTGGTCACACATTTCACAGCTTATTCCTTAGCTTTGAAGATCCAGAAATTACATTTTAGTATATCACCTAGGGGTGATTCAGCCTAATCAAACTCAATGATGTGTAAGTTAGAGTAACAATATTCTAATTGACAAGGGGCCATGCTTTCCTACTAAATTACCTATATCTACTTTCCAGGGCACCCTGTTCCTTGTATGGAAGTACTTGGGAAGCAAGCTACTTGAGAAGGCGATTAATAAGCAGAAAGTTGCATTGTGAACCTGAAACCAGAGCATAAAAAGTTGGATGGTCTTGAGTGTTTTGTCATTCTAGGCCATGGTGAAACCTGATGAGAGCGCTATCCCTGTCCCACAATGGTGTTTGCCTCTCCAGTGACCAAAATGCTTATCCTCAGATTTAATCTTTCTTATTCAAACAGTGACTGCTAACACTGGTCTCTCCTTTTCTTCACGCTGTAGAACATTTCCCTTCTATGAAGACATTTCTTCATACAGGGGAAATAGATAGGCACTGCCTCCCTCTCCCTACCCTGCTTCTCCCAAAAGAAAGAAAACCACAAAAAACACAAGGACAGTGAAAAAACCCAGCTAAGTCGGATTAATAACAGCGGTATCTGTAAGGTATATTAGAAAGTAAAAGTCTGATTGAAGTATAATACTGTTGACCAGTCTGGTTTAAGCTTTCTTACTATTTTGGTTATTGTATTTTGCAAGTTGTAAATGCATTAAAGCAATTCAGATATACATATGACATAAAAATTTGAAGTAGGGGTTCTCTGTGGAGCATAATATAAAAATAGAGACCATATGGAGAATGTGAGAGAGAAAGCATGGTAGCTTCTTTTGGAGAGTTTTGCCTAATGTTAACTTAGGTCCCTTGAGCATTCTCAGCCATACTTAGAAATCTGTGACTAGATTTTACTCAGTAATCAGTGGCAAAGTTAATTGAAATCTAATTTCTTGAGTATTTTCTCATTGTTTAGCAAGAAAGACTTTAAGTACAGTTTTTTGTTGGATAGATGAGGTAATTTTAATATTGAAAAATTGCTTTTAATTTAGAATTTCTTTTTAAATTTAGAGCTCAGATACCTTTAGGTTTAAGGGAAGAAGGACCACATAGCAGCAGGAGCCCCAGCTTTTTCGTCATATGTTGTTAACTGTTGGCTGTCAGTAGCTCAGAGCTTACAGCCAGGTAGTGTAAGCTCAGAAGTAGGAAGAAAGTTAACCAAACAGGCTAGAATAGAGGGCTGAGTTGAGTCCTGATGCCTTTCCTGTAGCTGTTGGTGAGCAGCCATTGCACCTTTATTTTGTGTGCTTTGGAAAGAACAAGTACATTTTCTTTAGATAAGACACTTCTAGCATCTAGAATTCAGTAAATACAGTATTTATTGAGTTCCTGCTCTTTTAGGCAAGGGGAATACAAGGTTGAATAAGACAAACAAGGATCTGGCATTTAGGGAGCTTATACTTGAGTGGGAAAAAGAGGCATCTCAAAGAAAAAATGGTAATCATGGTCTGGGGATGGTATTGCTGTATGAGGAAAACGTTTATCCCTCAAAGGAATTTGTGGAGATTTTGGAAAATAACCATTTTCTGCATTTTTGGGATAAATTTTAGGAGAGTTGGAACATATGCAGTTATTGGTTTTTGTTCTGTAGTTTAAAAATTTGTTTCCTATAATAAACATTTATAATTTTGATCTCTCTTTGGGCATATAAAGTCTCCTAATTTAGTTTAAGCTCCCAAACCTAATTTTGTTTAACCACTTTGGATAGAAAGTTTTCAAAAATGAATTTCACATTTCCTTTTTTTCCTCTAGATTTTTCATCGTTATTTATCAAATAACCATTAATGAAATAGAAATACATTTATCTACAATCTCTGAACCTTAAAATGTCAGACTTTTAATTTTTCTGTGTTCCCTTTCTGTTATTGTCCTAATAAGTATTTTTACTTTTTATTATTCATTTTTAAAAAGAAAAAGAGGGACATTTTATTTTGAATAGTGTATAAGCCATGTGAATGTAAAACATAAGGACACTTAGGCATTGAATAAAACCGTTGAATACTCTTAGGACTTTAGGGGCAGTTGAATGCTTTTTGCTAGCACACTAAGTGGCCTCGGACTACTGTGCTGTGTGTGTCTTTACGATAAATGCTTTAATTTTGGATTTTTAAAAAAAATATATAAATTAAGGCAATTATTGTGGAAATCAAAGGCAAAGATTTACCTGTGATTTGATCTTTTCCTTTTTGATTAATCATTTAAAAAATTTTATAGGATAGAAATGTATAATGTAAGGGCACAAATTGTATTTTCTGAGTTATGGTAAGAATACAACATGAGATCTATCCTTTTGACAAATTTTCAATTGCGTAATACAATAGTGTTAACTATTCGCACAATGTTGTATAACACATCTCTGGAATTTATTAATCTTGCTACTAGGTTTTTGAATGCTTGTTTCTGCAATATGTAGGTTTTGTTTGTGTTGCTGTTGCTTTCATTTCTTCCCTTGCTCTTAGGTGACATTTTAACTACCATCAGTGTCCTTTCCTAAAAACAACTTCTATTTCCTTGCTCCTACCCTCTTCTGTTTCCCTTCTAGTTTTCTAATTTGTTCTATTCTGGAACAGGCTGAATGAGAACATGCAAGTAGAGTAGATGTTTTAGTGTGTTGATTTGATATTCTCTATATTGGCTGCATGAGATTATAAAAATGTGTTTTGGATTCTCAGCTATGTTCTGTATAGCTGAGTCATTACTATATATTATATTCATATCTTATTTTTTAAAAAAGATAGAATTTGTTGTTATTTATGATAGGTATTTAACCTGTTGCGTTTTAAGGAATCTTGTGGTTTTGAGTATTTTGGAAAGCAAGTATAAACTTTCAAAAAACAAGGAAATCTATCAACATTGTAATAGAAGCCAAGTAGGTTATGTTTTCCAGATTATGTGGTCTGCAACATTCACTCCATAGCTATTAGATGTATTTGAATTTAATTTGTAATATGAAATATTTAAGACATGAAACCTATGGAGAATAATAATAAACATTCACTTACCCACTCCCTTATCTAAGAAATAAAGCGTCACCAATAGAGCCGGAGCCTCCTGGGTGTCACCCTGTCCCTGAGCATATTCTCCTCCCTTCCAGGTCTGCCACTGTTGGCTTTGATCTTTATCCTTAATATGCATGTGCCTATTCTCTTACTGCATTTTTGTATCTCTAAAGAGTAGGTTCTTTTACGTGTTTTAAGCTTTTATAAATATTAATACTGCATATCTGCGACTTGTTTTTGCTCAAAATTAATTTATTCAAGGCTAGTTTGTATAGCCAACATTATGGCCAACATTTGTTTAGTGCTTACTATGTGCCTGGCACTGTGCTAAGTATTTAACATGTGTTCTCATTTAATTCTTGGAACAGTCTTTTAAGGTAGGTACTCTCCCCATTTTACAGATGAGGAAACTGAAGCTGTGAGAGGTTAAGCCATTACTCAAGGACACACAGCTAATAATAAGTAGTGGAATTGGAATTCAACCAAGGTAATTTTACTTCAGGGTCATCATTTTACACAATGATAAGGGTCATTGGATAAGGATAAGGGTCCCCAGTCCCTTATCTCAGTTCTGAAATCTCCAAAACACTGAAAACCAGGAGTTCTTCATGATTCTTTTGGTGTTAAAATCTGACCCGACCAGACATGAGGCTGTTTGAGGTATTTATTTCTCTCGTTTGGTGTGCATATTCATATGTGTTGCTGCAGAAGTATTGTTTGATAATGGAACTGCCATCCCAGACATGGTGGGCGAATTATGACATATAGTATCTACACAGTATTACCTTTCTAAAATTCAGAAAATTCTGAGTTCTGCCCTAAAGGTTTTGGATGAGAAATTGTGGACTGGTACTATGCTACAGATCTCTTTCTACATGAGATTTTGGAATTGTTGGGCTGATCCAGAAATCACGTAATTTCATAAAAGAACAAATTTCTAAATACATTGAATGTGTTTGGCCACGGCAAAATTTGTCTTACCATAAATATAATTTTCTGATCTGTCATTGATCAGCAGTTTCTTCTTCTTATTGTATGGCTGGAGTTGTAAAAATCTATTTTCCTCGCTTGGTTTTTTTTTTTAATTGAGGTTCATAATTGTTTATAACCTCACTAGGCTTTTGAGTTCTTAAGGATAGAGGCTATGTCCTTGCCAGTGCCCAGCACCTATTACAATGCCTGGCATAGAGAAGGCTCAGCAAATATTTGTTGGATTAGCGATTGGCACTTTTTGGTATAATATGTTTCCCTATTACTTAGGTCATCTATGGGTTAGTGTGACTTACTGAATTGAACAAGGAGGAGAAGGAAGAGGTGCATGAAACTAACTTCTGATTCTGTATTTTTTACATTCTCTCTTCCCACTTTGAAATGAATTTAAATGATGCTTATGTTGATGTCATGTAGGATATTTTCTGTTTTATAACTGTAGTCTGATGGGACCTGAATTGTTTAAACTTTTTTTTTCATTTTCTTGAGTAAAGACCTTGATCCTGCTGCTTTCTGAATTCAAGATTCTGAAACTTAATGGCTGTATTTCAGTTAAGTATAGTGTATGATATGTTTGCTCCTTATTGAAGTTTGGTTTATTTTTTCCTTGTACAGGTCTGCTTGACAGCATTGATCTATGAAAGGACTACGTTTGATTTATAAAGAATCGTACTTTTAAAATTAAACTGAAAATACAATGATATGTAATGTGATCTTTAAATACTTGTTTTCATAGATTTTTAGAGTTAATTTCTGTGCCCTTATTTTTCAGTTGCTGGAACAAAGGCTTAGAGAGGTCAGATGACTTGCCTTAGGTTGCTTGGCTGACAGTGGTAGATGATTATTAGGATCTTTCTTTTATTGTTTTGGCTCTAATATTTCTTTTAAGTATGTTCTTTAGTGGAATTCTGTATTTCTATGATTTACAGGACCTTTGAGGAATATTTAATATGTTTTTAAGAGTAGTTACTTGATTTAAGAACTTTGACTTGCCATTCAAAATCTTTCTTCAAAATATAAAATCATAATCTCCAAGGTTTATTAATGTAAGAAAACTTGAGGAGGAGGCGGAGGGAGAGGCTAGCTTACTAGGCTCAGTTCCATACCCCGGTGGTTTTTCCTTCTGCTTGTAATTCTTTTACTTTAATTGCTGCTGCTTCCGGTGCATAGTTGCTGTGGTCTGCCTCCCTCCTTTCAGTGCTTTGTCCAAAATATAGACACAAATTTCTTGTTGTTTTCTTTTGCAGGATTGGAAATGGCTGGAATTTTTAGAGTAGACTCTCTTACGTATCTCTGGGAGAAATAAAGAGAAATACAAATTCCCGAAGATTTGTCATTGCCCCTCTTCACCTCTTTAAAGTCTTATCTTCTCCTTCAGTCTCGTTTCACCTGTGTAGAAGTCTAAAACGGATGTAGTTTTACAGGCGCCTTTTCTGACCTGCCCATGTTTGGAAGGCACCATCTTTCAACCTGCCACTCAGGAACTCCTTTCTAGATAACTGGACACCTTTATGGTTCAGATTAGTAGGGCCATTTTTAGTTCCCTGTCCCACATCGGTCCCATCCCTAGTTTATTGGCACCAAAAATGACTTCATTTTGCAGGTGAGAACTGCCTTCATCCATCCCTTAAATAAGGGTTTGGTGTTTTATTTGTTGATTGATTGATTGATTGATTGATTGATTGATTTAGCCTTGAGCTAACTACTGCCAATCCTCCTCTTTTTGCTGAGGAAGACTGGCCCTGAGCTAACATCTATGCCCATCTTCCTCTACTTCATACATGGGACACCTACCACAGCATGGCTTTTGCCAAGTGGTGCCATGTCTGCACCTGGGATCTGAACTGGTGAACCCTGGGCCGCCAAGAAGCAGAACGTGCAAACTTAACACCTGCGCCACTGGGCCGGCCCCCTATTTGTTTATTTATTTAAACATTGGCACCTAAGCTAACATCTGTTACCAATCTTCTTTTTTTTTTTTCTTTCTTCCTCTTCTCTCCAGAGACCCCCAATACATAATTGTAGGTCTTTCTGGTTGTGCTGTGTGGGGTGCCGCCTCAGCATGGCTTGATGAGTGCTGCCATGTCTGTGCCCAGGATTCCAACCGGCAAAACCCTGGGCCTCCAAAGCTGAGCGTGCAAACTTAACCACTCGGCCAGGGGGTCGGCCCCTGGTGTTATCTTTTATAGGCTGAACAGTATGACCATATCTCAATACACTCATCACACACAACGTATTTTTCAAGATTTTACAAGATGTTTTGTTTCACTAATGGTTAAATATGCCTTTAAGTAGTTTGGAACAATTAGTAACTTTCTAGTCTACTTTATATCCCGGGTATATATTACTGTGACTGATCAAATAGATCTTAATTGTTTAATTGAAGGGCTTTTTTGTTTACTTTTAAAAAACTTTTAAGTTAACATACAGTAAAATTGACTTTTTTGGGGTTGTATAGTTCTGTGAATTTTAACTTATGTATATAGATTTCTGTAATCATCACTACAATTAGGATACAGTTCTATCATCTCAGAAAAACAACTTCATACTGTCCCTTTTTTGTACCAGCCTTAACCACTGACAGCTACTGATCTATTCTCCATCACTATAGTTTTGTCTTTTTGAGAATATCCTATGCATGGAATCATTCAATATGTAACCTTTTGAGAGAGTTTTCTTTCACTAGCATAATGCCTTAGAGCTTGTGTTATGGCTGTGTAGCAATAGGCTTTGTTCCTTTTTTACTGCTACGTAGTCTTCTATTTTATGGATTTTTCCACATTTTGTTTCCAGTTTCTGGCAATTATGAGCAGAGCTGCTCTAAATGTTCATGTATTGGTTTTTGTGTGAACAAGAGTTTTATTTCTCTAGGATAAATTCCTAGATGTGGGATTGCTGATTCATATGGAAAGCATATGTTTTAAGTTCATAAGAAACGGCCAAACTGTTTTCCAGAGTGGCAATACCATTTTGCATCCCCACCAGCAGTGTATGCGAGTTCCATTTGCTCTGCATCCTCACCAGCACTTGATATTTTAGCCATTCTTGTAGGTATATAGAGGTATCTTTTTCCGGTTTTAATTTGCATTTCCCTGATGCCTAATGTAGTTGAGCATCTTTTCAAATATGCTTGTTTATAACCTTTATACCTCTTTGGTGAAGTGTTTTAGTCTTTTACTCATTTTAAAAAATTTGGTTGGTTGGTTTTAACTGTTGCATTTTGAGAGTTCCTTTTATATTCTGGATACAAGTTCTTTGTTGGGTATGTGATTTACAAATGTCCCAGTCTGTAGCTTGTCTTTTCATTTTCTTAACAGTGTTCTTCATAGCATAAAAGTTTGTAATTTTTATGAAGTCCAGCTTTATCATTTTTTTCTTTTATGGGTTGTCTAATGTCCAAGAATTCTGCTTAACCTCAGGTCATGAAGGTTTTCTCCTATATCTTCTAAAAGTTTTATAATTGTATGTTTTACATTTGGATCTATGACCCATTTTGAGTTAATGTTTAAGGTGTGAGATTTAGGTCAGGGTTCAATTTTTTTGCGTATGAATGTCCAGTTGTGATGTGTATTGAGTTGTTCACAGTATTTCCTAATTATCCTTTAATGTTTGTGGCGATATCCCCTCTTTCATTCCTGATACTGGTAATTTGTATGGTTTCTCTTTTATCTTCTAGCCAAAGATCTATCAATTTTATTGGTCTTTTCAGAGAACCAGCTTTTGCTTTCATTGACTTGATCTATTGTTTTTCTGTTTTTAATTTCATTGATTTCTAATTTTTAATTTACTTTTTTCTACTTGTATACTTATTTTGCTCTTTTTCTAGCTTCTTAAAGTAGAAGCTTAGATTGTTAGTTTGAGATATTTCTTCGATACAGGCATTTAATGTTATCCATTTCTCAGTAAGCACTGCTTTAGTGTCTACCACAAATTTTGCTAAGTGTGTTTATGTTTTTGCTTAGTTCAGTACATTTACTAATTTCCCTTGATATTTCGTCTTTTACCCATGGATTATTTGGTAATGTATTGTTTAATTTGCAAGTACGTGGAGAGTTTTCTACTTAGCTTTCTGTTACTGATTTCTGGTTTAAAATTCCATTATGGTCAGAGACCATGCTTTATATGATTTCCATTCATTTAAATTATTAACTTTTTTTACTGACCCAGGACATGGTCTATCCTGGTGAATATTCTATATGCAATTGAGAAGAATGTGTATTCTCCTGTCGTTGGTTCCATTGTTCTATAAATGGTGAAGATGTTAGCACAGGTTGCCAAACTTAAAAAAGAAAATGAACTGATAAATGTTGATTAGATCCGGTTAATTGATAGCATTCAGGTCTTTTATATCCTTGCTAATACTCTATCCATAGTTCTATCATTTACGTAGGGGGCATTTTGAAGTCTTTATATTTGGTGGTTTATTTTTTTTCTTTCATATCTCTCGGTTTTTGCTTCGTGTATTTTTTAGCTCTTTTGTTAGGTATATTTGCCATTAGGATTGTTGTATTTTCTTTGTGAATTCACTCTCGTGTCAAGCAGTGGGAGGATAGAGAGTGATTTACTCCATGCTCTTAGGATCGCAGCTCCTCTGGTCAGAGAGAAGATTTCCTCTTCCCCAGTTTTTAGGTAGGTGCCTGCCTGGCTGTTACTGCCATTGCTTTTCTGTTACAGCCACCACCATTGCAGTATTGCCTACAGGCAGGGGTGGAGGAAGGAAAAAAACGGAAAGCCAAAAGAGAGAATTTCCTCCGTTGTCCTGTTCCTCCTCCTTGGACCTGGGAGGGTTTTTTTTTTTTTTTAAAGATTGGCAGCTGAGCTAACAACTGTTGCCAATGTTCTTTTTTTTTTCTTCTTCTTCTTCTCCCCAAAGCCCCCCAGTACATAGTTGTATATTCTCATCGTGAGTGCCTCTGGTTGTGCTATGAGGGACGCCGCCTCTGAATGGCCTAAGGAGTGGTGCCATGTCCGTGCCCGGGATCCAAACCGGCGAAACCCTGGGCCACCGCAGTGGAGCACACGAATTTAACCACTCGGCCACAGGGTCAGCCCCCAGGAGGGTTTTTCTTTAGGGCTCCTTATCTATTCCCAGTGAACACTTCTGGGCTTTGGGCTGCCCTTGGGTCCAGGCTGGGCACTACTGGAGGAAAAATGACAACCTCTTGCCTATTTGATGGAACTTCAAATTCTTTTGCTGTCTTTCTCCAGTCTGCTCACTGTCATTTACTTTTCAGAGTCCTCAGGTAGCTGTGACACACATTTTTGTCCAGGATCTATAATTGCATCCAGAGGGAGAGACAGGAGTCTTCCTGGAGTTTGTTTACTCCAGCTTCCCTGGAACCAGAACTTTTTGTTTAATTTTGATCTTAGAATGTATTCTGAAATATGCTGAATTCTTTACTGTGTGAATTAACTTTTATTGTTCATCCATGCCTATTAAGATTTTTTTTTCTGATATATAAAGAAATTAAGTTCTCACAGCTTAAAGAAAAAACTTGCTGCTTTTCTCTAAGCTAGAGGCAGCCTAGTATAGGAGGAAGAGTGCTGAATGGGGGAATCATGAGACATGAGTCAGGCTAGTAACTAATTCTGTAACCTTGTACAGGGTAGTTAACACTCTGGATCCTCAATTTCCTGCATAAAACCTAGTGACATATATTTCTGTGATTTTGTGGCTGATAGCTGAGAAATTGCTCCAGGTAACTTGTTTTTCTCTCAACTGGCGTAAACTTTTGTGATTTTCCCTGTTGAACTAGAAATTTTGGGATGAGATTTAGGCTTTTTCTAATAGTCTTTGTTTACTTTGTAGAATCATTGAAGTCTTCATAGAGAAAAGTTATTTTCTAGTAGAGTATTACCAATTGATCTTGAGTGATTTTAGTTGCCATAGACTTCTCTTGTTCCCCGCACACCAAGTTAGAGTTAATGGTGATGAGGATTCTTTTTGAAAGTACAATTGCTGGGCTTTGGACAGTCAAAAACTGATTTTATGTTTAGTTCTTAACCTCTGAGAGCTGTAATATCTTTATGCTTTTCTTAGTTATATTCCACTATGTTGATATTTTATATAGTATATTGGTTTTGCTTACTCCTAATATTATTTTACCCTAAAGTGTGTGGTACTTATGGTTATTGTGAAAGAAATAGTTCCTTAGATAGATCTCTAATTTAAGTATTTGTTTTTTTATTATGAAAATGTTTAATGATTTAAATACCTTGTTTATTGATGCTTTTTGACTTTTAAAAAGCTTTTGATTATGAAAAATTTCTGATATACGTGAAAATGGAGAATAATATAATGTACCTTCATGTACTCCTCATATACTGTCAGCAGTGATCAACATTTTGCCCACTTTGTTTCATGTTTTTTCCCCTTCCTCTCTTCTTTCTCAGTACATTTTTTCCCCTGGAGTATTTTAAAACAAATTCTAGCAAGAATAAAATTTCATTTGTAAAATATGATGTTCATTTTTTAAGTATTGGGAAGAACTCTAGCCTTGGAGTTCTAAGACCTGGTTCAGGTGCCACCTGTCACCTTTACTTTTGTGATCTTAAGCAAGTTGTATAGTTACTCTGAGACCAAGTTTCTTCATAGGCAAAGTGGGGATAATGATCTCTGCCCTTAATTCAGAATCCTCTAAGGAACAAATGAGATAATGAAGATAATGAATGTAAAAGTGCTTTGTAAACTTCAAACACTAGACCCTCAAGTATTTCTATTAAAAAGTAATAAAACAACGTTATGCAGGTAGCTTTATGTAGTGTAGAGGACACAATCTTCCTAGGAGGGCCAATATGAAGGAGGATATTAATACCTAGGGAACTTTTCTAAATTCCTAATGCACTATCCCTACCTTGAGGGTTGATGGCAAAGTGAACTGAGGGGAATGGGATATCCTCCTGGTATGCTGGATTAGATCATCATTGAGAATCATTGTTTTAAGGATTCTGCAGCCAATATGTTATTGAAGATGATTGTAGTGATATCTTTATCTAATTTTATCGTCATTTTTCTTAACATTATTGAGGTATAATATACATACAATAAAATGCACCTGTTTTAAATGTACAGCTCAATGAATTTTGAGAAGTGTATATACTCATCACAAACATTTCTGTCACCCCAGAAGGTTTCTTTGCATCTCAGTCAGTCCCCAATCCCTACCCTCAACCTCAGGCAGTTGTTGATCTCTTTGCCATCACTATGGATTAGACTTGTCTTCCCTAGAGTTGCATATAAGTGAAATCATACAATATGTACTCTCCTATGCCTGCTTCTTTTGCTCAGCAGAATATTTTTTTAGACTCTTCTATGTTGTGTATTGCTTCTGTTTTATTCTGAGAAGTGTTCCTTTGTATGGGTATACCATTATCATTCATTGTTTATGAACATTTGGGTTGTTTCCAGTTTTGGGCAATTATAAATGAAGCTTCTGTGAATATTTGTGTATGAGTCTTGGTGAGAACGTATATTTTCATTTTTCTTGGGTAAATACTTGGCTAAAGACTGAGTGGATTTGTTGAATCATATGCTAAGTGTATATTTAACTATTTTCCAAGGTAGTTGAACCATTTTGCATTCCCACGAGCAGTCTATGAAAGTTCATTTGTTCTATATCATTGTCAGCACTTGGTATGCCAGTCTTTTTAATTTTAGGCATTCTAATGATGTGGAGTGGTATCTCATTATAGTTTTAATTTGCGTTTCCCTCCTGACTAGTGAGTTTAAGCATCTCTTCATGTGCTTGTGGCCATTCATATATCTTCTTTTGAGTAATGTCTATTCAGATCTTTTACCCATTTTTAAATGATTGTCTTATTATTGAGTTATAAAGTTATTTATATATTCCCAATACAATTCCATTGCAAGATAGGAATTGTCTTTTTTCTCTTTCTATGGCTTGCTTTATTTTCATAATGGCATCTTTTGGAGAGCAAAAGTTTAACATTTTTAAAAGTCCAATTTATTAATTTTTTCTTACATGTTTTGTGCTTGTTTTGTATGAAATCTCTGCTTAAGTTCCCAAAGATTTCTTCCTGTGTTTTCTCATGGATGATTTTTAGTTTTAGCTTATATATTTAGGTCTATGACCCATTTTGAGTTAATTTTTTTTTTTTGGTATATTGTTTGAGGTTAGGGTTCTAGGTTATATTTTTCCCCCCATATAAATATCCAGTTGTGCCAGCACCATTTGTCAAAAAACGACCCTTTCTCCTATTGAATAACCTTGGCCCCTTGTTGACAATCAGTTGAGTGTATTTGTGTGGATCTAGTCCTAAACTTTTCTATTTTGCTGTATTACTCTCTAAGTTTATCCTTAAATTCTGTTTCACACTGTTCTGATTACTGTAGCTTTGTAGTATTTCCTGAAATTAGGTAGTGCAAATTCTCCAACTTTGTTCTTTTTTTTCATAATCGTTTTGGCTGTTATAGGTCCATTATTTTTTTCACTTTTAAAAAATATTCATGAGACTATGACACTAACAGTCTTATCCTCTAAGATTGATTTATTTTTTCCCTCATCCCTTTTTCAAAGAGTACCCGGTGTACTGAGATGATTACTGTTTCTTGGAAAAGTGTTTAAATCTGACGATTGGGCTTCTCTCCTAGTCTCTCATTTTGTTGAATTGAGCTTTGATTGTGATCATATTCAATATTCGTTTGATACTTTGTTGAGTTATGTTGAGTTTAACAACAACTGAAAAGAAAATATTTATCTTCTCTAGAGAAGGTTAGGCATAGGCCTTTATTACTTTAAGGAGTGAGTAAAGATTGAGGTTGAGTTAGTTCCTAACGTATTTTGATGTTAGTGATGGACTTTACATATTGGTGTATTCTATGTCTTATTTTGCTTAATTTGATGTTTAACATTTTTGTTTATATTCTTTCCAGAAATTTACTGAGTTTTGAGGAGTTTGTACATAATAGCTTTGCTGAAGCTTTGTATCATTGGGCTTTTATTTAGCAAGTTTTGAATTCTTAAAAATTGGAAATTTATGTGGGAAGTTGTGTAAATGATTTTGGTAGTAAAAAATGTGAACATCTTTATTTAATGTCTTTCCATATCCAGAGGATGCCAGCCCCTATCAGATTGCGGGAGCTGATCCGGACCATCCGGACAGCCCGAACCCAAGCCGAAGAACGAGAAATGATCCAGAAAGAATGTGCTGCAATCCGATCATCTTTTAGAGAAGAAGACAATACATACCGGTGTCGGAATGTGGCAAAATTACTATATATGCACATGCTGGGCTACCCTGCTCACTTTGGACAGGTAGGCTGGGCTGAGACCACATCTAGCAAGGGTACTCTTATTTGAATAACAGTAGCTCAAAGACTGTCAGGGAGAACAGGATACTTTTGATAGCCTTGTAGTCTGATCATTGTGGAACTGAGGGTAGAATTGAGAGAGAAGGCTGCAGACCTGGAAAAGCATGCTATTGCCATCAATTGTCCTTTCTATTGGGAATCTCTCTTTATGTGGATTAGAGTATGTTTTGATGGTGGCAGCTACCTAACTTAAAGATTAGACAGTAGATTGTGGTTCTTCTGTCACAGGGCCTGGATTATAAGTAAGAAAACGTTTGCTAAATGTTTCCTTAATTATTTTCTCTGTGCACGATATTATAAGGATGAACATTCAGAACAGATATTTTTAAGTAAAAGCAGTTAGGTGGTTGCCAAGTGATGGCATTTAAGGATTTTGTCCTAATTACCTCATTCCTTGATTGCTACAACCACTGTGCCGCTGCCTCCTGATTCTCTCCCACACACAAATGTGTATTATTTGATATAGCCACTTTGGGCTTTGAGCATGATATGCTTGGTGTTAAGTACTTTCTTCTTTCCACATTTATACATGATGAGGGGGATTGAGTTGCAGATTGATTGGATGGGTTGTTTTTAAATTCTTATTAATGCTGTTAATTTTATTTCATTTAATTTAAGAATTGTATTATATGCTGAATAGTCTTTATGGAAAAGACTGCAAAATTAAAAGAAGGAATGTACAACACTAGGTAGTAGGAGGAAAATACCCACTCATATTTCCTTTATTCAAAGATAACTATTGTTAATGTTGGATATATTTAATTTATCAGGAAAGGTGGCCACCAGTATGTCTTCTGTTCAGCTCAGTAACTTCAGTGGAAGGAGATTCCCCCACCCCTGAGTTAAAACAAAAAATTAATGAAATTGAATCTTACCAGACTAACTTGGGTTATTAGTTTTATGGTCATCTTGGGATTGGGAATGAGATCAGCCTCTCTAAAATACATGACTGAGAGTGGGAGAGTGTTAATTCCCCAAAGGAAAATTGAAGTGTTAATAATATCAGAGGAAAAGAGGATCAGATACTAGGTAGGCAAAAACAACAGCTGTCTCCTATGTATACACGTGTTATATGCTTTTACCACATCAAAATTGATCCAGGTGGTTACTGATGCAGTGCATAACATACTTAGTAAAAACCAAATAGGTGTTCTTATATTCTCATTGGTTGATTTTAGGTAGACACAGTAGGTTAGATTTACAGAAATCTGATGTGTTGAGCTATAAGGGGTAGTCAGGTGGGGAGAAGACTCTTAAACTCTCCACTCAGAGGTAACTGTTAACATCATGGAAACAGTAGTTTGACATACTCCCAAGGAGGTTCTTTAAGGACAAACTCTTGAATTTAAAATCATAGGATAGATTTAAGACTTTGGTGATTTTTAATTTTGTAAAAGAGCTCTCTATATATTTCTAAGATTTCATTTCTATAACATTTTTAAATAAAATATACTTTCCAGGTCTGTCTAGGTGGCATTTTTTTGGGTGTTTGGCAACTATTTGATAAAATATTTAATTCTTAGGTGGAAGTGTTAATACTCAAGGAAATTGTACTAAAATATTGGTAGAAAAAATATTTTTATGAGTGGGAATAGGAAATCATAATTCTAAGTCCCTTTTTCTGTTTCCTCTATTTCAATCAGTCATGGCCCTGTCCATATCAGTAATTTGGTACCCTGCGCATTGGAGTTCCCTTTGTAATGTACCCGTAAAAAAGTTAATATCTAATTCTCTCATCTGCCTGTATGAATCACAGTGCCTTTTTCATTTAATTATGTGTAAAAACTGGCCACTCTTTAATTGCATTTTATTTGTTAGACCTGTGCTGTTCATTATGATAGCCTTAGCTGTGTAGCCATTGGTCTCTTGAAATGTGGCTAGTTCAACTGAGGGGAATATTAAAGGAAAATAAAGTTTTGGGGAGTACTTGATGCAGTTATTGGAAAACTCTTGAGTATGTTTTAGACAACTTGGGTATGTGAATCTATCAATTGTAAATTCTATGAAATCTAAATACAGTTCAAATATTTCTGATGGATATGTAGTGTACAAATTATGTGCTGTAAGTGTAAAATACATACTGTGTTTAGAAGCCTTAGTGCAAAAGAAAGATGTAAAATAGCTAATAATTCTTATGTTGATTATATGTTGAAATGATTATATTTTAGATATTGGGTTAAATAAAATATATTATTAAAACTAATTTCACCTGTTTCTTTTTACTTTTTATTGCAGTATCTAGCATGATGCTGTCCAATAGAAATAAAATATGAGCCAGATGTGTAATTTAAAAATTTCTAGTAGCCACATTGAAAAAGTCTTATGTAAATTTTACAGTAAAACCCATGAGGTGGTAATATCCTCAAGTTACAGATGAAGAAACTGAACTTCAGAGTCTAAGTGACTTGTTTAAATTCACACAGCTAGTAAATATTAGGGAGAGGATTAGAACTCAACCATGTATCACTTCAAAACCTATTCATTCTTTGGGTTTAGTTTAAATCTATAAATAGCTATTTGCATTAAATTTATTAACTATTTTATTTAATTACTTTAGCCTTGCCTTGCACAAAGGATTTGAAATGGCTTATGTTACCAGCATCTATTTAAAAGAGAAAAAGAATAGTAGAAAGTAAGAGCTGGGAGAAGGAAGAATTCAGAACACAAGGCCAGTGTTGTTGTGGTTAGTGAGACAGCTAAGACAAGAAAAAAAACATTCAGTTATGTGGGTGTAATTACCAGAATTTAAGAGCACAACTGCAGGAACCAGACTGCCTGCATGTGAATTCTGGCTTTGTTACTTTACTGTCTGTGTGGTTTTGAGCAAGATCCTTAACCTTTCTTGTCTGTAAAATGAGGACAATCCTAATGCTACTTTGTAGGGTTATTATGAAGATTAAGTAAATTAATAAATGTTAAACGTTCATGTTTGGTGCATAACAAACCCTCAAATATTACCGACTATACCATTTCCTCAAGGACAGCAAACAAAAATTTTTGAAAAAGCACAGAATTTTGAAAGAGATGTTTTTATGTGGGTCTTTTGTCCAGGAGTCTGTTAGTAATGTAAGAGACAAGTATCCTCAATGTTGTTAAAACAAAAGCAGTGATAGATTTCCTATGGGGTTGTAACCTATCACATGTCTGGCTTAAACACAGCCCAGAAATAAAGTGGAGTATCTAAAGAAGTGGGTAGATTGCAGGAGTAGAAAATGGTGGCTTGG
Source organism: Equus quagga (assembly GCF_021613505.1). NCBI lineage: Eukaryota > Metazoa > Chordata > Mammalia > Perissodactyla > Equidae > Equus > Equus quagga. The sequence continues at coordinate 66,064,459 of NC_060279.1, forward strand.
GGGCCACCTTCTTTCACAGATGTGTTTTTTTCTTGCAAATATTTAAAATTGTTTTTTCTTTTTATAAAGATTTTATTTTTTTCCTTTTTCTCCCCAAAGCCCCCCAGTACATAGTTGTATATTCTTTGTTGTGGGTCCTTCTAGTTGTGGCATGTGGGACGCTGCCTTAGTGTGGTTTGATGAGCAGTGCCATGTCTGCGCCCAGGATTCGAACCAACGAAACACTGGGCCGCCTGCAGCGGAGCGTGTGAACTTAACCACTCGGCCACGGGGCCAGCCCCTTAAAATTGTTTTTAATTTGCTGCTAACATATAAAAACCAAGGAACATCTCGTAGAAATCTGCATTTCTAATTTCTCTTAGAAAATCAAAGAATTTGACAACACTGGATTCACATTTTCACATGACAGTAATAGGCTAGTGACCACCTCCAGGCTGGGCATGCATTCTCTTGTTTTTTTCCCAGTTCCAACCTGGCCTGCTGTACCCAATTACCTGGCTCCAATAGTCTTCCCTTCCCTCAGTATAGTATAGCACCCCCCTTCCTTAGGTTCTCTAGTTTTACAATGTTGTCCATAAGGTCTTACACATCTTTGGTGAAATTTATTCATAGGGCTCCTTGGAGCTCTTGTTCCTATTGCAAATAGCATTCTTAAAAAATTTTAATAATTATTTTGTAGCTATATAGAAATATAATTGATTTTTATATATTTGTCTCCCTAGCAACATTATTGAACTTGGTTCTAAAAGTCCCTGTAGACTTCGTTGTTTCTGTGTTGTCAATACTATTGTCTGCAGATAACGGCAGTTTCCTCCCTTTTCCATTCTTAAATATTTTCTTTTTTCTTATTTCCTTACTACACTGTATGTGTGGTACAATATTGAAAAGAAGCAGCGATAGTAGGCATCCTTATCTTGAGCACCCTTCAGCCCAGATTGTGGTCTTCAAATACCAGTTTACTCTGATAGGGCCAGGGACCATTGGAAAAATGGCTCGTCCCAAATCTGGGGCGGGAAATGTACAAAATAAGCTTGTACTGTCTTTCTGTGCCAGAAAGCAAGAAAGACTACAGAGGTAATGTTAAAAGGATTTAGTAGCCACCAAAGAGGCTGTCATGTCCCAAAATGAGAAAATATGATCATTAATAAGAATAATAATTGTAATTGAAACATACTGAGTTTCTATTGGTGAGTTCATAATAATTTTCAGAAATTTTAAAAACTCCATTGGTTATCTTTGAAGGATACCAGGAAACAGACTCATTATTTTGAGAACTAGTAAATAAAAGGAAAGAAATAAACAATTATTCTGCATTTCCTTACCAGCAGTTCCTTCTGAAGGAATTGTTGGTAAGTTCTTTCTGAAGGAACTATTCATAACCCAATGGTGTACATACAGAAGTTACTCCTTAGGGGGATAGCCTAGCTAAGAAATTAAGAAGGAATGAAAAAATTACAGTATTACCATTTTGCAGCCCCTGATGATCATCAGTGCTGCTAATGTCACAAAAGAGAGACAATCACCAGAAATAATTATAAGCCTCTTGATGAAAGTTCATATCACCACCTTTGAAGTATATTTGCTAAATGAAAACAAAAACTGAAAAACCTGAATCTGATCAAGGCTCCCTGTTTGTTCAAAAAGAGACATTTATAAGAGTGTTCAATGCAGCATTGTTTCTAAGAGGAAAACGTTGGAAACAATTGTGCTCACAAAAAGAGTAGGTAAGTTGTGATATATTCACAAGTTGGGTACTATAGAGCAATGAATGTGACTGATTTAGAGGCTTCTTGTCTGGAAATGAGTAATACTCAAAAGATGTTGAGTGAAAGAGTAGGAATATGGGATGATACGTATATAAAGTTTAAAACATTCAAAAGCAATGGTTTCTACGTGTGTAGTAAGGACATAGGGCGTGGCAGTGATGAACAGTGGTTTTAAGTTTTGGTTACTCCTGGTGTTGAGGCAGAGTATGGAGAAGGCTTCAGTTGAGTTTGTAATGTTAAAAAATTTTAAATAAAATAAATGGGGTAAAATGTTAAGATTTGATAAAGCTGGTTGGTGGGTCAATAAGTGTTATGTGACCTTTTGTGTGTTTTTGAATGAAATATTTCATAATAAATTTTCTCAAGAGAAAAAAATGGGATGCAGTAGGAATGTTAGTGTTTTGTGGGTTGTTTTTTTCCCTATGCCAGAAGAATGAAAAAACAGGCTCTGGTCTGTATAGATTTTATGTTGCTAGGCTACGTACTGATAAAGCAGTTACAAGCTTGTTCAAAAATGTGTGACTGTGTGTGTATAAATTAGAAAGTTATTTCGGAATATTAAAATGAAATAAAGGTAACTTTTAAAAAGACCTAACCAATCAGTTGCAGATCCATTCATGTTTACAAAATTTTTATTGCATCTTTTCATCAAGGTGATTGTTCACATCATAAAGCTCAAATGTTAAATTTAAAAGTAAATGTATGTGTGCATTTGACCTTGTGGGAAATTGTTCTACAAGCTAACAAAATGGGTGCAGCTTTTTTCTGAAGGGCAACCAGATTAAATGTTGATAAAAGACTAGTTGTACTTGCTTCAGAATAATGTAACGAGCCAGAAACCTAATAAAGTTCTCTTTTTAAAATTACTTTGAAATTCAAAGAAAATTGGAACAATTGTCATCTAGAAAAAGTTTATAAAATTTAATTGTCAAGCTCTACCTAAAATATACTCCATCAGAATATCCTGGGGATGACCTATATTTTTCAAAAATCTCCCAGATGATTTTGAGCAGTCAGATTTGGGAACCACTTCTTAAGCCACTGACTGTGTTTTTTCCAAAGGGGGCTGATAACTTCAGTCTCTTAGGCTTGTTACTTGTGGCTTCTTGGAATGCTGCTGCTGAGAATTCTTTAGGCCACTTAAAGGATCAGCTGGAGAGAATTACTGTTTGCCTTGAAAGCAGAGAGTAGAGGACAACTGTTAATGGTCTTCCATGATGTGGCTCAGTTACTTTAGCCATGAGGAAACTGAGGCCCAGGATGTTGAAATAACTTGCTTAGGTCTCTTAGCTAGAAGTAGGGTTGGAGAGGCATGGTTTCTTTCTATTCCACTATGTATTATGTGAAGAGATAGGAACCTTGCTCTGATGTTTTCTTAGTGTTTCTGATCTGAATTGGGTGCCCTTCCTAACTTGTTTTCACAGTAGCTTGTGCATAACTGTCACAGTATATATAACATACTTTGTGATATATGTCCAAATGTTGGTTTTGTTTTATGTGCCCTTCTAATTATATCAGTGAGAATGTCTAGCACACTGGTTTGTACCCAGCAGGAGTTTACTAAATTAAAGCAAAACCACGTGGGGCCGGCTCCGTGGCTGAGTGGTTAAGTTCATGCGCTCTGCTGCGGCAGCCCAGGGTTCGGATCCTGGGCACGCACATGGCACCGCTCATCAGGCCACGTTGAGGTGGCATCCCACATCCCACAACTGCAACTAAGATATACAACTATGTACCAGGGGGGTTTGGGAAATAAAGCAGAAAAAAAAAAAAAGATTGGCAACAGTTGTTAGCCCAGGTGCCAATACTTAAAAAAAAATAAATCAAAACCACGTGTCTCAAAACAGTTGGAAAGTAAATATAAAAAAATCAGTGAGTGGCAAAGATTTACCACAATCAGCCCTTTCAGATGGAAGATTGGGGGAGACAGAGAAGGTTGCTATGGAAAAGCAAGTATGTTAAGAGTGTTGTTGACAAGCGAGAAATTTATAGTAGGTGAAGAATATGAAATAACTTTGTCAGCGGAAAAAAGCACAACCATTGTGGGGATTAGAGATAAGGAATGAACATATTTCTTAAGTTCCTACAGCATCACAGGTATAATAGAATAGCACAGTAATTGTTCATTATGAAGTTATCTAAAAAAAGGCTGATTGTTTCCATCTACTGAGTTAGATTTTCGTAAGATCCTGGCCTTAAATTTTCAAAGTCTTTTTCATAAAATTCGAAGACTTAATTTTTTTTATTTTTTGGAATACATGTTGTTCAACTTTGGAGGGGGAACAAATGGTTTTCCTAAATTATTTTTTCCTTTTCAATAAGTTGTCTAACAGCAAATTAAGGTATAAGTTCCCATTATCCTACAATTTTTAATTTTTTCTCCTAGTCCAATATTATTTATCTTTGGAATAGATAATGACAATTCATTGATGTAAAATCTAAAAGATACAAAAGGATATATGATGAAAAAACTGTTCTCTGTTCTCTTCTAGTCACTTAGCTTCTCTGCTTGTAGGCAGCTAGGGGTATCAGTTTCTTGGCTGTCTTTCTAGAGGTATTTTATACATCACTAGGCAATGGAAATATATATTCTCACTCCCTCCCCTTTAAAATATATAACATGCTGTTTGTACTGTCCATTTATTAATCTATCTTGAAGATTAGACCATATCAATATATAAAGAGCTTCCTTTTTTTTTTAGCTTTTTTGACATGCTCATAGTAGTCTGTCCAGCACAGTATTTCGTTATATGTGTGAATCATAATTTATTAAACTAATGCCTTATTAATGGACATTATTTCCAGTCTTACTGTTTAAAATAATACTATAGTTGAATAATATCCATTATTTTGCATGTGTGAATATAAATGTGGTATAAGTTGCTACAAATAGATTGTTGAGTCAAGAGGTATGTGTATTTGTAATTTAGCAAGGCAAGATCTTTCTTGCTACAGCTTGTTTATACTTCCATCACTGATGTCCTCACACTGTTAAACTATTTTTTTATCTTTGCTATTGGATTAAAAAGTAGTATCTCAGTATAGTTTTGAGTTGCATTTCTTTTTCTTTTCTAATAACTTCATTGAGGCATATTTTGTATATCATATAATTCATCTTTTCAAGTGTACACTTCAATGATTTTTTTAGTAAATTTAGCTAGTTGGATTTGCGTTTGTTTTATGAGGAGATTGAACTCCGTATGTCTGAATTACTTTTGTTTTCTTTGAACTGTCCGTTTTCTTTGTCCATTTTTATATTGGCTTGTTGGTCTTTTCAGAAATCAATTTGTAGGATCCTGTTATATAGGATTTCATATCTGAAATGAATTGCAAATATTTTTTTCCAAGTTTGTCATTTGTCTTTTGCCTTTGCTCACAGAGTTTGGAGTAAAAGCAAAAGTTTTTTGTTCTCTGTAGTAGTGTAAATCTAAAAGCTGGACTGTTTACCATGGTCGTAAAGCATATGCTAGATTTGTGGATTATGAATGTTTCAGATAGCATTTTCAGGTAGCTTTAAGTGAGGAGGAGTAGTACAGGATGGATTTAAGGTTGTTACCTAAGGGGTGGATGCATTTAATTGATTACTCTTTTTCTTTTGTTCTGTAATTCATCCAAGTGTTGAGTTGTGTTTTAGCTATTGCTGCTCAAAAATGGATGCCCTCCCTTCACATTTACCCATACCCTATTGTACTCCCCTCCATCCTTTTTCTTTTTTAATATTTGAAAACTTTGATAACATTCTGAAAGGTGAAACATGGTACCTTCTCAGCACTATTGCTGGCCACCACACCTAAGCGTGAAATGTGATGAGAGTTAATCCTTCGTTGAAGGATGTATTTCAGATGCCCTTTCCAGTCATATAATCTTATATTTACCCCTCAAATTTGTCACCTTCAAAAATAAAATGCTTATTTTTGAAGCAGAGTCACTGTACAAATGGGGAATATTAAAAAGAATTAGTTTAGTGTTTGACCCTTTAAAGTTTAGTTTTTCTTTTTGCTGCTTAGTTTTTAGGTGAGTTTTAAAAAGCAATAAATTGTACTCACTGGTCACTGATGACTTGTAGTGTGACTATCATAAAACTTGGTCCTAAAAAATAACAAGTAATATTAATGCCTAAGAATATGTCCTTCTCATTAGTTCATCTTAATAAAACGTTTTTGGGTAATTTATTTGTATAATGCCTGGTGTTTGCCAGAGGCGTGATTCAATAAGGATGATGAAAATTCAGTGATTCTTGGTTCCTGGAACGTTTTCTTTCACTGCTAAGATATTTGTAGAATTATTAAATGGGAAGATTTAAAAACCTTCCGTTTAAAACAGTAAGATTTTTAAAATAACATTTTGGCTCTTGGTTTTCTCATTCACCTTAGCAGTAATTTTTCTGCTGACCTTGGAAAAATGACTTGCATCATCTTGTATTTCAGAACTTTTTTAGATTTAAATTGATTGTATAGTGGGAAGGGGAGAGATGTTACATAATCTTTGTCAATCTCCGAAGGCATTTCAGTTTTCCTTTAGGATCCTGATTACTCTCCCTTGGAGGCATCTTTGACTTGCTCATGATAATATAGTTATTTCACTACCTTTGGGTGTTTTTAATGCAGGTACATTGAGAAAGCAATTTTTTTCTTTTTGAGGAAGATTAGCCCTGAGTTAACATCTGCCGCCAATCCTCCTCATTTTGCTGAGGAAGATTGGTGCTGAGCTAACATCCATGCCCATCTACTTTATATGTGGGATGCCTGCCACAGCGTGGTTTGATAAGCGGTGCGTAGGTCTGTGCCCGGGATCTGAACCAGTGACCCCCTGGCCACTGAAGCATAGCACGGGAACTTAACCACTATGCCACCAAGCTGTCCTAAGAGAGCAGTTTTTAAATAGCTTGAAACAATTTTATTTGTAAATTCTTTTACTTTCCTCAATTTCACTTTTGAACTTACTAAACAAATTTTTATGGAAAGTAATCTGACATGATCTTAGATTCCTGTGTCCACAGGTCTGCATTTGAGCCCCTTTCCTTGGGATGCAGTGATTCTAAATGGGAGTATGGTTTGAAAAACCCTTCTAGAGAGTCTAACTTGTGTACACCTTTTGAAAACCACTGCTCTGGAGGACATGTTTGGCCTTTTCCATGTTTGTTGAGATGGAATGATAAAGTATATCAAAGTGATTGTGATGTTCAAAAAAAGGCTAAGTAGAGAGACAAATTATTTAACTGCAGTGATTCTTAAGGTCTTAGGTTTCTTAACAATTATGTAAAGAAAAATCACATAAAACATTTTAGGTTAATTCCACTACTGAGTTTTCCTCTGGCTTTTTTTTTTTCCTTCTATGTTTGGTTCTTAAACCCTCACCTCTTCCATACTACTTGGTTCAAGCCCGAAATATAGCACTTTCCACATTATACTAAAGTTAGTCAGTCTCTCTTCTACAATTGTGCGTTCCTGATGTTTAGCATAGTGTTTGGCACTTGGGTGTATTTCTAGGTATTGAATTTTTTGATATTCAAAATAGGAACCAGACCTTAAATACATACATGAGTTAGGTGCTCACTTAATATATTTGTTATTTAATATTTAGTATAACCTAGGGATTAAGTTAGGAGTTAGGGTTATTAATATCTTATTATAGTACTTTACTAGTTTGTGTGGATCTGTAGAACTAAGTTAAACTTCACAGACTTGGATGACAGATTTCATAGGACCTTGACAAGATGATCTATTCCAGAACTTGACTATTATTATCATGATATCCAAAGATCTTAAATCTTTGCCTTTTAGCTAGGTAGTTTGATGATACGGTTAGATCTGTTTACTTTAGTCACCCATTGACTCTTGAGTTAAAGACATTGCTTTTCTAGATTTTGGTAGCAATTTCTTAATTTCTTTTTTCTCCCCTTTTTCCTTTTTTTTTATTTTCAGTTGGAGTGCCTCAAGCTTATCGCCTCTCAGAAATTCACAGACAAACGCATTGGCTATTTAGGGGCAATGCTGCTGTTAGACGAAAGACAAGATGTCCATCTTCTCATGACCAACTGTATCAAGAAGTAAGTCTTACCTTCCTTCTAATAACTGCTTTGCTCTATTAGGTATTTTTTGTGATATCAAGAACTTATGTTCCCTGATTTTATATTTACTGTCTAGAATACATGTGAATTGCTTTTGGTTCTGTAGCTTATATGTAAAGAGGCTAAGCAGAGGATTAAAACTTTTGTAGGAGATAATTTAATGATGGTACTGCTGTACATCTTCAGGCATAGGGACACAATTTAGCAATGAAATAAGCATTTGGGCCTTAGAGAATAGAAAAAGCATTGGTAAATCTGAGCTTTCTTATCTTATATTTCTGGGACTTTGAATACCACGAGTAACGAAACTTTACATTTATTAAAGAATTGCCAGGGTATATTCTGAGTAAGTATCATTTAAGGGTAATAAGAGAGATCCTGCTTGCCAGCGAGCTAATCCAAGATTTCAGTTGCATGGAATTAAACTTAGCCCTGTGAATTTTTGTGTGTAAGTCTTTTTTATCTTTGATGGCTGCTTAACTGATTTACTAGTCCAGTCATTTTTGATTAACTTACAAACCAAGGCATGCTTGCTGTATGGAGAAATTAGAAGGCTTGAGCAGGGACTTAGCAGGTCTTCCCAGTATCTCTCTTATAATAAATTTCTGGTAGAAAGTTATGGAAGTTTTCATGGCCTTGTTGGTTAAAGGTACGTTTTGATTTGTTTCAGTTTGATTTTGGTTTGTCTGTCAGTTTAATATCCTTTTTTAGATTGCTCTTCATTTTCAGTATTTGTATGTTTGACAGAAAGTAGAAGCAGGAAGATATAGGTAATAAATTTGTAGACATTGAACTCTTATACTTACCTGTGGTAAATAGTTCTCTATTTTAAAATTTCTCAATGGATAATGGAAAATTTCAAAAGAAAGTTATGGTTTGGTTGTAAATATAGCATGTAACGTGTAAATACATTGAGTCTGTGAATTTAATTTTGAGTGAATCTTGTTTTTTTGGCCTTGAAATAAATATTAATAATGAAAATCTAGTTGATTCATTTATTCAATAAATATTTATTGTGAACTTGTTGCATGCCAGGAGCTGTTGTAGCTCTGGTGATGGAGAATGAAAAAAATGGGCAGAAATCCTTGGTGTCACGGAAGTTACATTGTTGATGTTCAGCATGACTCTTATACATTTCCTCTGGACAGGCCTCTGAGAGTTTCTTTAATTTCTGTTCTTGCATGCTCTGTTGCCCTTTTTACTCAAGCCCTCGATCACGTGCTGATAATTTGGCAGTTCTGCCTAGCAGCAAGTTCATATTAGAGAGTTAATATCAAACTCAAGTATAGGTTTGTAGGTTGATAAAAATGGAAGAATGAGGCACATAGGCAAAGTAGTACTCTTTGTGTTTAATTTTAATGAGTCAAGCCCCAAGTGTATTTGAGAGAGAGCTACTTTTTTGCTAATTGGAAATTGATCTTCAGTTTAAGCTTGGTTAAAAGACTTTGGATCATTCAGTTTTGTTTTATTTTTAAATATGTTAATAAATGGGGAGTTTTTTTGCATGAACTTTTTGCTTTTTTTTGTATTATTGGTCATAGTGTACCAGCATAATGAATGTTTGCCTCCTTCACTGGCCTAGAAAAACTCTTAAGATATTAAAAATTTTGGGATTAAATCTTTAAAAATTGGATATGATATTTTTAAGAGCTAGCAACATGCAAATTATGTTTTTTTAAATTGAGGTTATGATAGTTTACAACCTTGTGAAATTTCAGTTGTACATTATTATTTGTCACTCATGTTGTAGGTGCACCACTTTACCCTTTGTGCCCACCCCCACCCCCCCGTTTCCCCTGGTAACCACTAATCTGTTCTCTTTGTCCATATGTTTATCTTCCACATATGAGTAGAATCATACAGAGTTTGTCTTTCTCTATCTGGCGTATTTCGCTTAACATAATACCCTCAAGGTCCATCCATGTTGTTGTGAATGGGGCAATTTTATCCTTTTTTATGGCTGAGTAGTATTCCATTGTATATATATATACACACCGTATCTTCTTTATCCAGTTATCAGTCAATGGGCACTTACGTTGCTTCCATGTCTTGGCTATTGTGAATAATGCTGCAGTGAACATAGGGATGCATGAATTTCTTTGAATTGCTGCTTTCAAGTTCTTTGGATAGATACCCAGTAGTAGATGGTTGAGTCATATGACATTTCTATTTTTAATTTTTTGAGAAATCTTCGTACTGTTTTCCATAGTGGCTGCACCAGTTTGCATTCCCACCAGCAGTGTATGGGGGTTCCTTTTTCTCCATAACCTCTCCAACATTTGTTATTTTTTGACTTGGTTATTTTAGCCATTCTGAAGGGCATAAGGTGATAGTATAATTTTAATTAACATGCAGATATTCTTAATCATTGAAAAATGAATGAAAAACAACTAAATATTCTTGGGAACTGAGAGACTAAATGGTAAAGCCATAGTTGATACTCAAGCTTCATTTTACCAGTAATTTTTATCTTAAATATTCAAATTGGTGAAAAGTAGCAAACTTGGTTAATTTACAATTTACCTTCTTTTCCTGTCTTTATTCTTCAGGGATGACTAAAACCACTTGTTAGTTTATTAAAATTACCAATAATGACCTTTACTTGTTAACATGAATAACATTTTTTGTAAAAAATAAACTATTTTCTAAAACAAAAACAATTTAGTGAGGAGAATGGTCTTATTTTACATTTTTGTAAATCTCTTTAATATTTGGCTTAATGGAAGACAGCTAGATGCTCATATTTGCTTTTGCATTCAATTTCTTGTATTATATTTTGATTGAAGTTCATGAAGAAGATCCAGCCTTTCACAGATAATGAAGTTAGAAAAAGGAAGAGGACTTTAATAGCCTTTCAAATAGCTATAGAAATTCTTCTTTGATACTATATCAAAACTCCACAAGTGGTAGTTTCTTAAGGATTAGTTATGATGTGGAACCTGCAACTCTATCAGTGAAGTTGGGTACTTTGTTAAATTAAAACCCATTGGTCTGTCTTGGCACTTTAAATGAATCTTTTATTCTTGCATGATTTTGTAACACCATGCCTAAGGCATTTGGAAAGAAATGGTTCACTGAGTTAAATTATTGGTAGACTGTTAAATTCATGGTAGCAATACAAGTTTCCAAAATTCTAATTTTCACTTCAAAGCTTGAGTTTTATCATTGGCAGCAAATATCATCAGTTGTTGCTCTTGAAAGTGATAGGTTTACTGGGGACCTTTTCCAGAAAATGTCTTTCAGATACCCAAATCTTATGAACTATAGTTGTCCATCAGTTATTTTTTGAATAAAAACGATGTCCATTTTAAAAGCAGCTAGTTCATAGTTTAGCTTACAATTGAAACAAATGAACAAGTGCTTTTCTTTGAGATTGCCACTTCAGTATGCAGCGAAGTACTTTATGCATACTTCCTGTTTCATCATTTCATCATACAGAATATTTAAAAATGTGCTCTCAAGAATCAATATTTAATAAAACTAATCATTTTTACTGCTTTTTCATGGGCAGTCTTAAATGATACTAACTTTCTTCCTCTGTGAGTGTGTGATAGTGAATACAATGACTACTAGTACGCTTTGGTGCCACTGCCCTAATTTTTGCTAATGTACCAGTAGTTTTTTCCCACCATTGCTTTTGCACCATCAATGCAAATATTAGTATGGTTGACAAATAACGAATTAGTATTGTGAAAATAGTTTGGATCTCATGGACTCTCTGAAACAGTCTTGGGGACTTCTAGAGATCTGTTAACCACACTTTGAGAACCGCTGCACTAAAGGATACTAAAATGCTTTTAAAGCTGGTAGAAGTAGCGTAACTTATAATACTTCAGCTTCTGAGTGTAAAAGTTGACTATAATATATGGATGAGTTTACTGGTTCAAGCTTTTAACATTTCACCTTTTGCTGAAGGTGTACTTCCTGACTGGTTTGGAAATAATTTTGTACAATAATCAATGCCTGTTAGAAATAGGATTTTGTGTATCTGGATCACCAGATAGTGAGCCTCTCTATAAATATCTAACTTAGTTGAAGGTATTTTAAATAGCTAATTTTTTTAGTTAGTATTTTTTCCCTTCTTTTGAATAAATAAAAGTGTAAAAATTAACGTAACATGAAGGTTAATACTGTGCCATAAGATCAAAGGTTTCAGAGTGTTTCTGTTGTGATGTTTAATTTGTCTTAAGTGCTCTAGCAGTAGAGATTGTGTTTTCTGATGTTTTTAAAAAAAGATTTTGGTTAATGTATATCTTCCTCTTTTTTTGTAGTTAGTAGAACATATTACAAATCTTTTAGGGGGCTGGCCCCGTGGCCAAGTGGTTAAGTTCGCGTGCTCTGCTTTGGCGGCCCAGGGTTTTGCTGGTTTGGATCCTGGGCATGGACGTGGCACCACTCATCAGGCCACGCTGAGGCGGCCTCCTACATGCCACAACTAGAAGAACCCACAACTAAAATATACAGCTATGTACTGGGGGGATTTGGGGAGAAAAAGCAGGGGAAAAAAAAGATTGGCAACAGTTGTTAGCTCAGGTGCCAATCTTAGAAAATAAAAATCTTTTAAAGATACAATTATGCTTCATATTGCTATCATTACTAGTTTTTAGTTTCAATGGTTTGTTGAGTTTTCTAAAGTGGGTTGTCTTTATTGTCCAACAGATAACGTGTTGTCCAATTTCTGTTGCTTTGGTATCTGGAAACATTGGGTTGTAAGCCTATTAGGAGGGACTGTCAGTTTACTGTATTGATAATATGTAATAAAGTTAGAATAAACTTTTTTTGCAACAAATAATCCTATTATTTTTCTTATTGGAGAAATCGTGAATCATTCTGAGCACCTCATTAGATTGTGAAGCTTCTTCATGGGGAGCACCAGGCAGAGTGTGTTCATTTTCACCTTCTTTTCTTTTGCAGTGATCTTAACCACAGCACGCAGTATGTGCAGGGTCTAGCACTTTGTACCCTCGGCTGCATGGGCTCCTCAGAGATGTGCAGAGATCTTGCAGGAGAGGTAGAGAAACTCCTGAAAACCTCCAACTCTTACTTAAGAAAAAAGGTAACTTTTAATGAAACCAAATGTCTGTCTTTGGATTAGGGAGTATTATGGAGATGAGAAGGCAAATTATTCATTGTTGAAAGCTTTGATGATAATATAACATATCTTTCTTTGTGCGGTAAATGTATTTTTAATGATTGTATATGAGTCAAGTGTTTATAAATCAAAATCTATTTTTTGTACTAATTTTAGAGAGCTTTTTTTGAATTAACTCTCCAATTGATAAGTCATTGTGAACTCTTTAATTCTTCTCTTTATTCATCTTTTTGCAAGGCAATGATTTATAAACACATGTTACTCGATATCCTAGATGGCATACCTAATTACTTCCTAAATTACCTGATTCTAGACAGTATTAAGACAAAGTAATAATTAACAGATCTTTACAAATTTTACTTTTATCCTAATTATTAGTGCCCATGCCTTTGTATTAGGGCCTTTGAATCTCTGGAAGTGCAGTTCCATTGGGACCTAGATAATTATTAGAGAATGATCTAGAACACACTTTCTAAAATTGGTGTGTCTAAATGGAATAGTAATGGAAGAATTGGTGTGTCTAAATGGAATAGTAATGGAAGACAATGATCTTATTCTCTATCTGCTTTTATTTATTGCTATAAACATTTTATTTTATGTCCTTGAACCCTAAAGCCTTCTTAAACAAAAGGTATAAAATTTAGAATTCCAAGAAGTGAGCACATGCTATCCTCTGGTTAGCATTTATGGTACCTCTATATTAAATGGTCTCTGTCCCTCTATGTTAACAGTGTGAGACAGAGACATTGAAAGGGCCAAGCTCTTTTCCAGGATCATATACTTTAATGATAGCTGCAGCCCAAAGCCAGTCCTTTCTCTTAAAGGATATGAAAGCTGCTCTTGTTCAGAAAGTATATTATTTAATTAAATAAAACATTCGTGCAGATTAAGAGAAAAGTCATTTTTTCTCCAAATAGAACATGGGAAGAATTAGCTGAAATCTTTTCTTATTAATGTATCTAAACTTGCATGGTATTCAACTCCAACAAATAGTAGTTATGCTTACTTTGCAGGGGAGTAACAAAAATTAATCTTTGAATGTACCTTTCTTTCCAGTGAACAAGCTAAGACCATCTTTTCTTTAGTAGAGACTAGCTACGTAGCTTACAAATGATTCTCTTGATGTCCTCAGAGAGTGCATTGAGGAAGGTATAGGTATTATTAAAAGTAACAGCAGGTTTAAGCATCTGCAGTATACATCTTTGAATTGCATGATGTTTTTATAAAACTTTTTGATCATCTTAGAAGAATGATTATCACAGATGGAAGTCTTTATTTTTTACTTTGCCAAAACTCCACATGAGTTATATTTAACTTGTTTGATAAAGTCATGTTAACCATGGTCTAGTCTAAAAAGTTTTTGTCCACATATTTAGCAATATGTGAACAAAGGGACAGGTGAGCTAGAGGTTCTCATTAATGCGATTAATAGTATAAATTGGAAAGCCCTAACCAGTTAATAAATAATAAATCTGATATCTAACTTCATTCTTCCTTATTTTTCTAGTAGATCAACTGGTTGATAATGTTTTTTGTTGTTTTTATAAGACTGTTTTATAAGCCTTGACTTAATTGAAATAAATCTTTTGTCCTTTTTATTTTTTTTATAGGCAGCACTATGTGCTGTTCATGTCATCAGGAAGGTTCCTGAACTTATGGAGATGTTTTTACCAGCAACAAAAAATTTATTGAATGAAAAGAACCATGGTAATGTGATTTGGATGCACTGATGAAGTACTGAGGGAGCAAGGGAAGGAGACAGGCTTAGGCAGTGTTGGCCTCTGTCTCAGCGCAGTGGACTTGGCTTTCTGTGGTACTTAGATACTTTTCCAGAAAAGGGCTGATCTGTCTTCTACTCTCATATCCTAGTTTTCTGATTAGAGATTGATTCCTTAATAATGAACTTGTTTTTCATCTCTAGTCCTCTTTTACTGTATTAAAAGTACTCTATTCAGTTACAAAAATTCAGTGCAATGTACAAATGATCCTAGCCTTGATTTTCACGTATAAAACCTTTTGATTTCTTGACTATTTTATAATAGAAGAAAAATTATTTCTTTATTGCCTTCTGGTAAGAGCGTAAGATTTATGAACATTTTTTTAGGTTACGTGTAACAGGAATTTGTACTGGGAACTCAGATATATTTATATAACACTTGGAGAGAAATTCAATGGAATGTGGCTATTCTTTCCCAAACATTTTATTCTTATTTTGAAGTCAGTGAAACAAGTTTTGAGTAAAGAAAATTCATGTGTCCTAAATGCTAAGAGAAAAAAAATGGTAAGATATATTTAATTTGATTAATTCAGTCCTGTGTCTAGAAGGCTCAAAATATACTTGAACAAATGAATGTTAGGGCACTTATTTATTATTTAGTGAAAACTATTGTGAGATTCTTTTTACTCTGGAACAAGCAAATTCACTTTGTCATCCACAGTTACCTTGGAGTTTTCATACATTTTATCTGGAAATTTAAAATCCTGTTAAGATTTTTGCTTCTCAAATTATCTATCAGAACGCAGCTAAGAGCTTATTGATAAAGTGTGGAGCAGATGATACCTAGCTTATACTGACTGTGAGCATGTTTTAATGGATCTTCTCAGATGGAGAGACATATGTATTGGTTGTAATTTTTTAGCAATTATTTTGGTCACATAATTTAAAATCTTCTGATTTGACTGACTTGACCAGTTATTAAATCAGCAAGCATCTGTTAAATACCTTCTTTGTATTCACCTCAATGCTTAGATTCTTTGGGAGATTAAAAAGCAAAAGTGGCAACTATCCTTTTGGAATTGACCTTCAGAACTCAAAGCCCTGTTCTATGAGGTTGAATAATATAGCCTCAATTTTAGTTTTCATTTGCTCTTTTCTTTCAGGTGTCCTTCACACGTCTGTAGTCCTCCTCACAGAAATGTGTGAGCGAAGCCCAGACATGCTTGCACATTTCAGAAAGGTAAGTGCCATTCTGTATGCCTAAGCCTTTCTTGATTGAAAAATAATTTTCCTGAAAAGTACATGTTTTTCTCACTTATGAATTTTCTTTTGAAAGGAAGCTATGGAGCTGAATAAAGGACTTACCCAGCCCTGCTGTGTAGTAGGGCTGGAAGCCAGATTCAGGCTTATAAGAGCTGGCAATAGTACAGTGTTTTCCCTTTCATAATAGAAGTCTTCTCTCATTGTTGGCAGACAGTAATCTCTCATGTGATTTATCTCCTGTTTTCACATTGAAGTCAGGAAATGTAACCTGAGGTCAAATTACAAACAGGAATTGTGTTTGTGTATATGTTTTTTTTTTTTTTAAGGCAGGTAGTTTCTTTTAATTTCCATTTTTTTTAAGGTGAGAACTCCAAACTGAAGTTTGCCATTACTTTTACGTAACACAGGGTCCCCCACTGTTCGTTTTAGGCTGTTGACTCCTGTGAAGGAAGTCCCTAGCTTTCTTAAGTCCCTCCCTCCCTCTCTTTCTTATAGCATTCTAAAGTGGAAATTTTTGTTTTTTCCACTTACTTTTAGAAGGAAATAGTAAGGAGAACTCAGAGAAAGACTGTTCTTTGGGTAGTTATGTACATTTAATTCCTTTTATAGAGGGCAGTTCACTCCATAAACGGGGCTTACTTTGTACTTTAGATCTAATGAGGTTCTAATAGCAGTTCTTTTTGGGTTTTTTTTCCCCCCTTAGATGTTCATGTCTTGATTAAATTATTGTAAAATAGTATGAGACCCGTATCTGTCCCTAATGCTTGCTTTATATGTTTTGTTCCTGTTGTCTGTTTGGAATCCTGCTGTATGTTAGAATGAAAAGGTAAGAATTAACCCTCTTTTAGATGGTGCATGCTGATGTTAGGTCCTTAGTAGCTTTTGTGTATCCATCCACAAATGTGGCTTTTAAAAATATACTAATGCTGAAGCTGTGCTTAATACTGTTATTTGTTCTAGCACTTTTGGCTAACTCCCTAGTCCAGTTTTTGTCTTGTCTCTTAAACTCCTTACTCCAGAGTCAGCCTTGGATTTCAGTTGCAGCCTTTCCTGAATTGTAAGCCTCCTTCTCTGCCTTTCCTTTATCTTCCTTCACTTGAGAAACTTTGAGCAGTTTCCCAGTGGCTTTGGTGATAGCAATTCCAGGTCACTTTGGAGCCTTGACACAAAACACTGCTTCTTTTTGAAGTAGATGTTTTAGAGTCATATGTGAGTAACCTCATACTTTAAAAAGCTCCATGTGTTCTTCTGAGCTTTCAGTTCAGACTAGAGCTTTTATTTCCCTCTTATCTGCACTTAATCTTACCAGAAGTTTTAGAATATTAAAAGGATTTTGAGGTAGAGTGGGTAGGCATCAACTGATTTTCATGGCTGCACCCTTTCCGTTTGTCATCTTATTTTGTTTGTCTTGTCATCAGTTTTAGTAATTTGCATTTTTGTCTGAAAAATAAAACTGGGTTCCAAGAATTTGTATGCTGAACACTTAGACGTTTGTGCTTTTCGTCCCAGGGTGATCTTATGTGATGTGCTGGTCTTTTGGCAGTGAATAAAACAGTTTCTAAATTTAGTAGCCCAAGGAAAAAGGACTTCTCCAAGAAATAAACTAGATTAAAAAAATCATTAGGCATATATATAGTACAAAAAAGTAGGCCATTGGGAGGTTTGCAAGGTGAGCCACTTTTTGTGCAGAGCTTGGTAACTAGATGATCCTGGTTTGATTATATTTTAAAGAACTTTGTAAAATTATATTATTCATACCTCTAATATAAATCGACCCACAGCTGACAGGTTTAATGAGGATTCTGTTTAGAATTTACATGTCTCTACGGCTTAGATTTGTTTTAATCTTGGAATTGTTCAGATTAGATTTTTGTTTATGTAACTTATGAATCACTTAATTCTGAAGTGTTATGGCCAAACTTATTTAAATTCACAAAGACTATGTTCTCGTGTATTTAGAAGTGCCCTTAGTGTTGTGAATGTCTTGAGTACATACCTTGGGCATAGCTTGGCTTTTATTTCAATCTCAACCTCCTTTTAGAGTTGGGGAATAGGGAGATGACAGTGTCTGAATACAATGAGAAAAAAATGATTGAGTTGTAGCAAAATTGGGGCCGTTCTGATTACTTCCAAAAGAGGTGTGATTCAGTTCACTTTGGACACTTCTTAATTTTATGTGTTTAGAGTTGTTTATATAACTACGTTGAGTTTTTAGTTGGAGACTGGAAAATTTCCTATTATGGCAAACATTTTGGAGTAGGGTTTTAATATTAAGTGACTGATCAACGAAATGAAATGAATGATAATATTTAAAGCATCTTTAAGTTCAGCTTGGCAGTAAAATTGCCTCTACTATGTGTTGTGACACTAATGGACAAAGTAGGGGAAAGACAAGAAGGGAATTCTGACCATAAGGAATATACAGTTTCATAAGTAAGATAAGACAAGAAAACATGCAACAAATCAGTTTGTATAATGTAGTGCCAAAATTAAATTTTACCGAAAATTGTGTCATGAGTTAAGAAAAAGGAAAGGAAATTATTCATGGCCTTGGTATCTTCTTAAGGTGAAAGATAATAATTTTTCTTGTCTTTTCCACTTGGTCAATGTTAGAGGCTTTTGCATTCCCTGTTCTTTGTTGGAAAAGGACATAACTAGCCCTATCTTAAGAGAATTTTTTTCTCTGAGATAGTATGTTTTAAAACCAAAATTTTAATAAGATCCACCAGTATTTTTGGTATGATAATGTTTTACATCCAAATGTTTGAATGGATAAAAACTGAACATGTTTGTGCCACCTAGGCCTGTCAAGTTGTGTAAAAGTACATATGCAGTATGTCCCATAGGCAGAATCTGTTTTATTTGGTTCCCATAGGCTTTCTGACCTACTGTTATTTGTTATATCTTTGCATATATAACTCTGGAGTAAAAAAGTATAATTTGTTTTTAATTCAGATATAATACATATTCCTTCTTGAGTTTTTGGCCTAAACACTTCTAAGTTATATTTATCTAACATCAACAGTATGTTGTATCAATAGAATTTACTTGGACTCAGACCCTTGCACTCTTTTTCTAAGCCAATTACCTGCCTATTTATGAGAAATTCTTTGATGTTCACTGTTTTTTTGACGCATCTGTCTTCCCTGCAGCTTGTGCCCCAATTAGTTCGTATTCTAAAGAACCTCATCATGTCCGGATATTCACCAGAACATGATGTTTCTGGTATCAGTGACCCCTTTTTGCAGGTGAGGTTGAAAGAAAGTTTCAAATAAATGATATATGAATTTAATACCTTTGAAATAGATCATTTCTTTCTTGTTAAGTTGGTGTCTGATAGAAATTTGGTAGTTAATTGATTAAACTAATTACATGAATGAATAGTAATACAATTCTGTATTTTATTAGATTAATAGAGTAAAATTAGTCGTAATAGTCAAAATTATGTACTACATAGAGACTTATCAATATAATATATCTCCACAGCTGGCAGTATCCTTTAGCTATGGAGTGGCAAAGTATGGGTTGTCTAATAACTTCATTAAGATGTAGAAACATATATAACTTCTCTAAAGATAATGTTTAAAATTCTTCTGTTTGAATTTTGACCATTTCTAGTGGCATCTAAGACTTCGTTTAAGTTATTTGAATTTCATACCAAGCAAAGTTCCTTTGTGCCAGATTTAATCTGTTGTCATTTCTCATATTTTGCACATTAGGTACGAATTTTGCGGTTATTAAGAATTTTAGGACGAAATGATGATGACTCAAGTGAAGCTATGAATGATATATTAGCACAGGTGAGTAGACCAGGCTTGTATTATTTTGAATATTCATTGTGGTTTAGCAGGCAGTAGAATGACTGTGATTATGTGGAGCAATTTTTATTTGTATTTCCTCATTGGTGGCTATAATCAGTCACAAAATATCTCTTGTTACCTCTGGATACTGTTTGGAAGCATTATTTTATCACTTATGTACTGCCCTCTGTGTCTTTTCAGGTTGCCACTAATACAGAGACTAGTAAAAATGTAGGAAATGCTATTCTTTATGAAACGGTTTTGACTATCATGGATATTAAGTCAGAGAGTGGACTGCGAGTAAGTCTTTTTAAATTTTCTCCCTAAACTTTTCATTTAGAATAATTGGCTTGGACTTTAGTACTTTGGAAGTGAATTCCATTTGGAGATTAACTTTCAGAAAGAATGATGCAGAATGTATAATGCTGTATTTTTGGTATCTGAAGTATCACTCCCTCCCATACAAGGCTTACTATTGATTATAATAAAATTTGGAAGATCTTAGGTATAGTTGGATATATAGACATTGTTGAGTGAAGGAATCATTTCAGAATAAGCTTTCACTAGAGCCACAATTTGAGTTGTACTCATTGCTTCAAACAAGACATCATGTTTGACTTCATTTATTCTTCTTAAATATTTGTTTTTATTTAATAAATAAACATATAAAATAAAAAACTCCGACAATACAAAAGGTACATAGCGAAGAAAATGTCTGCCTGTAGCTTTCATGTGTAGACTGTCAATTCTTCCTTAGTGGGAAATACTGTTATCATTTTCTAATGTATTTTTTCAGAGATGTTTTATCTATATTTAAATGTCTGTACATGTCTATTTCTTGTCCAATTTTAAAAGCTTTTTATTTGAAATAGTTTTAGATGTGTAGAGAAGTTGTAAAAATAGTTGAGTTGCCATATACTCTTCACTCAGATTCCCCTAATGTAAACATCTTATATAAGTATAGTGTAATTATCAAAACTAAGAAATTAATATTGGTACCATACCATTAACTAAATTATAGACTTTATTCAGATTTCATCCATTTTTCTATTAGTCTCCTTTTTCTGTTTCAGGAGCCAATCCTTGATCTCACATTGCATTTAATTGTCATGTCTCCTTAGTCTCCTCCAGTCTGTGACACTTTATCCACCTTTCCTTGCCTTTCATGACTTTGACACTTTTGAAGAGTACTGATCAGTTACTTTATAGAATGTTCCTCAATTTGGCTCTGTCTGGTATTTTCTTGTGATTAGATTGAAGTTATGTTTTTTTTGGTGAGACTACCACAGAAGTGATGTACCCTTCTCAGTATCATATCAGGAGGTACATACTGTCTGTCTCACTGCTGGTGAGATTAACCTTGGTCATTTGATTAAGGTGGTGTCTGCTGTGTCTTTCTACTCTAAAGTTGTTATTTTTCCCTATGTAATTAAAAATATTTTGGGGGAGACGCTTTGAGACGATGCAAATATCCTGTTTTCCTCAGACTTTTTGCCCACTGATTTTAGTATGTATCAAAGGATCTTGTCTACAACAGTTACTAGGGTGGTGTTCTAATGATACTTTGCTATTTTCTTCATTTTTTTCTTATTAAATAATTGGAATTCTTCCATAGGGAAGAATTCTCCTTCATGAATTTATTTATTCTTTTAATCATTTATTAACATAAGAATTGCCAGCCCATAGTCTTGTAAGAAACAAATTTACTAACTACAGTACAGTATTTGTGTATAGTTCTTTTTGTCTTTAACACTACAATATCCAAATAACAACCAAAGTAACTTAGGTTAGTTCTTTTCCTCTCCTCATCTTTCAGACAAAATGGTAACATAGCATATATATTGTCCTGCACTTTACTTTTTTCGCCTAACATTATCTTGGAGCTAGGCCATATTCACATGTAGAGACCATTGTCATTTTATTTTTATTTATTTTTGGTGAGGGTTGTTGGCCCTGAGCTAACACCTGTTACCAGTCTTCCTCTTTTGTTGCTTAAGGAAGTGTGGCCCTGAGTTAACATCTGTGCCCATCTTCCTCTATTTTTTGTATGTGGGTTGCTACCACGGCATGGCTTGATGAGTGGTGTAGGTCCATGCGCAGCATCTGAACCTGAGAACCTAGGCTGCCGAAACAGAGTGCACCGAATTTGACTACTGCGCCACCAGGCTGGCCCTGACCATTCTCATTTTTTTAAAAAAAACTCTCATAGAACATACGTAACATAAAATTTACCATTTTAAACATTTTTAAGTCTGTAGTGGCTCACTGGCATTAAGTACATTCATGTTGTTGTGCTACCAACACCATCATTTATCTTCAGAACTTTTTTGTCTTTCCAAACTGAAACTCTGCCCATTAAACAGTAATTCCCCGTTATCCCCTACCCCCAACCCCTGGCAACCACCCTTCTACTTTCTGTCTCTATGCATTTGACTACACTAGGTACCTCATATAAGTGGAAGCATATGGTATTCGTATGATATTTCTCCTTTTGTGTCCAGCTTATTTGATTTAGCATAATGTCTTCTATTCATCCATGTTGTAACATAAGTCAGAATTCACTCTTTTTAATGGCTGTATAATATTCCGTTGTATGGGTGTGCCATAGTATATTTAGCAAATTTGCCATTAATAGAGACTTAGGATGTCTCCTATCATTTGTGATTACAGATAGTGCTGCAGTAGATTTTTGTGTATATGTACAAGTATGTTTGTCAGATAAATTCCTTGAAGTGGCATCGTTGAAGGAGAAGATATATTTTCATTTTGAATATTTATAGTTATTGTCAGATTTCCCTCCAAAGAGGCTGTACCAATATTATTCTTTCACTAACAATATAAAAACTTTAAAATATAATCTTCCAGTAATTACTTTTGAAATAGGATATGATTTTTTACTCCTTTAAATCGTTTGTACCCATCAGAGGCCAGGAAGTGATCCTTAAACAATATAAATATTTAATTTTCCTAGATTTTTAACCTATGCTGTTTTTCTTTAGGTCCTAGCCATAAATATCCTGGGTCGTTTCTTATTGAACAATGACAAGAATATTAGGTAAGTCAACTGAAAAATGTCTTGCATTTTGGTATTACAAATTCAGTGTTTTCAAGAGTGGCTTTGCTCAAGATCACATGTGTATTAAGTGACGTATCTAGAAGTTCAACTCAGGATTTCTGTTTTTAGTCTGGTCTTAAAACTACTGTTTGTTAAGAATTTGAGGATTTACTTCATGGCTTAATTTTTACTCCTATTTATTACTATAAATCAGGAGTCAGCAAACTTTTTCTGTAAAGGACTAGATGGTCAGTATTTTAGGCTCTGTTGGTGTTAAGGTCCCTGTGGCAACTACTCAACTTTGCCTCTTGGCATGAAGGAAGCCATAGACTATGTATGTAAGGAATGTGGCTGTGTTCTTATAAAAATTGATTTATAAAACTAGATAGCAGAGAGCTGGACTTTTGCAGGTAGGCTATAGTTTACTGCCCCCTGCTCTAAATTAAGAAGAAAAATACAGCGTCAGGTTGCAAATCTTGGAATGTGTTTGTGAATTCCAGTTAGTTTTTTAAAGTAGATGAATTTATCACTATTATCTTTTATTTTGTTACTTTCTCTTATGTAGTATATCCTGCTTCCCTTTTTTTCTCTTTCAATCAGGAGAAAATTTTCTTTCTTATCATGTCAAGCATGAAAAAAATGTGGAAATAATCATTGTGGTACCCTGAATTGTCTTCTCCTTCCAAAAGAATTTTTAAATAATTGGATCTTAAACTCAAATTTTTGTAGGGGCAGTTTTGGTACCAGTATCAAATAAAAGAGAAAATATAAATAATAAAATTGAAATTATTCCCTCTTGCATTTGAAGCTAAGGCCTGAAAAGGCACACTATATCCTTATTTTGTTGTACTATTTGGAAGAGTTTGAAAGAATTGAGTCAATCGACTTTAGAAATTTAAATGGACTTTAACCATGAACGCAAATCTAAATACAGGGCTTCTCCTGGTTGCCACTATAGATTATAGTGTCTTTTATTCCTTTAAAATGTTGCCATTATACTTAGTCTTTTCTTTTAAATGTTTAAAAACGTATGCTTTCCCTTAGTCATTCGACTTTTTTTGGTCATTGTTTAGGCAAAGAGCTATCCTGAATTTTACATTTTAATTCTGTTCTTCTGCAACTTTGTTTCATCCAGATACGTAGCTCTGACATCTTTGTTGAAGACTGTGCAGACAGATCATAATGCCGTGCAGAGGCACAGAAGCACTATTGTGGACTGTCTAAAAGATTTGGATGTCTCAATAAAACGGTAACAGATTGTTGATAGTTCTCTGCCCCTGCCATCTGATAACTTCGTAATAGTTTTGAAAGTGAGGATGTTGACATTTATGTTTTTAAACATCATTTTCACGGGTGAACTCTCTGCTGAGTAAATTCTTTTTTTAGAAAGGATTGGCAGAGAGAAGTTTTGGTCAACTAAGGAGGCCAATAAAGAATACTTTAGCGCACACTGAAGTTATCCTTGGTTCTTTGACAAATAAAACAGATGTAGATAAGCTGGGCAAAAGTTTATTTAACAAAAGTACTGTGCTTTGTGTGTTGGAGGATGAAAATATGGAGTGATCCATCGGCTAAGTGTTTTATCACGATGCTGAAACTCAAACTGCTGACAGCACACGTTTTCTCACAGTACTTATGCCCCAAGCTACTAGAGGCAACCATGTTTCTTAGAACAGTGCATCTAGGAATGACTTTTAGGCAGCAGATAGCACTTGGAAAAGGCATAAATTTTTTTCCTTGATGAAGTAACTCTTCTGGTTCTCCTCTGAAAAGAACTGTAGGTGTTTGTGAAACCTAGCTATAGCTGGCCTTAATGACCTTTTGGCTGTATGTTCAAATCCAGCACAAATTAGATTTGAAGTGATCTCTGAAACCATTCATTTAATAAACATTTGTTGATATTGAGTTCCTTTTATTTGTAGAGAACAGGTGCTAAGTACTTGGACAATCTAAAGATAAGACCTAGACTTAGTAACAATAACTTCTACATAGTGCTTTGCAAAAGGTTTATGAGCACCCTTTCGGTTGGTTCTCAGAACAAGCCAGTTAGAGAGACTAGGCAATCACTTCTATCTTCAGCTAACAGATTACTTAAAATGGAGTCCCAAAGGAATCAAATGACTTACTCTAAACCTTACCCCTTGTACAGGGGCAGACCTGGAAATGGAAATCAGGCGTTATGGCTCCTATTGTGTTGTTTCTCTGTAGCTTGTTGCTCGATTTTGCATTTCAAAATAGAACCTGTGTCTCTTTGACAGGCTGTATAGCAGTAATAGCTCAGACTCTGGAGCCAGACTGACTCATTTCACATCCTGGCTCTGCCCTTAATAGACTTGGTCTGGTTATTTAACTTTTTAGTTCCTCAGTTGTCCCATATGTAAAATGCAGATACGAGAGCACCCATTTCATAGGGCTATGCAGGATTAACTGCATATTAAGTAATAATTAAGTAAAGTACTTAAGTAGTGCGTAAGAATTAGCTCCTGTTGTGTTTCCATAAGGATTGAATTTTTGTTGCTTGTAAATTAGCTAAGATGAAAGTATTTTCTACTTATTAAATTGGTATTTGTGAAAGTCAGTTTATATGCCATGTTTGAAATTATGGACCAAATATAAAAAGATGCATATAGCAACCTTATAACTTTTGTGTGTTAAACATTGCCATTTTTGCGTTGGTTGCCAAATTTGATTGGCAGTTAGAGAAACTTTTATTTGCTCTCATAGCATATGTCCTTTTTCCTTTTCATAGCCCTCATTCTCTCTTTCAGTTTTTCCCCCCAGCTTTATTGAGATATAATTGACGTATAACATTGTGTATGTTTAAGGTGTACAGTGTGTTGCTTTAATACAGTTGTATATTGCAAAATGATTATCATCATCCATTAGTTAACACCTGCATTGATCACATAATTACCATTTCTTTTTTGTAGTGAGAGCATTTAAGATCTACTCTCTTAGCAACTTTCAAATTTATAATATAGTATTATTAACTTTAATCACTGTTCTATACATTAGATCCCCAGAAATTATTCATCTTCTAGCTGGAAGTTTGTACACTCTGACCCACATCTCCCCTTCTCCCCGGCCCCAGACCCTGTAACCACCATTCCAGTTTCTGTTTCTATGTGTTAGCTTTTTTAACTTCCATATATGAGTGATATGATACAGTATTTGTCTTTCTCTGTTTGACTTATTTCACTTAGCATAGTGCCCTCACAGTTTGTTTTTATTCTAATTTTCCAAATAGCTTTTGATGTAAACTATGATACATCATCTTTGGATGAAAGTGGCTGTAATAAAAGTGACTTTATCACATTTTTAAGGAATAATGGAGAGAGAGATCATTGAGTAATAATTTTGTTTCCTCTCTTTGTGACCCTTTTTAGGTGTTCTAAATTTCAGTTTTGTAGAATAGACTATTGAACCCTAACTACCTTTTTGGTCATTAGTAGTGTATCTCTTAGGAATATTTGAAGAAAAATGTTGAATGAAGATTCAAAATATTAAACCTAACTTTGATAACTTTGGTTGTGTCACCTGTGAAGATTGGGATCATAAGATTGTGTGAAGACATTAACACATCTGCCAGTGCTTGGTGTTCAGAGAGAACACACCTAGGTCTTTGTTTCATTCCTACTGTAAATGTCATAACTGTTTTTTGTTTTGTTTTGTTTTCCCTCTGCAAGGCGTGCGATGGAATTGAGTTTTGCCCTGGTAAATGGGAATAATATCCGAGGCATGATGAAGGAATTACTTTATTTTCTGGATTCATGTGAACCAGAATTTAAAGCAGACTGTGCATCTGGAATCTTTCTTGCTGCAGAAAAGTAAGATTTAATATTTACCTTTACTGGTAAAAGATTCTTGAAATTTTTAAAAACATCTTTAAAATATGGGGAAAATGTTATAAACATGTTTAAAACATGTAACATTTATTTCATACTCCCAATTAGAAATTAGCTTTGAGAAGGCTACTATAGCTAACATTTAAATATGCTAAGACCAAAAAAAAAAAATCCTACTTTTATAAAGTCTCCTCCTATGTCTGTTCTTTAACCTCTTATCTATGATGCCTTTTTTTATGAAGAGAATCGAAAATTTACAGCATCTGAGTTGTGGTTCTGTGTAAAACTTTAGGAAGAAGTACCTCAAGATTTTGGTGGTATGGTTATGTCTCCACTTTCCACTGTGAATTTAAGGGAATGAGTTCCTTGTCCTGGTGTTGCCTGTGTCCAGGAAGAGTCCTTTTCTTCGAAGTTTCTTCTTTATCCTCTCTGGCCCTGACTTTATGATTTATTTTCTGAGAAACTGGAGACAGAGTACCATTTCTCAGTTTGGCAGCTCCTATTGCATTATTCTGTGAAACATCTGAGTTTGACAATATGCCATTTCATCACCCTTTTAAATGGGGATTGCTGCTAGATTTGAAGGTGAAATGTCTCCAAATATAATCATTTAACCAATGAACCTAAAAAAGACTGTAGGCAGGATTTTTGAAAGTCACTGAGCACAGTATAGTTTACAGATTCCAGTTTTTTCACCTGGTGCCATTATTTTCTCAGGTATGCACCTTCCAAACGGTGGCATATAGACACAATTATGCGTGTTCTGACTACGGTAAGTAGCTCTTTTTAGTCAATATACACTAAGGCTGGATGTGCTGATTAAGGCAGACAGAGCCCTTGTTCTCATGAAGCTTATGTTGTAGTGGGGAAGAAAGGAAATTCATGGGGAAATATGTACTGTACTGTCAGGCAAGGCAAAATGCTATGAGAAACTCTAAAGCAGCATGAGGGACTATAATGATGCCAGAAGAGGATGGGATATGGGGCAATGGGCCAAGTATTTTAGGTAGAGTAGTTGGAGCAGGTCACTCAGGAGGTAAAATCTGAGTAGAGAACTTAGTGAAATGAGGAGCCACACAAAGATTTGGGGGAAGGGTATACTAATCTGAGGGATCAGCAGGTGTTGCAAAGACCTTAGGTAGCAACAAGCTTGGTCTGCTTGGAGAGCAACAGGAAGGCAAGCAAAGCCAGTAGAGTGAGAGACAGAGAACAGTAGGATTGATGCAGGGGCTAGATTATATAGGGCCTCACAGGAGTTTGGATTTTATTTTGAATATGATAGGAAGCCATTGGAAGATTTTGAATGACTGGATTTAAAATTACAGTTTTATAAGATGTTCTTTCTTTGGTAGTCTTCCAGAATTTTGGAGCTTGTCTGTTTATCATTCAATTAATAGGGACTAGAGATTTAAGAGTAAAAATGAAGGTATAGTGGCATATAAAGAAAATGTAACTATATATGTCTAATTATGTTACCAGAAGTACATACCATAAAGAAAAACATTCAGAAATTTGACCACAATAAAATTTAAAACTTACATAGCAAAAGGAAAAAAATCTACAAAGTTAAAAGGCAAATGACAAGTAGGGGAAAAACATTGTAACATATGACAGCATTTTAATATTTTTATTCTATAAATAATTTACAGTTAATAGGAAAAATCAAGCACTCTAATGGAAAAATTAGCATTCGAGCAGTCAGTTCACAAAAGAAGAAAGAAATGACTGGTTAACATTGATAAAATACCCTCACTAATAAAGAAATATTAAATAAAATAAAAGGGGTATAATTTTTCACATTACTTTCTAGTCTAATTCCTAGTATTAGTTAGAAAATAGATAGGTAGTCCTCTTCACTTTATGTGGGTATAAATAGTGCCATCTTTCCAGAGCACAGTTTAGTAGCATGTAGCAAATATCTTAGTTTATGTTTTTTAATTCATTAATTCAAGTTTGGGACTTTATCTTGGAAGAATAAAAGGACAAATGTACAAAATGTGTCTACAAAAATGTTCATCCCAGTCTCGTTTATAATAGAGGAAAACTGGAAACAACTAGAAGTCTCCAAATGGGCATTGGTTAAGTAAATATGAAACATCTGTAGGAAGGAATGATACCATTAAAATTGTGATATATATGTGGCTGTAGAATTCTTTCTGTGATGTATTAGTTTTGTAGTTTACCTACAATGAATTAATTTTGTGAAAGTTTAAATGTTCTTAACAATGGAGAAATTATATTCTAACAAAAGATGTGAATCAAGACACACTTCTTAAGTTTTTGTTAATCTCAAAAGAGAAAAATTAGCACTCCTCAAGAAAAATGTTTATCAAAATTCAAAACCATTTTTTTAGTGCTCCTGCTTTTCATCCTTCCAGTTGACTTATATTCTCTTATGCACATATGATTTTTCTTCTTTAGCCTGTTGATATGCTGGATTACATTAATTGATTTTTGATTGTTGAACCAGCCTTCCATACCTGGAATAAATCCCACATGGTTGTGGTATAGAGTTCTTTTTATACATTGTTGTATTTGATTTGCTAGTATTTTTAAAGGATTTTTGTGTCTATATTCATGAGAGATATTGGTCTATAGTTTTCTCTTCCTGATGTTTTGATCCGTGTGTTATTTAGTATTGTGTTCTTTAATCTCTAATTATTTTGAGATTTGTCGGCTATGTTTGTGTTACTGATTTCTGGTTTAATTCCATATGATTTCTATTCTAAAATTTAAGGTATTTATGGCCCAGAATGTGGTCTGTCTTGGTGAATGTTCCATGTGAGCTTGAGAGGAATGTGCATTTTGCTGTTGTTGGATGAAGTAGTCTGTAAATATCAATTAGATTGTGTTGTTGCTTTCTCTTAGTGAAAACACTCTGCTTTCTCCCATTATTGAAGAAATGTAAATATCTATGTCACATCACAAATTACCTGCTTTTTAGCTTCTCTCCTTTCCTTTTCCACCATTTTCCCAAACTTCTCCCTCTGTCTTTATGTTTTTTAACAGAAGTAGGTATCCCAATCACCTGGGAATTTTTCTTTTTCTTTTTTTCTTTTTCCTTTCCAAAGTGCACATGGTTAGGCCTGCTTTCAGTCTTGTAAATCAGATCTGTTCTTCTGTCCAGTAATGGGATATTTACCAGGGTGGGTTGATATTAGGCATAGGTTCCACTGTTTGTATATCCTGTGCAGCCTGGTTGTCATAATGCTCTGACAAGGCCACATCTAGTTTCCTCGTAGGTTAAATAGCTTTACTTTGTTCCATGGTTGAACTAGATTTCACTAGTCAAGAAGACATTGAAGAGACCAGGTTAAAAAGAAATGTGGATAATTAAATAACAAAATATTTCCCATTCCCAGGACTAATGGTTGGTCCTGTAATATTTGTAAACTCTAGTCTTTAAAGGGCAGTGTGATGTTTTAAATAAACTCAAGTTTTCAAAAAGCTGCTATTTAATTCTTACCTTTTTTAAGATGTCCTTTTGAACTGCTTGTGTACACTCCCCTCACCATCCCCCAAAGTAACATGATTACTATTGCTAGCCCATATGAATTTGACATTGCTGTTGGAGAGTTGTGGGAAGGGAGAGTTTGTTGTAATTAAATTTCCAGTGAATGTACGTCTTAAATTTTTGAAATCTTAGGCCTTATCTGTTTTGAGTAGAAAAAGTCTTTCTTGAAATTTTAAACCTTTATATTTTACTTTTATTTTGGATAAAGAGAATATTTTATTTTTTTTATAAAATTAAAAAACTTAGAATTTTCCTTTAAATAAGTAAGACTTTGAAGTTGAGCTGCTTATGAACCTGAGAATTGGAATCAACTTTATCTTTGGGGGTGTTTTGTAGTATAGTGATGCATCACTTAACAATGGGGATATGTTCTGAGAACAGTGTCGTTAGGCTATTTTGTTGTTATGTGAACATCATAGAGTGTACTTACACAAACCTAGATGGTGTAGCCATACCTAGGCTATCTGACCAATCCCGTGGGACCATTATTGTAAATGCAGTCTGTCATTGACTGAAATGTCGTTATGGGATGTGTGACTGTAGTCCCCTTTTAACAACAACAATAGTAGTTAACATTTGTTATCATTACTCTGTGTTTCTGGGGGTAACTGTCTGCATTTCCTTTTAGGCAGGAAGCTATGTTCGTGATGATGCAGTCCCCAACTTGATCCAGTTAATAACCAATAGTGTGGAGATGCATGCCTATACTGTCCAGCGCTTGTACAAAGCAATTCTTGGTGATTATTCTCAAGTAAGTATTTCATTTGTCTTTTTTTCTACTTTAGAGGGGAAATTATACTTTATTATCCTGGTATGTCCTTATTACTAACACTGTAGATGTGCCTCAGTTTTGACGTTTATGATTAGATGACCTATGATTTGCGTTAATCCTTGCAAAGATTGAAGTCCTTGACAAACGGTGACTTTCTTTTGACAGCAACCTTTGGTACAAGTAGCTGCATGGTGTATAGGTGAATATGGAGATCTTCTAGTATCTGGCCAATGTGAAGAGGAAGAGCCTATTCAGGTACCCCTTGTCACTCTTGGCTAAGGACAGGAAAATATCATGTTTTTGGTTATAAGAGGGTAGTGTTTAATGAAAAGTTAAGGTTGATTCCTTCAAAACCTTTTAAAGAAGTATTGAGAAATCTGCCAGTTTTTGAGGTAGAAGCTTAGGATCCACTCCCCACCCCATCAGACTGAATTATATTGTTTCTCTTATCACTGGCTGATTTAAACAGGAAGAATGGAGACATGTATCCCTGATTCCATTTGCTCATTAAAGGACTGGCTTTAGGAGAAATTGTGGCAACAGTGTTTGAACTCTATGTGTCTTTTTCTTTCTTCCTTACTTCTGCCTCTTGAAGCGATAATATGCCTCTCAGCCCCCAAGGGGTGTTTTTTACTCTTTTTTACCTACCCTCTTACCTGCTTCTGGTTGGTGGAGCAGCTTGGACAGTTACCCTGGCAAAACACAGATTGTGTTAAAAGCTTTAATAGAGTTGGTAGATTTTCTTTCTGGTGGCATCCTGTGACTTGATATCAGATTTATATATTTATTGTTACAATACATTCCATATTGTCTTTGTTTTCCTCCCCAGGTAACAGAAGATGAAGTGTTGGATATTTTAGAAAGTGTCCTAATCTCTAATATGTCCACCTCTGTGACACGAGGTTATGCCCTCACTGCCATTATGAAGCTTTCTACTCGATTCACCTGTACTGTAAAGTGAGTATGGAGAAGAAGTAGGGTGAACACGTTATTTTGTAATTTTAAAAAACTTTTTATTATGGAAAATTTCAAAGACGAAAGTAGAGAGAACAGTAAAATGAATTGCGTATACCTCTTATTCCACAATGGCAATTATTAATTCATGGTTAATTCTTATTTCATCTATACTTTGCTCCCTTTCATCTCCCAGCCCACCATTGATTATTTTGAAAAAATATGTTTTGAAAATCAGATTTCTAATGCCTTTTTTCTTCTTTTTTTAATATCACTAATAAACAGTTAAATTTTATTTACTTATGATTATTTTTTAATTAAATTTATTTTTTTAATGTAGTAACATTGTTCATAACATTATATAAAATTCAGGTGTACATTGTAATGTATTTTGAGTTCTGTTTAGATTACATCATGTTCACCACCCACACTAATTATAGTCCATCATCACACATGT
This sequence comes from Equus quagga, assembly GCF_021613505.1. NCBI lineage: Eukaryota > Metazoa > Chordata > Mammalia > Perissodactyla > Equidae > Equus > Equus quagga. Next base: position 66,096,764 of record NC_060279.1, read on the forward strand.
GTACGTAATCACCCCTTTCGTCCTCCTCCCGCCCCCCCTGCCTCTGGTAACCACTAATCCAATCTCTGTTGCTATGTGTGTGTTTGTTGTTGTTTTTATCTTCTACTTCTCCTTTTTCTTTTTAAAGTTGAGAGGTTATTTCCCCAATTAAGGGTTCTGGTTTATTATAATATTTTGAAATGTCTAAATAGAAAGAAAATCCTGAGAGTTTTGGTGTTTAAATCTATAAATTCTGCTCTTTACTATTTCGAATAAAAGTCAGTTCTTGAATCAATTTCCCAGCCAACTATATTTAAGACGAACTTAGTTTTCCCAGACTTTCTGCTCTGCTTTTTAATGTAAGGCCTTGTGAAAAATGGTATTTTTGACTCACTCTTCAGATTGCGAACTAGAAGAATTTGGTGTCAGATTATGACCCTTTGTTGATAGAACCCTGATGCTGTGACCATTTTGTTGATAAAAGCTTATTTTAAAGTTATTAAAGAGAATGAACAGTATCAATTTCTTTTATAGCAAATTAATAATTGGTACCTTTGTCTAGCAAATTTTAGAGTATGGGATGTTTGACAGACAAAAATGTAGCATTCCAATTAGAATATAATGGTATATGAATGTGTTGAGGTGTAAATTGGATGAATGAAGATAAAGGAAGGTGTTTGAAAAATTATGTAAATTAAGAAAAGATAATTACTTCAAAGTTTTAACCAGGAAACTCTGGTTTATACATTATTCTTTCTGCTTTTTTATGAACTTTCTTTTGGGTACTTGAATTTGTTTGTCATTTTATCCCAAAGCCGAATTAAGAAAGTGGTTTCCATCTATGGAAGCAGCATTGATGTGGAACTCCAGCAGAGGGCAGTAGAATATAACGCACTTTTTAAGAAATATGACCATATGAGGTAAGCAAAAGAAATGAAGCAATGCATGTGCCTCTTAGCGTCCTGAGCAAATTGTCATGATGATCCATAAAGGAGATTCATTCTTCATGCTTTATCAACTGGACTTCACAACCCTATTTAGTTCTAACTGCTTGGCTGCTTCTGTTTTGTCCATCTTTTATTCTGCCTAGCCTCTAAAGAAATAAGTTAACTGTGTTCTTTCATTCCCCTTCTCCCTTTTCTTTTGGTAAGGAAAGTTTGCTTCATTTTCCATTTTATTTGGTTAAAAAGTGGGAGTTGAATTTTTTCAAGGGAATCTCATTCAAGTATCATTACTATTAACATTTTGTTGCATGTCATCCTTTTTTCCCCCTTCTTCTGTTATGCAGTATCCTCTTGATTGGAGACCGTTAATATGTGCTGATTTACCTTTCTTTCATTCCAATTTCTCTACCACTGAGAAATCCCAATCTCTTAGGGTTTAGATGGACAGTTTGTCCATTCAGAGTTTCTTGCCCGCCCTTAATCCAGCCAAGAATTTAGGTCATGTATTCTTGTAATCCACCTTCTATTTTAGTGTGTGTGTTGGGGGATGGGGAGGGGAGATAGCTCTCCATGTTTGGCTCCAATATAGTTGCAGTGATTATTTTGGGTAGGGAATCTAGGTTAACTGCCTAGAATTTAACCACTTCAGATTCTTCTAGGTCTGCCCTGCTTGAGAGAATGCCTGTCATGGAAAAAGTGACCACGAATGGCCCTACTGAGATTGTGCAGACAAATGGGGAGACAGAACCAGCTCCACTAGAGACCAAACCACCACCCTCTGGGCCACAGCCCACAAGCCAGGTAGCTTTTCACTTGCTTATCTGGGGTCCTGATGATCCTACAGTTCCTTATAACCTATCTCTTAGCTGATTCCCTTCAGTGTTCCTGGATTGATTGATGGTTCTCTTCCTTATTTATAAGTGTTGAAAGAACATTCCATTAGATGTAGATTAGACCAATGACTAATCAACTGAAATATTAATTTTTTTGTTTAGGCCAATGATTTATTGGATTTGTTGGGAGGAAATGATATAACACCTGTTATTCCAACTGCACCTACAAGCAAACCAGCTTCTGCTGGTGGAGAACTTCTTGATTTGCTGGGGGACATCAACCTTACAGGTGAGGCCAGACTGGAGTTATTTAATGCTTGGATAGGGATAAAGGCCTTGGGGAAAAACTACACTGAACATAGACACATGATTCAATTGAAGATGGGAGACACTAAGTGAGAAGCAAGACTAGAATCTTCACAACATCTGGGATATAAGCTGCTATAGTAACAGTGCTCTTGAGATAATTCCTAGGGGTTCCTTAAAGTCCAATTTTTAATTTTGGGAGAATAAATTACTCATAGTATTTTAAAATAGAAAGGACTTTCTCTTTCAGGCTAGAAAAGAAGTATATCCCAAGTCACCTCTGCTTTTAGTAGTGTCCCAAGATACTACTTTTTCTAGGTTTCTTTCTACTCATGGTTGGTTTTCAAGAGCTATGACCATTTGTGGAGAATGGAGAGATATTAACCTACTATTTCCCTCCCTCCCTCCCTTCTCTTCTCCTTTCCTCCCTCCCTATTATTAAAGCAATGGAAAGAGAAAATCATCCATAATTATAATATTCAAACATAACTTTTCATTTGGGAATATTTTTTCTTATCTTTGTTTATGGAGTAGACATTTGTAATTGATATGTTCAGCATTATAAACCCCTGAGTCCAAGAGTATCGCTGTAGGATATTATTTCTATCTTAAGTGATTTCTTTGAAAGTATAATGGAGTGTCACAGCATACATGACCTCAAGTAGAAAACAGCCGTAGGATGAGGATTTTGGGTGGTCATATAAACTGGCTATCACAGGCTAAATGATTTTTTCCTTACACAGCAGCCTTCCAGAGCTTATGGTTTATATCTGTGTCTTAACAAAATTTCAAAATGTTACTTCCTATGTACTTTTGAGTCATTCACAGATAGTCTATTCAAATCTTCAGATGCCAAAAGCTATACTGGATATACGGAAAAGCAGAAACAATACAAACCCCATAGTTAAAACTTAGTGTATAGATGATATGCTTTACTTAACATACTCACATTTCCATGTTAGTACATAGTCTTCACAATTATACTTTAAATGGTTGTCTAACATTTCATCAATAAGTTTACACCATTATTTACTCACTTCCTTACTATTGAGCATTTTTGTTTGCGTCCAGATTTTTCTTATAATAACTAATGCTTCAACAAATATCGTTATATCAATTTGTCCTTATTTTGGTTTACTTTCTTAGGCTAAGTTACTTAGTCTTTCTGAATCTGTTTACGATAAGGATGATAAATACTTACCTCAGAGGATATTTGTGAGGAAAGGGGCTTATTCAGTGCATGCATGGCACATAGTAGACACTTGGTAAATGTTATTTACCTTATCCTCAATGTATATGGCCACCAGTTTCACTATATGGTCATGAGTATTTTGTATTATCATTTTAAAAAAGCGCTAACAGATGAAAGATTGTCCTTGTTATTTTGTTAATTTTTATTTTTTCAATCACAGGAAATGTTTCATATTTATCCACCTATTTGCATTATACTTGAATTTCCTTTTTGCACATTCCTTTTGTATCCCTAACTCATTTATCATGAGGTCTTAATGTTTTTTGTTCTTACTTTCTTGTTTTCCCAGTGTTATATCAAAAAGCAAAATGATAAAATGTTAAAAATTTTCTTTTCCTTATTCATAATGTGTTTTAAATGCATTTTTCCATTTTTGTTACATTTTTAAGTTAAAAATTTTTGAGTTCTAGATTCTTTAAGCCAGTATTACAGTTATATCCTAATGCTTAGTAATTTAAATCAGTGGGAATTAGGAAATTAGCATGTGCTTTTAGAGGAATTGGAGCAGTGAGTTTCTGTTGTTTCCCAAAACCACCTATTGTACCTTTACAGGAGAAAAAAGCTAAAATTTGAGGGAGTTAGGGACCCATATCTTACCTATATATCTTGGATAGTCTCTGATTTTCCGTAGGAACACATTTCTAAAATTGTTTTGTAAATAAGAATTATGAGAAAATTACTAGATTAGGTTTATAAAAACTAGGAGACCTATATGAATATTTCTTTGTGTACTTCATTGGTAATCTGTGTGCACATTCTGTGGTGTTCACATTTGTTTTAGCTTCTTGTGTTTTGCTTAGCCATCTGTATTTCTACCTTCCTTGCTAATTTTTAGTATGTTTTTTTCTAGTTTGTATATTTTCTTTTAAAAGATATTTCAACCTTTATTTTGTTATTGTTTTTTAAAATGATGTACTTTCAGTTAATTTCCATAGGTAGTTTGAAATCTGTTTAAGTATAAAATGCATTCTCTTTATTTTGCTGAATTTTCTTATGCCTCTTCTTAGAATCCTGATTTCTCTCAGTTCCTGGTCATGTTCTATCACTTGCCCTCTATTGTATGATCTTCAACTTGTTCTTATTTGGAAGGATAAAATAAAAATGGTAATCTGGTGATTTCTTCCCTCCACTCCATACCATCCCTCTCTAGAGTGTGTGTGTTAAAATTTTGTTATGCAATATTTAACATCTATAAAATTCAATAAATGGCTTGATCTACTTAGCTTGTAAAATAAAATATTATTCTAAGAGTTGACATCCCATGTGTACTTTTCCCTCGTCTCCTTCCCTCTTGATCCCAGAGGTAACTACTGTCTATCCCAGAGCAGTATTTAGCTTTGGTTTGTTTGCATTCCTGTGCATTTCTTGATATAGTGTATAGTATTGTTTTGCCAATTTTTACCTTTTTAGAAATGATATCCAACTGCGTGTCCTTTTGTACCTTGCTTTTTTGCTAAACAATGTATTTGTGAGAATAATCTATGTTAAGTGTGTTTCTGTTGTATATGTATAGTATTTTATTTTGTCAGTGTACCATAGTTTACTTATCCATTATTTTGATGATAGACATTTTGATTGTTTCTAGTAGTTCACTGTTAGAAACTACCTTGCAATGCACACTTTTTGTTCGTGTCTCCCTGTGTACATATATGCAAGAATTAAAAGCATTCTTAAGAAAGGCATTGGTTCTCAGCTGGGGGAGATTTTGCCCACCAGGTGCTGGCAGTATCTGGAGATATTTTCGGTTGTCGCAACTGGGAGGATGCTATTATTATTTAATGGCTGGAAGCCAGGGGTGCTGCTAAACATCCTACAGTGCACAAGACAGCCCCCCACAACAAAGAATCATCTAGCCTAAAATTTTATTAGTTTTGAAGTTGAGGAACTTTAGTTTAGGGGTATATTCGTGTTCGGCTCTACTATTGCCACCTTGTTCTCCAGTTTGGTGTGGTACCAGTTTATGGTCCTGTGACAGAGGTTTGGGAGTCTCCATTGCTCCATATTCTTACTGGTATCTGGTATTATCAGACATTGAAATTTTCACCATTCTGATGGATGTGAAGTAGTATCTCATTGTGGTTTTAAGTGCTGTTTTCCTCATTGCTGGTAAGATTGAGTATCTCTTTTCATAAGATGCCCTTTTCATTCATGTTCCCTCTTCTGTGAACTTCTTGTTTATATCTCTTACCGCTTTTAAATTGGGTTTTTTTCTTATTGATTTCTAGAAGATATTTATAGTTCTAGATACCCATCCATTTGTTATTTTGTAGCAAACATTTTCTCCTGCCTGTGGTCTATTTTTTTTTATAGTATTTTTTACTGAACAGAAGTTATTCATTTTAAAGTGTGTGAATTTTTCTTTCTTTCTCTTTATGGTTTATGCTTTATGCGTCCTATTTTTGGAATCCTTCCCTTAAGCTGAGATCATAATAATTTTCTCCTGTTTTTTCTCGGTGAGCTTTGTCATGCTGGCTAAGACTGACTTAATGTTGGAATGTTTCGTTTAGGTGCTCCAGCTGCTGCTCCTGCCCCTGCCTCAGTCCCACAGATATCACAGCCCCCTTTCTTGTTGGATGGGCTTTCATCACAGCCGCTCTTCAATGACATTGCTACAGGTATGATTACTAGTGTTGTCATCATTAGAGCAACAAGGTAGTTATTGAAAAAAGCAAATAATAATTCTGCAAGCATTAGACTGTCTACAATTAGACTGATTTTCCTGTGCTTTCCCAGGCATCCCCTCCATCACAGCATACAGTAAGAATGGCTTGAAGATAGAGTTCACCTTTGAACGGTCAAATACCAACCCTAGTGTCACAGTGATAACGATACAGGCCTCCAACAGCACAGAGCTTGACATGACGGACTTTGTTTTCCAGGCTGCAGTACCAAAGGTACTATAATATCTTCTTTGCCTTTTTCCCTTGATTAAAAATTGGCTGATTTGTTTTCATGCATTCAGTAAGGGATATATATAAAATTAAATTTATAGATTTAACCCAAACTAACAACAGTGTAGCTATTATGGTTCATTGAAGCATGTGATTTTTAGTGAATACTTTTTACTTGATCATAAATATTCTTACAGTTAGTATTATAGGATAAAGAAAGGACATTCTAATAGTAGTGAGAGAGCAGAATTCTACAAGATGGTTTGTTAATGCTAAGGACATTGAGGATAGGTTGGGGTTCAGTAATACAGTGGTAAAGACAAAAAATCAAATTCTAACATGGAATTAAAGTTAATTAAGATGAAGGACTTTATCAATTTGGTATTCTGGTCTAGTCACTGGATCAGAATAAAAAGTTTTTATCTCTTGATATATAAATGAGAGAAACATTCCTTCATTAACATCTAGTTTACTATTGATACAGTGACTACTTGTTTTCATAAATTGAAGTTTTGTTAATACCAAATCTTAGTTTAGGGAGTGTTTATGTCCATCTTTAAATAATGAAAAGTTTTGAATAAAGAAAAATTTAGAATGAAGAGTGGGCAAAATTTTTCTGTGAAAGACAAGATAGTAAGTATTTCAGGCTCCATGGTCTCTGTTGCATCTACTCATTTCTGCTGTTAGAGTGCAAAAACAGCCATAGACAGTATGTAAATGAAGGATTATGGCTCTGTTTCAAGAAAACGTTATTTATAAAAACAGATGTCAGGTCAGTCTTGGCCTGTGGGCCATAGTTTGCCAACCCCTAATGTAGACTAAGCTAATCTAATCTTTGCAGTGACATGTGAAGTATGACATTGAGACGACACATTTTTAGAAATTGAAAACCTTTTATTTGTGGTTACTGCTGACTTTTCCAACCTTCTTTACTTGCATCTTTTAGGAGCCAGAATAATACAGGCGTTTTAGAAGCAGTAGAATGAAGTGGTTTCAATATTAGTTGTACAACATTAAACAAGTTACTTCTGTGTCCCAGTTTCTTTATTTGCAAAGCGGGGTGGTGATGATATCTACTTCATAGGGTTCCTTTAAGGAATAAACAGTTTTATGTGCAGGTACTGTTTCAAGCACTTTTCCTGTGTTCGGTGCTCAGTAAATATTAACTACTGCAACTTATGGTTTTATACTTGTTACTTTAGGCTGCTGTTTTTGCGACATATCATCTCTGCTTCTTAAAGTCTGGCCTTATTCTTGGTGCTGTACAATGCCTATTTGCTTATTATGATGTAGCTCGAACTTCAAAGTGTCATATTTCATAGATTCTACTATTACTATTTTTACTTTTTATTATCTCTGAAATTGAGGTGCATTTTAAAATTGATACCTTGTCGTAGTTTAATTGGCAGCCTCTTTTTCTTTCTCAGTGGCACATAAAATAATGATGTGAATTACAATTAATGGCATCTTACATTTAATGAAGTAAATGTAAATAAATGAATAATATTTTAGCTTACATAATTTATCTTGACAATAGAATTATGACTAAGACCCAAAATAGTAAGTCTGTGTGTTGAGATTAAATCTCTACTCTTGTAATTTTTAGCTCTAGAGAAGACTAGATAGACTTCCCTCTTCCTGCCACCTCCACTCCCTTTCTTTCTCTCTCCTCCCTGCCCTCCTCTCTTCTCTTCTCACCTTTTCCTCCTTCCCTCCCCTCCTCTCTCCCCCTCATCTTTCCTTATCTCTCCCTCCTTCTCTTTAATATTTTAGAAGAATAAACTTTCAGGAAAGATTTTTTTTTTAAGGATTTTATTTTTCCTTTTTCTCCCCAAAACCCCCTGGTACATAGTTGTATATTTTTAGTTTGGGTCCTTCCACTTGTGGCATGTGGGATGCCGCCTTTGCCTGGCTTGATGAGCGGTGCCATGTCCGTGCCCAGGATCAGAACCGGTGAAACCCTGGGCTGCCGAAGTGGAGCACGCAAACTTAACCAGTCAGCCATGGGGCCGGCCCCTCAGGAAAGATTTTTAAATTGTAGTATGTAGAATTGCTACATACATACCATATTGTGCTGACAATGTGGTTTACCTGTCTTGCTCATAGCACTTTTATCTCTCTTCCCTGTAAACAAACAAACAAAACCCACCAACACTCAACAAATTATGGCATTTGGCTTTTCCACATCTTTTGCTACAGGCTAGTTCTGCATGTAGTTTTTCCGTTGGGGTCTTGTGTCCCTACTGAATAGATCCTGATGTGTTCCACATACATATTAACAGGTTGGCTCTTTCCAGCCTTTCCTTCACCTCTGTCATGTAGGAGTAGACCTTGACACATTCCAGATTATGCAGCCTTTAGAAAACAAAAGTTCAAGTCTCCAGATCTCAACCACCGAAATAGATGAAAGCATGAAAGCCTGTAGTTAGTGACTGGTATGCTGGTTTTTAATTTTTTATTTCTTTTTAGCTTTTTTTAGCCACAGGCATCCTTTTTTTTTTTTTTTTTTTTTCTTAATCGAACTCAGGGATTATCCCCTTGGTGAAACTTCTTTCTTTTTCTTCTTCTTCTCCCCAAAGCCCCCCAATATGTGTCTGTATATTCTAGTTGTGCTATGTGGGATGCCGCCTCAGTGTGGCTTGATGAGTGGTACCATGTCTGCAGCTAGGATCCAAGCTGGTGAAACCCTGAGCCGCGGAAGCAGAGCATGCAAACTTAAACACTTGGCCATGGGGCTGGCCCGGGCATCCCTTCTTTTACCTGCATAGTTGATCAGTTACTATTAAGTGAGGTTGCCAGAACAAAAATTGGTCACCTTTTGAAAAGTAGTAGGCTGAAGATCCTTCAGCCAGAAAGGAAAGAATGGCTCATTGGTAGTTTTCATGATCAACGCCTACCAGTGGGTTTTTCTAAACACCGTGAAGTGATAGTCAGCCCACATACTATGAATTGCTGATATCTGGAAAACAAATAGAACATAAATAGTACATAGTGGTAGTAGGTAATAGTAATAGTAGTAAGTAAATCTGTTACCTGAACCATCATCTGTGTATCTGACTTTTTTTTTGTCGACATCTCTGACATAGTATTATGTGTATTACTTTTTCTGAAGAGTGCCCTTTGTTTCCCGTAGACATTCCAGCTGCAGCTTCTGTCTCCTAGCAGCAGCATTGTCCCAGCATTTAATACGGGGACCATCACACAAGTCATTAAAGTTCTGAACCCACAGAAGGTGAGTAGCACATTTGAAGATAGTATCTGAACAAGGTGTAAGCAAATTTCCTGAAATAAAATTGTGCTTTGTTTCTCTGAATTTTTTGACTTATAAGTCCTAGAAGAAATCTATGAAAACGTCTGGTCTAACCTGCTTATTCTTTTGTAGATAATAAATGGAGCCCAGACACATTAAATAGTTTTGTGACATCTTATTAAAATGCAGCTTTAAAAAAATTCTCTATTTAGAGGTTTAAAGATCTTGTTTTTTGCAAGAGGACAGAAAAAGCTTAGATATTTTAATCTTTACACAAGTTGCAGTCTGAGATAAGCACGTTTGTTGAACTAAATGTCTACCTTTACTACTGTAATTATTAAGTATGCATAGCAAAAGTGGAGAATTTTTCATGAAGTAACCAAATGAAAAATAGCTTTAGAAACTGAAATTAAGCCATATTTTTTTATTACATGTTCTCAAAGAAGTAAATTGACTTCACTTAATAGTAATCAGTTGACTAGTTTTCAGTTTTTGAAAATGGTTCAGAGAATTGCTTCACCTTGAAAGATCTCTAGTAGTGTCTCATAAATACCAGTATGATTTTCTCCTCTTGTAACACTCTGCTATCCAGCGTATTTTAAGTATTTGCCTGTAGCACAAGCACAAATTCCTTTGACGATCTGATACCTAGAGAGAGTAAAAATTTTCTTAGTGCATTAATATTTGAAATCTGCCATATAAAGTAAAAAGTACTTATAATTGACTTTTCTTAAAACTACTGCTATTACTTGTAAATTAACTCATTTTTTTCTTTTATGCCTTGGGAATGAAATGAGTTTATGTTTACATTTACAGTCATGCGTCACTTAGCGATGGGGATACATTCCAAGAAATGTGTTTTTAGTCAGTTTCATTGTTGTGTGAACGTCATACACAAGCATAGATGGTATAGTCTACCACACACTTAGGCTGTATGGTACCAATCTTAGGGGACCACTGTTGTATGTGCAGTCTGTCGTTGACTGAAGTGTTGTTATGCAGTGCTTGACTGTACTGTAGATTTTACAGACAAAGTAACAGTATATTTGAATATAGAACATAAGATGAGTATTTACCTCGTTTTTCTAGAAACTTGGATACACGAGTTGAATCTTTTTGAAAAGCACTCAGTTAATATTCCTATGAAAATGCTCCCAAGTGGTTCTGTCTTATTAATGCAGTTCTAGGATTGAAGCCAGCGATGGGTTCTGGAGATGGATTTCCTCTGCTTGACTGCATGATGTTGGCTCCTTGGCTAATAGCTAGAGTACTAGGTGGTTTTTGTTGTTTGCCTGTGTGTTATTTTTAAGAGACAGCTTTATTTTAAAATGATTGTTTTTTCTAAGATTAAAAGTTTATTTGTGGACTGGAGAGATTCTAGAGATTTTATTTCAATGTATAATTTGTGATTCTCTTTTCTTCTCACAGCAACAGCTGCGAATGCGGATCAAGCTCACATATAATCACAAGGGCTCAGCAATGCAAGATCTAGCAGAGGTGAACAACTTTCCCCCTCAGTCCTGGCAATGAGGGTCTGGCACCATTCTCATGCTTATCCCACTCAATCAAAGGAACTCTGGGAAGGAGGTTGTGATTGCTGGCAAGTCCCCCCCAACTGTACCATGGGCATAAGGAGCTGAAGAAAACTGTTGAGGAGGATTTTCCTGAAGTTATTGCTGACCTTGAAGCATTGTTAAAGACTAATTTCCTCTCCTCCACTGTTGAGGCCGGCTGCTTCTGGAGGCTACTTTGCACTCTTCCTCCTCTTCTCCTTTTTCCGCACTTCTCCACCCCTCCCACATTTACAGCCAGAATCAACATTCCCTGGGCCCCTGAGGAAATAAGCAGCTGGTCTGGAGGAGAGGACTGGAATCCATGACAAGAAAACACTCACTCTGTCTCTGCAGCAAAGAGTTGCCCCTTCTTTCTACTGTGTTTCTCTGTGGACTGGGCAAGGTGGGGTATTTATTCCTCACTAGCTGGGTTACCATCTTCAGGCGCTTTTTACATCTGGCATTCAGAATGGAAATGTAACAATGAACATTAGGGAGCCCTGCCTTTTTCTACTGGTTCCCCCAATGTTTGAAAGAGGCATTAGGCTCCTGGTAGCCTTTTCTGAGCATTGCTGTATACACACAGACACACATATGTATGTATGTTTGATACCAAGAACTGGTCAGACCTTGAGAGGTTATTTGTAAACACTGGACAGATGCAGTTAAAAAGAGCTTTTGTTGAGATGTGGCATGAAGGATATGGTGCTCTATTTGTAATAGAAACTTCCAAGGCTCTTCCAGCTCCCCTTTCTCTCCATTCTATAGCTGTAGTCATGAACATTCTCCATGATTTTCAAAATTGATTCCCCCTAAAGTGCAAAGTGGACAACTTCTAAAAGATGTATATATAATAATAGTTATTAATGCCCTTATTCTCACCATAAATTTTAAAGTTTCTTCTAAGCCCGTAACTTGCCTGTTGAACTATGGTAAATGGGTGGAAAGAGGAGTTCACTACTTTTAAAGATCAGACTCCTTAACAAAAGCACCTTTGCCCATAGGAAGAGTGAGTATCAGACTCATCCTAGAGCATATTGGAGTCATCTTCTTCCTTACTCCAAACCTCCCTTTTTATTTCCTGAGCCTGGCTTGGACCTTGGCATTCCGTTTGAATTCCTTCTTCTAACTGGAACATTTGTGTTGTATCTGTAACACTGGCACTGAAATAAAGACCACACGGTTAAAGAAATCTTTCCTATATTGTACTTTATGCTGTTGGATTGAAGCCTTGTAGCTTCCTTGCCCCCTATGTCAGAGGAAGTCCTATGGACACCATAGGGTAGGAATATCCTTACCTGAGTCTGGGAGATTAGTCTCTTGAGAGAGGCCAATCTCATGAGTATCTGCATCAAAGACTTGAGGTCTGGAGCTTCTTTTAAACTAGTGAGAGTGCCGAGTGCTTGTTAGGAAGGACCCTTGTGTTATCAAACCTTAACACTGAGTTGCTGGAATGAGGTAAGGTGAATCTCCTGTGGCACATGTTGAATGTACTGTGTACGTTCAGGTGCACAGGTGCCATGTCGGATATACTAAGGAAGAAAGGAAAAGTCAGGCCCACTTTGCTCTTAAAATGTTTGTAGTCATTACTGTATTGAGTACAGTATAATGAATACTTTGGCTTCGGTCTTAAACCTGGGTACAAATATCCATTTTTTTCTTCCATTTCACCAAGCCTTTACTTAAAATCTTCAGTGTCTTGTCAAATCTAGCTCTGTATCAGATGCTAGACTATTCCTAACATTTGACAGACTGGAGTTGAACTAAAGGCTCCAAAGGGAAAACCTGCTGGTCTTAATAATATACAGGAGCAAGATTTGCTAAAACGCACTCCACTGGGTAAATGGTTAACTGAGTCAAGAACAGGATATTATCTTGTGCGTGGTTTTTAGTAAAGTAAATGTGGACTAGTGTATATTTCGGACAACTGCTCTGCCTGTGCAATGATAAATAGCCTTTAAAGGTTTCTTTACAGACTGATTTCATTGGATGGATACTTAATGCTGTGAAATGTGATAGGATTAACATAATATCGGTGGATTTCTTGAATAGAATTTGTCTAACATTCCTCTTTGTGGTAGAGGCTTTATTTTCTCTCTCACGTTTATAGTTAACCAGCTCAAGTTTCTTTAGTTGAACTGAGTTGAATCTCAGAAATCTGCTGAAGATCATGCTGTAAGACAGTGCTAGCTAATGGAGCTGGAAAGGATCTACTCTAGTCACAAAGCATCTCCTTGGGTGATCATAGTTTTGAGGTACAGTTATAGGATCATCTATAGCTTTGTCTAGAAGGGATAAAAATCATGGCCTTAACACAAAGGGTGCTGTGTAGAAGATGAAGTGATTTCTAACAGTGAACCTGAGCACCATACTGAAGGACTAGCGGCCACATAACTGCCTAGGATACTGATGGTTGTGAAGACTGTTTCAAATGATTGGATCTTTGAAAGCTTCAGCGTGCCTTAGTTTCTAGGATCAGAATTAGTTCTCCTCTCACTTGGCCTTGCTGCTAAAGGAGAAATCTCTTTAATTTGTATGAATGCTTGCACATTTCAGTGATTTCTTTCCCTAGTATAACCATTCAAGGGGAAGCAGGTTTGGATAGATTTACAAACTTCAGAGCCATTGTGAGGAAAGAGTGATTTCCATGGCTGTTTTAATAACTCCAGGGTGATAAGCAGTGAGCCTACACACACTTACTTGGACAATTTCACATGCACTTTTACCTCATTTTTTCCCTCTTGCAGAGTCGTTTATCCTCTACCCTCCCCTCCTCCCAGGAATCCTAAGGGAGAATTCATCTTAGTAATCTCAAAAAACTGTAGGAAGGGTGCTCTACCCGAGAAGCTTCTCCCACAATGCTCCGGTGCTGTTAACCTTGAGGTGATTTGGACAGTCATGGAATGTTTTATGCTGTGTATAGTGATCATCTGTTCATTTTCAGGTCTTTCTCATTTAAAGAAACATTCCTCAATGTAACATTTGTGAGGAGATTCTTTCCTCTTGCCAGGTTAAAGATGTGCTTCGTACCTCTTGTTTGTCCCATTTATATAAGAAAATAGACTTTTAAAACTGTCCAGCACTAACAATTTGAATATTTACATCTGCTATATAACATGCTTTCCATTTTTATGTTTTTCTAGAAGAAGTTGGAAGTTAGAGGATAATGTTTTTGAGGTTCAACTTCATAATCTTCCGCATTGGAAAATATTTGGGTCATGAGAACTAGGAGAAAGAAGGAGCTTGAATGTGTATAGTTTTTTCTACTGAATGTATTTTATCCATATTGTTCTAAACTGAGAGAGAGCTAGAGAGCAAAAAGTGGATATTCGTGAACTTTGTGGTTGGGGGAGAGGTAGTACATGGCTGTGTACTCATGAGTTGGGAGTGGGGAGGATCACTGAAGGGAAAATTGCTCAGAAAGTCCTGAAGTTAAAAACACTTTGTTTAGCTTTGGCTCAGGAGGGTGGGGCTGCCTGTAGAACTGGAAGTGAATAATCTTTTTCAAGCAATAGCAGTGAATGAGTCCCATCTCCAGGTTCCAGGACCTGGAACAGTTAAACAGTTAAAGAAAATGCTGAGGCAGCTTGCATGGTTGCTTCACAGACTTCCACGAGGCTGATTCTGGCTTCAAGATGGAGCATTGGAGTTGTTTTTGTTTTTGTTTTTGGAACCTGCTGTTGCGCTTTGTCTGTTTTGTTTTTGTTTTCTATTTGGGGGCCCCATGGGAAAGAGCTGAACTCTTTCCTCTGTGAACTCCCACTGTGTCCCTGTAAAGTCCCTTTTCTTTCATAATGTTGTAAGTTGCCTTTTCATTAAGCCCCATCACATCTTCTTTACTGTAAAAATATTAAAAGGCTGTTTCCAAGTGGGACGGCTGATGAAGTTCTAATTATTGCAGACATATTTTTGAGATGTAAAAAAATTTAAAATTAAATGATAAGTCTTAGAGGCGAGTGAGGAATAAAATGGATGTAAACATTTACATGGGATGCATTAGAATTCTGCTGTGTGTATTGTCTTTTGGTTGAAACAAATTATGAACAGTGACTAATAATAAAAAGTCAATACTCAATGATTTAAATTTTGCTTCCTCGCTTCTTACAAGTGGATTAGAGAAGCCTTGGATGAATTCTTATTCCAGAGCTTTGAACTAAACTCACTGACCTGTTAATGGTATTTTTACACAGAAATCTCACCAAGAAAGGAATTTGAACAACTTAAAAAAACTTGTAGTTACAGTGAAAAGTACAATTGGAAATTTTAACTATATGATTATTTCTGTGCTTATCTTCTCCACTTAGGTGAATTTTCACACAAGGCAAAGAAATAGCAAGGTGAAATGTGTATTAGGGGTGGTCATGGGTTTGGTTATAAGCTTCTTTTTGTGGATTGTTACAGTATATCTGTGACAGAGAAGAGGAAGGCTTGACCAGTCAAAATGAATTATATTTCATGATCAATTCTATGTGAATTCTTCCATAGAAGTGAGAGTAGTTGGAAGTTGGAAGCTGTAGGTTTTCTATTACTCAGATGATTCCTGACAATCCCTGGATTGAGAAAGGGGAGACTGTGCCAGTTCCCTGATTGAGAAGGAGAAGGATGCAGGCCTTGGCTATTATCAAGTTTATACAGAAGTGCCCTTTGGCACTGTTTGATAAGTGACACTTCTATAATCTTTCCTTATATGTGGCTTAGGTAAAATTCATCTTTGTGTCTAATATTAAATTTAGTTGACAGCTTCATCTACATGTAATTAGATGAAAATACAAAAGCTACAATAGAAAAGTTTAGCAAGTAATAGACTCCAGACATTTACATAACAGTACAATAAGTAGTGTTCAGATTTGAACTTCAGTCCAGGACCAAATTAATTTTTATCATTTTAAGTCTTTTCCAGGCCGTTTCCTCCCCTAGTTCAGTTGTCTCCATTTTCAAAATGTCCAAGGAAAAAATTCCTTCAAATCTTGAAGCCAGGTAAATTCTGCCTGTTTATTTGGAACTAAGATAAGGAATATCTAACTCTGCTCAACCTGTGGTAGAATAACAAGGAATTTAGGCCTAATGATGACATTGTGATCATCGAAGCAGTGGGAAGTAGATATAAATAAGTGAATATAGTAAGCTCTTATGGCTCCTTTACCAAATCTGATAGATGTGAACTTTTCTTCTCCAGCCCTTCTTTCCATTTTGTAGTGAGGATTAGGAAAAGCTCCTGGGATAAAGTGTGTGTATGTGTGTCATTCTCCCTGCCAGGTGGAGAGAGAGGTATGCACAGCTGCTTATAGGATGGATACAGAGAGGAGGGGAGTCTAATGACTTCTCTGTTTCTTGGCTTGATTCAAACAGTGATTTTTGTAATGATGAACCTGCAGTGAGGGCAGATGGATTTTTGCACAAAAATCCCAGAGGAATTTATTTTTAGGGTTAGTCTCAGCTGTTTAACATTTCCAGAAATTGTAGTTACATAACCCTTGGCATACATAATGCACACTGCCTTGAACTGGGGGAGAACATGAATGTGTGACCTTTGAAACAGTATAAAATGTTAACGACAGTACATGATTTGAAAGGAGAACTGAGAATCAACTGGTTGTCACTACTTACTGAATTGGATCTTAAACCATGGAGACCTTTAAAGAGAACTGCATCATAAATTATCTCCTGCAACATCTGGGTTGGTAGCTTTTTTTTTTCTTTTTGAAAGAGGTACTACTGTTGTTGAAGTAGTAAATACATAACTTTTAGCATATGCTTGTATTCAGAATTGATGCTTTAACCCACTATCCCATTAGTTAAAAAACAAACCAGTTATCTACTACTGCTCTTCCCTAGCATGAACTCAAATGCTAGTCCTGGGCCAAAGTCTCTCCCTTTTAATCAATAAAGAGCTTCTGCTCATGAGATCTGGAAAAGATAATGTGTGACACCTCAAGAAACAGGCTTTTAGGAACACTAATTCTGAACCACATTTTTATTCTTTCCACTGCCTGTCTGCCCTTGGTCAAGTCCACTTCTGTCTCCATATTGGTGCCTATCCCTTCCACACCAAGTGTTCTTGCTGGTAGAAGTTACCCAGTAAGCAATGAAATGGGAATCCAACTACTTTGAGTAGCTTTCTTGAAAGTAATTTCAAGGTAGAAGGAAAACCCAGGAGCTAGACAACCTAAGAGCTTTTTTCACCTTACACCAGGCTCACAAACCATTTTTAATTCATTAAAATGAGAACAAAGAAAGATTACTGGAGATTGGAATTTTGGTATATACAAAGTAACTCATATAAAGGGAGAAAATAGTGACCAAACTTTTACAGAAGAAATAATTTGTACAGAGTTAGAATCTTTGCAAGAGTCAAATTTTGTCTTGGAATTCAAAATATCTCCGAATGCATACATATCTTAGAGGAGAGAGGGGCACAGACTGCACTGTTAGATCTCAAACACTTGTACTAAGCATACAACTAAAATATTCTAAACATAGTTTACTTGGACTAGGCAAGCTGAAGCAATGCATAATAGGTGATACCATCTTTACCAATTATTCAAAGCTCAAGAAATTATGGGGTTTTTGCTGCTTAATACCTTAAAAGTTGCTTGAAGGTTCATCAACATCTGTGTAATGGTGGAAGACCTAAAAATCTGGAAGTTTAGAAAGTTTCCTGGGAAACTTCAGAGCAGAATTAACAAGGAGAGTACTTTCTGAGGTATTGAGTGAATCTTAAATTTGGAAACTCAGATTATGATGGCTGCTATGAATCCCTACCGTGTGTTAAGTATTTTGTATGCATTCACAAAATCTTCCTAATTATCAGGCAGATATTAATTTCTATTTCACAGCTTAAGAACCAAAGGCTTAGATCAAGTGACTTGCACAAGGGTGTAGACCTAATAAGAGGTAGAGCTGGGATTTGGAATCAAGCTTTCTGACTCCAAATTTGGCCCACTGGCAGGCCACAAAACTATCATCAATGCAGGAACTAAAAGAAAATAAACTAACTTTATTTATTTATTTATTTATTTTTTGAGGAAGATTAGCCCTGAGCTAACTACTGCCAATCCTCCTCTCTTTGCTGAGGAAGACTGGCCCTGAGCTAACATCCATGCCCATCTTCCTCTACTTAACATGTGGGATGCCTGCTACAGCATGCCTTGCCAAGCGGTGCTATGTCCGCACTCGGGATCCCAACCAAACCCTGGCCGCTGAGAAGCGAAACTTGCGAACTTAACCACTGTGCCACCGGGCCAGCCCCTAAATTAACTTTTAAAGATTTTTCTGAATTAGTCTTGCAATAATAAAACGGCTCACAGACCATATTACTGCTTGAGACAGAGAACTGAATTCTGATAATTTTACTACATGAGAAAAGGGAATTAAAATGTGACTGGGAGGTGAGTTGACATTTTGCACATGGGGTTGGGTCGAATTTGCTGAAGAAGGTCTGAGCATCTCTAATAAGAGAAGGGGCCTGGCTAAGGTGAATATTCTCAACAATTCGTTCAATGGCTTTGCCAGTGAGAGTGACAAGCCAGTTTTGAAGCAGAAAGAGAGGAAATGGAGAGGTAAGTTACAAGAGTTACCCTCTGCGGAGGGCAGCGTCCTATCGCTATCGACAGGTGCAGACCCACCCTGCCCCTTGTCCAGCCCGTACTTAGGAGGCGAGGATAGCAGTAAATAAGCCTCCCTGCGCCTCAGTCCCCCAAACCGAGGGCGGCCGGCAGCGGAGGCCCAGCCCTGTGGTAGCGCCGGCTCCGCCCGTGGGGCCCGCGGCAGCCAGCCCGCCACGATGCGGCTCCCCGGCGGGCGCCGGGGCCACGCCGAGCCCACGCCGAGCCCGCAGCTACGCAGGTCCAGCGGGGTTACGGGAGGGGCGGGGCCGGGGGCGGGGCGGTGGGCCGCGGGGGGCGGGGCCCAGGGCTGTTCGCGCGCGCCGCCGAGGCTCCGCGCGCCGTCGCGCCGGCCGGGCGTCCCTGTGCAGCCGCCGCGGATGGGGGAGGTGGAGCCGGCGCCTGCGGGCCCGCTCGAGCCCCCGGAGCCGCCCGAAGCGCTCGCGAGCCGCCGGCCGGGCGGAATCCGGGTCCTGAAGGTGAGGCGAGCAGGCGAACGGGCGGGCGGGCTGGGGAGGGAGCGAGGGCGGGAGCGGCCATCCCTGCCCCGCGCAGTGGCCGAGGCAGCCGGCGACCCCCCGCCCCGCGTCAGTCAGTCCGCTTCGCGGCTCGGCCCTCCCGCAGTCCCCTGGCGCGCCGCGGCCCCCGCCCAGGCCTCCGCGCCAGGCCGCTGCTGAGGCCTCGGCCGCCTCTGTCCCTACCGCTGCCCATCCCTGGCCGCGCGCCACCCGCCTCTCAGGCCCACGCCTTGGGTCCGGCGTCCACCCGGCCGCCGCCGCCCACTCGGCTCCTTCGGGACCCGGGGGCCCGCCTCTGCCGCCCTCATCCGCGCTCTGGGCCGGTCGCTGCTGGCCCGAGAGCGGGGCTGGAAGTACGCAGGGCTTTCTCCCCGGACACCTGAAGACATCACCCCAGCGGGAGGATGGCGGCGGTGATTGGCCGGGCGCCGCGGGGTGCTGGGGGCCGCGCCGGCGGGGCGGGCCGACTCTGCCCGCCGGCTTCCCACCCAAGTTAAGACCCGGCTGCCCGCCCCGAGGCGGCAGCCTGGAGAGAGTCCCCGGAGGAGCTTAGTCCCGGGGAATCGCTGGGCGTCTCGCAGAACGGAGCAGGGGTTGGACAAAAAGGGGCATTCCTGCTTGCGGGAGCGGGGCTAACAATCCAGGGAGACGGTAATGGGGGAGCAGTTATGCAACAGGCAGCTAGCGGGGCTTTTTGGCAGGAATTGGGGGGAGTGGGAGGAAATGAAAGCAGATGCAGGCAAGGGGGAGAGTGGAGCCTTGAAGGTGATGACATGAAGTTTAAAAACACAAGAAATGCAGGGTGGGGAGGGGACAGTGAAGATGGTTAAAAGGAGGAGTTGTGGGAGACTAACTGGATGGAGTTTTCTACTAGCCTTGAAATCCATAGTTGGAGAGAAATTTTTTCTGTAGGTCAAATATGTAACTAGGTACCCTGGAGATAGAATGGAATTTCTTTTAGAGTTCTAGAAGAGGAATCTGCAGGATTTAAACTTGCCAAGGAGAAGGAAGAGAGAAAAGAAAATTTAGAAGATTTTGTATGTTTTAAAAATACTTTGCCAAACAATAGAAATACAGGATATTAAAAATACATTAAGTAATAGTTGTCACTTGTGATTGAGAGTGAGCATTACGTTCTTAAGATTATTTGTAGGACATCACGAAGATGAGAACACTGAAAAAAATAATAGATTTGAAGCATCTGGTGAATCCATGAAACAACATAAAATAGAACTCTGTAAAATATAAAACATTTTTATGCTGCTGCCTCCCAATCTTAATGCAGTGATTTAGAGAAATAACTTTTCATAGTTTACCTCCACTTCTGAATACACCTTGTACATACCTGTTGTAACTTTAACCGTAAGTTGCAAATATAATTACTCAAAGGCTTTTGGATATTTATTTAAAACTCTAAGGTCACAAAAAATGTAAATCGTGAATAAACTAAAAAAAAAAAGTTCTACTGGCCTGGTTTATCAGAAAATAGCAGGTCTGGGAGATAGGTAATGCCCTCTGGTCTAGAAGGTAAACAACCTTGGCTTTTTTAATAACTTTTTTTTGGCGAGGAGGGAGTGAGTTGTGAGAAGGAAGGAATTGAGAAATGAGGATCTTTATTGATGGTCCTAGCTACCTTTCTATACTTCCAGGAAGTGGTCCAGCCTATCACTGGTTTCCTGGGGTTCCCATCTGGGACCGTTAGAAAGGTTCCAGAAATTGATCTTTATTATAGTACTGAGCTGGTGGTGTGGGAGGCTGACAGTGTCTAAGGCCCTTGCATCCCTTGCTTTATTGCATATGGTCAACACTTTAAGTAATCCTTGCAAATAAATGGGATCAGCTATGGAGAATAGGTGCTGTGTGTTCTACATACAGAAGTTCCCTTATAGCTGAGTGGTTGAATTTTGTGCCAAGCGAAACTGGAAAAGAATGAGTAGAAGACTTTTTGAATTATAATCTCCTACTTGTTCTTCTCTGAAGACCCTTTGAAAGGCTTATTGTTCTTTTTTGTAACTATTTTTTACTTAATATCAAATCATGAACATCATTATTATCAAATAACATGCGTCTTCATAAAAAGGTAATATGACTAAGCCAGTGTACTTTTGGTGCATCTGTATGGGGTATTGGAAAATTTGGTTCAAAATCTGCCCCCAGATTTATTTAGCAAGTTATTTTTTAGAATGTATCCCTTTATAGTTGTAGTTGGACTATAAGTCTAATATTTTTCATACTCTTAAGGATATTGGGAGTATCTTTGAAGCATAAATTTTTCAGATGTTTTCTCCAATTTTGGGATTATTATTTTTTTACTCAGTTTGTGGAAGAAATGAAGTTACAACTAATATAGTCATTGAATGTTATGAGATCTGTTTTTACAATAATAGTTTGAAGTTTTTATCAAAATAATGTGTGTATATGGTTTTTAAAAATCAATTAATACCCAGAAAGTTTTAATGAACCAAAATATTCTTCCTGTCCTTATCTCACCCCTTCCAAAGTATTCCTTAACATGTATATTCCTGGAGATGAGCCTGTAATGTTTTAAAATTTCGAATGCAGGAACATATCTCCTACTTCAGGTTATTTCACATTCTACTAGAACTCGCTGAGTATGGAGAGTTACTTTACCAGACCGTGTTACCATGCATGTCTCAGAGTTCATTGTATATGGGCATTTAATATCCCCTTTGAACCCATCACAGCCCTCATTATCTTCATTTTTAGAGAGTTAAAAGCATAAAGCTGAAGTGGATACTTAATTCGTGGCTTACTCTGAAGCATTTTGCTTTCTAGAAATATTTTTAAGTCTTAAATGTGCTCTTTATAGACTTGTTTGTTGTGAGAGGTGGTTATAGTTGTGTTCCCTTTTGAATAAGTTTGTCAACAGTTCTTATATAAGAATAATGGAGGAAATAAAATGTTCTCAGTGTAGTAATTCCAGTGGAGTAGTGATGCTGAAAGCATCTCAGAGGACAGTCCTGGCCTTTCCAGCAGTTACCTGATGGCTTTAGGCAGTGGAGAAGGAAGCACTAGGTAATTCAGTGGCTAATAATAGCTAAGCAGTCCATCTAGATTGTTGCTAGAAGGCCATGCTTGCTTGGTATCTAGGCCTTTTCAGTGTGCACTGAACAGGTTTAAGAGAGTATCTACAGAAGTTCTAGCTCAGTAGTGTATCTGTGGGTGCAATATATCGTATAAATAGGAGATACATTCTTTGACCAACAACACGTATGTTTCAAAAATGTAAAGTTCTTAAGGAGTTTATAGCCTTAAGGGAAATATATATACACATTTAAAAATGACTTAAAAATCCTTAAAGAAGAAAAATGGATGAGCTAGTGTAATACTTCCTGGGTCTTTCTTGACTTTTCTAAGATTGAAAAAGTCAGTGGGCCATTATGTGACCTTAGGAAATTTTTTCAAAGAAACTTTTTGGTGGTTTTGTGGAATAGTGTCTATTTGCTGTCTCTCTAAATAGCAGTGAGCTAAATTTCTCTCCACTGAGTACGGAATGCAGAGCTTCTTTGTTTAAATGCTACTGTACCATATAGAATCCTGTTTTCCTGTGGACCAGTTGATCTTTCTCAAAGATTAAAAAATAAGGAATATTTAAAATTAACCGGTGGTTGATTATTCAGTGGTTAGAATTATTTAGTGGTACAAATGTGATGGCCCCTGTGTTTATAAAATAAGTACTTGAAAGCCCTTTGTTAATTCTGAGATGTTCTGCCTTGAGAAAATACTCTTGATGAGAAGAGAGAGACCTAGATCCTACTTGTAGCGAGGGTTTATCCTGCTTATCTAAAGTTAGAATCAGTAATAATCCTCATGGGTTTGAATAGCTGTATTCAAATCCCTAAAATCTGTAAAATGATCAATTTACTTGTGTTATGCTAAATTTAAACAACGCTTGTTTTTCTTTCTTCCCACATGAGAATACCTTCTAATTTTTCCTTCCTCTTTCTTTACCACCTTTAGAAATTGATTTTAGGTGCTACAATTATCCTCAAATATTAAACTCAGTAATTACAAAAATAATATTTGTGGGGCCAGCCTGGCGGCATAGTGGTTAAGTTTGCATGCTCCACTGTGGCGGTCAGGGGTTCACAGATTCAAATCCTGGGTACGGACCTAGCACTGCTCATCAAGCCATGCTACGTAAAATAGAGGAAGATTGGCACAGATGTTAGCTCAGCAACAGTCTTCCTCAAGCAAAAAGAGGAAGATTGGCAATGGATGTTAGCTCAGGGCCAGTCTTCCTCACACACATATAGACAAATTTGCTTTATTTATAGATATTTCTGTTTTCCAATGAGGAATTGTAGCGAAAGTATTTTATTTACTTTGTGCCTGATAAAAAGAAAAGATTTTAGTGTTCTCAGTAAAAATGGAGATTTTTTCCCCCTAGGTTTGTTCAGCTTCTTGCCAGAGCTCATTGGGCTGAAGTACAGACTGGGAATAAATTTCTGTGATGTCAGCTGAATTCTGCCTTCATCTCTGTGCTACAGGTGTTAAAGCACTATCATAGATTCTCAGTGTAGAAGATAGGAAGAAATATCAAATAAATAATTAAACCCATTGTGATCCACATAGAAATAAAAGTATGTTCAAGGTGAAGAAGTTCTGCTGAGGAGAGAATAGAATTATTAATTCTTCTAGGTAGGGGGTAGAATGGGGAGGAAGGAGGTTGCGTAGAGAAGGTGACATCTGAGTAGAGTTTTGAAGAATATCTAGTCAGGTGGACAAGAGAATATTTCAGACAAGTCACAGAATTGTGAAATAGTTGGCTTGTTTGGGGAGTTATAAGTAGTTAGATATGACTGAAACAGAGAGAAAGGCAATGGGGAATGATGCCGGAAAGGTATGTCAGTGTAATTGTTAGTGAACATTTCTGTTTTATTAAAGGGAACAGAAATGGCCCATCATAAAAATAGAGCAGGTAAATGTTGATCCTTAAAAACTTGTTATATTGCTGTAGCAATTGTTTTTGCTTTGAGATGATGTTGACTTCACAATGTATATAAATTTCACATGCCTAAATTATCAAATGCAACAGTAATTTTTTTTTGGTGAGGAAGATTGGCCCTGAGCTAACATCCGTTGCCAATCTTCCTCTTTTTGCTTGAGGAAGAGTGTCTCTGACCTAATATCTGTGCCAGTCTTCCTCCATTTTGTATGTGGGATGCCACCACAGCATGGCCTGTAGGTCTCTGCCTGGGATCTGAATCTGAACCCTGGGCCCCCGAAGCAGAGTGTGCAAACTTAACCACTACACCACTGGGCCGGCCCCACAACAGTAATTTTTTTGAAACATGACAAGAATAGAAAGAATATTTGTGTAACATTGTCTTGATTCTGTACTTGCTTATTTGGGATATTAGGCAGAGGGTCAGGAAGCTAAAGAAATTTGGGTATAGAGACAAGTACAAAAATGTTTATTGCAGCATTGTTTCCAACAGTGAAAAATTAGACACAAACTAAATGCCATTGGCAGGAGAATGGATAAATTGCAATGTATTCGTATAACGGAATGTTATTCAAATAAATGAGCTGGGTGTATTAACATGGATATATCTTTAAACCAGTGTTGAACCAAATAAAAAAATTGCAGGGTGAAACATGTTAGGATTTAAAGTTTTAAATCACATAGAACAATACTGTATATGTTTTATAGTTATGTACATATATGGCAACATATAAAAATGCATGGAATGATAAATACCAAATACAGTAGAGTGTTTGTTTCTGGGGAGAGAGAGGAAAGTGGGAGTGTGGTGGGGTACCAGGTGGTTTCAGCCATGTTTGTAAGGATATATCATATTTTTTTTTTTTTAAAGATTTTATTTTTTCCTTTTTCTCCCCAAAGCCCCCTGGTACATAGTTGTGTATTCTTCGTTGTGGGTTCTTCTAGTTGTGGCATGTGGGACGCCGCCTCAGCGTGGTCTGACAAGCAGTGCCATGTCCGCGCCCAGGATTCGAACCAACAAAACACTGGGCCGCCTGCAGCGGAGCGCGCGAACTTAACCACTCGGCCACGGGGCCAGCCCCCATATATTTTTTAAAGAATAATCTGAACTAAATATGAAAAGATTAAAATTTGTGAAAGTTGGGTAGTAGTAGGTACACAGTTATTTTATTATTGTTGACATTTTTCTGAAAACATAAAGAAAAAAGAAAGGGTCGGAGAAGATGATGGACAAAGTCATGAACAGTTGGCAGTACAGAAAACTAAGTTTCCAGGTTAAGAATGGGCATGGCAGATGGGGAAGCCTCCACGAGAGGAAGTGATACTCGCGCACAGTGTTGGTGAATGTAGAGTGGAAAGGTGGGGTGAGGACTGGACACGTCTACCTCAGTCAGACGTTCTAGCTAATGATTTCTTTCTCTTGATGTTTTTTAGAGAAATATGAAACGCAATGGGAGCAGAAATTGTTTGAATAGGAGAAGCAGATTTGGTTCCCGAGAAAGAGACTGGCTGAGAGAAGATGTGAAGAGAGGCTGTGTTTACCTTTATGGAGCCGACACGACCACTGCCACTGCAACCACCACCTCCTCTGCCTCGTCCTCCTCTGACTTACATCTTGTCCTTTGCACAGTAGAGACCCCAGCATCAGAAATATGTGCTGGAGAGGGAAGAGAAAGTCTTTATCTACAGCTTCATGGAGACCTGGTCAGGTAAGGTCTGAGTTTTACCATTCTATTTCTGCTGCAAGGTAAGTAATATGTGTTTCTGCTTGGAAGTGGGCTTTAGGATTTTAATCATGCTAGAACTGATGTTGATTATGGAGTTACTAGGCTTGAAAAAAGATTTGTCCTTGGAATGCTGACTTTATGATTCTTGAATTTAAAAACTGTCAGTGAAGGAAAATTTGATAGTTACTTCATTGGGATTACACCATAGGTCGGATATATAAATTTAAAATAAATATTTTAAAAGTTATTTTTTGAAAAAATAATACATAGAGGTAGAATGAAATTGAAATGTATAAAGGGAAATAGAGTGAGAAGTAAACGTGCTCATGCATGAGTATTTGTATATAAATTTTAAAACTAATGGGGCTATATGCAACACATTGTTGACTTAATCTCTCTTAGAGATCTTTTCATACTAATATTTATATGGTTTCATTTATTTAATGGCTGCATAGTATTTTATTTTATGAGTCTATCATAATTTTAGCCAATCTCCTATTAATGGAGATTCAGATTGTTACGATGTTTTGCTTGTACAAACAGCGCTGCAGTGAATATCCTTGTACCTGTGATATTTCTCATTTGTGGAAGTCATCTGTAGGATAAAGTCCTAGAAGTGGAATTGCTGGGGCAAAGGATATGTGCATTTATAATTTTGATAGATGTTGTCAAATTCCTCTTCACAGAAGTTTGGTGAATAATATAAAAATATACCTATTTCCCCCTTACTTTCTCCAGAACATGTTAGTGTTAAATTTTATATATAAATATAGACACATACTCATGCATGAGCGCATACTTGCTTGTGAATAGAAATGATTGTCAACGGTTTTTGAATAAGAGAATCAAAGTCAACATTCCAAGGACAAATCTTTTTTCAAGCCTAATGACTTAGATTTTTATAAATCTGGTAGGAATTTTGTTTTAATTTTCATTTATCTTAATGAGTGAAGTTGAGCATATTTTCATAGATTTAAAAGCCATTTGTGTTTTCTTTAAAATTTTTTATATAAACTTGAAGACAAAAAGTATTCTCATAGTAGTCTTATATTATGCATATGAACTCTTTGATTCAGCTTTTTAAAAATATTACTATTAGTTCTTTGAGTTAGATGGCAAGTAAGAGCTCCTTAAGTGCCTGACCATTGACTTTCTCTCCTCCTCCTTCCCTGTAATAAGTAAATGTTTTGAAACCAAATTCAACGCTGTGGATTCGGTACTGTTGAAAGTGAGAAAGCAAGCTCCCACTTACACCTAAAAATGTGGTAATAATAGTAACACCTTAGCTAAGCTAAAAATTGATGTCATTTTAAAAGTCTAAACTGAGGTTTATTATGTGTTCCTTTTAGGATTTGGACTAATTCTTGAAAAAGTAGATTAGCATTTGAATGTTTCCCTTGTTCACCAGTTAACTACATTTCCTAAATCCATTTGTAAAACGAGAGGATCAGACTGAGTGATCCTTAGGCTTTTCTAAATCTTAACACTGATTCCGATCTAATTTTATCAGGTGGAAGCCTTGACCTACATTATAGCTGGTAGTGATTGATGGAGTTCCTGTATTTAAATATAAGACTCATATGTATACTAATGCATATGTGTACAAAGATACTAGAAATGTGGAGAAAACCCTACCTGAATTGTCTTGCTCCTACTGCTTGTGTAGTTAATCCAGATGTGATATAATTTACTTTTGTGAATCTAAACTACTTAAAATGGAGAGTTTTAGCTCTGGCCTTGATTTTGTAATGAAATAGCTCTCTGAAGGTATAATTGATTAGAAAATAATGAAAACACTATTGAACTGTGATTTGAAGAAATGAATATATTTTCATTGCTGGAGTAGAAACTCAAGAAGTTTTATCGAGCCAAAGAATGATGATGATGATAGATTTTAGCTAACATTAAGTGCTTTCTTTTACTGGTCAGCATGTCTAGTCCTTTACACACATTTTCTCATTAAATCCTCATAATAACTCCAAGGGAGGTAGTATCATTCCTTTCAGATGAGGAAAATTGAGGCTTTCAAGAGATCCCGGTAACCTGTTCAAGGTCAGGCAGGTACTGCCAGGCAGTTAGAATGCATAAATCATTCAAGATAGATGGTGGACTTTGTTCCAAGTAAAGGCACTCCGGCAGAGGAACTGGCACAGGTCCCTTACTCAGTTTCACTATTTAATCATACTTATTTAAAAGATCTCTTTTTAGATCTCTTACTCAACTGTTAACTGCTTGAGTTCAGTCCTATGTTATCTAGTTAGAGGAATTGGTACATTCTTTGAATAGCCCTTTATAAAATAGTTGATGATCTAAGACATTATCTTTTTTTTTTTTTTGAGGAAGATTAGCCCTGAGCTAATATCTGCTGCCAGTCCTCCTCTTTTTGCTGAGGAAGACTGGCCCTGAGCTAAGATCTGTGCCCATCTTCCTCCACTTTATATGTGGGATGCCTACCACACCATCGCTTGCCCAGCAGTGCCATGTCACACCCGGGATCCGAACCAGCGAACCCCGGGCCACTGAAGCGGAACGTGTGAACTTAACTGCTGCACCACTGGGCTGGCCCCGGCATTATCTTTTTTAATAACTTTTTTTGCTGCTTACTGAAGTATAATATGTATTCATTGTAGAAATTTTGGAAAAATGAAGACGTATAAAGAAAAATAATAATAATTTTCAATGCTAATGCTTTTTGTAGATTGCCTCATTTAATCTTCACAAGGATCTTGGAGGGAAATATTATTCCCATGTTATAGATGAGGAAAATGAGGCTTAAAAAGGTTAAGTGTCTCACCTAAGATCACTGAGCTAGTAAGTGGTAGAGCTGGAATTTGAACTCTGGCATTCTGACACCAGATCTCACATATTGCCTCTTCATAGCAACAGTTTTTTTCCAGATCTTTTTCAAAGTGAGTGTGTATGTAACTTTAAAAAATTACATATTGGGTCCATACTATATATTCAATCTTATTACTGCATGCTTCAGTTAATTTCCTTGTGTCATTAAAAATTCCTTAGACACTAGTTTTAATTGCTACAGAATATTCCATTTTATGGAGATACTATAACTTGTTTAAAAATTGAGAAATAATATGCAATAAAGGTTTAGAGGTTGGATTCTGGAATGAGAGTGTGTGGGTTCAAATCCTGGCTCTGACAGTTACTATGCAAGTTGTATAACACTCTTTGCCTTAGTTTACTAAGCTGTAAAATGGAGGATAATAATATTTACATTATAGAGTTGCCATGAGGATTAAATTAATTATACACGCTATGAAGATTAAATGAATTAATACTTGTAAAGTAGTGCCTCTTAAACTCTAATGTCCACCTGAGGAGCTTGTTAAAATACAGATTCTGATTCAGTAGGTCTGGAGTGGCGTCTGAGAATCTGCATTAAGCTCTTATGTGATGTGCTAACACTTTGAGTAACAAGGAAGTAAAGTACTTAGAATGATGTCTGGCACCTAACAAGTGCTCAATAAATGTTATGTATTTGGGTTGTTTCACATCATTCAGCTCTTAGAAGTAATGTTGTGATGACTAAACCTTTGCTCCTAAATCTTTACACTGTTAATTTCCCTGGGCTATGTCCCAGAAATTGGATTACTGGGACAAAAATCACCCTGTGTTTTTTTTAAATCACCCATGACTTCCTTCTTTCCATTCTTTTTTTCAGTCATGGACTTGTCATTTAAGTAAAAGTGAAGGATTACTAGTTATAGAATTTTAGCACTTGAAGGAACTTGAGAAAGATCATCTACTAGGGAAATGAAGTCTACCCAACCTAGCAACCCCTCTACCCCCTGCCCTTTCCATTTGTAAGTATGTATGGGGGCAGGGGTTTTTGGCTGTCACAACTACTGGGGAGAATTACCAGCATTTAGGGGGCAAGGGATAGCGAGGCTTAATATCCTCAATGTATGGGACAGTCTTGTACAACAAAGAATTGTCTTCCCCAAAAGGTGAATAACTTCCCCCATGGGAATCACTGAAACCATTTCGCTTCATTTTATAGACGTGAAACAGGCCCAGGGAGAGTAGATTGAAAGCACATTCCTGCAGCTAGTTCCCTGATTCTAGAGGTGTCATTGGAGCACAAGTGTATTGTCTCCCATGTCACTGCTCTTTGCATGATAATGTTTCGTCTGTCTTTTTAGTTGAACTGTTTAAGTGATAAATGGCTCACTAGTGAAGCTTGGTGTAATCATTGCCGTCTGTCTGAAAAGTCGTAACGAGACCTTATGTGACAAAATGGAGTGCCCTTTGGCTCATGGTCATATATTTACTTTTATTCTTAGTCATCATAATGGCTTAAGATTTTTGTGTTTGATAGACAATCTTTTCAGATAAACTGAGACGCAATAAGATATGTATAAGGGAAAATAATACCCTTGGGATTTGGGGTCCTGAGTTCTACATCCTTTTCTGTCACTGACTTGCTGGGTGGCCTCTTGCAAGTTACTGAAATTTTGTTTACCATATTTTGATGTTATAAAAGTGGAATGAAAAATCCTGTTTCAGGATACATACTGAACTGATTACTTCTGAGAAAGGAAAAAAGAGGTTATTTTTGTTTTGTGCTTCATATTTCCATACTATTTTAAAACTTTAAAAGAATGAGTTATACATTAAATAATAATATTTAATTTGTTTTTATTAAAATGTTGTTTAGTTTTTATATTTTAGTACTTCTGAAATCAGCTTGTATCTTACAGTTGTTTGTGGATCATAGTTTAATTGGCAGTGTTCTTTCCTGTTGGTTATTACAGTACCACCTGGTTAACTGCAATACAGTCCTGACACTAACCACCCAGAGCTTGCACAGACTCATAAGTTAAAAAGCATGGTCCCTAACAAGACTGCCCTTACTTCAGACTCTGGCCGCACCTCTGACCAACTGGATACATATTTGGGGGTTCTTGTGACCCCCTTGGGTTCAATAATTCACTAAAAGGAGGCAGAACTCGAGAAAGCGCTATACTTAAAATTACAGTTTTAGTAGAAAGAGTGCAAATCAGGACCAACCAAATCAAGAGACACATAAGGCGAGGTCTGGAGGGTCCTGAACTTAGAACTTCCATGCTCTCTCCCTGTGTCACCTTCCCATCACATAAAATGTGTTCACCCACCAGGAAGCTCCACGGAGCTTCAGTACAGAGTTTTTATTGGGGTTTTATTGAGTAGGCATGATTGATTGAATCAGTGACCACATGCTTGAACTCAATCTCCAACTCCAAGGTGGAAAGAGGCTGGAGGAGGCCCAGCCTCTCCTCCCCGAAGGTTGGGCTGGCTCCAAGCCCCAACCCTCTCTTCACATGATTGGTCTTTCTGGTAACCAGCCCCCATCCTGAGTCATCTGAACCCTTAGCATAGACTCAGGGTTGGTCCAGGGAGCTCATGAATAACTAAGATACTCCCGTTACTCAGGAGGTTCCAAGGATTTAGAATCTCTCTCCCAGGAACCAGGGAAAGGACTACTAAGATTCTTTATTATCCAACAGTGATGCATTAAAAACTAGTATATTTTTAAAATGATAGTGTATTAGACCAATGAAATACAGTAATTTTAAAACATAACTTTTTTTTGGTATGAGTATACTTAAAGTGCTTTGAGCTGTCTTCTGCATAAATTATTTTATTTTTAATGTAGCTTGCCTAAAAGAAGCTAGGCTTTGTAATGAAACTAACACAAGTTCAAACCTTGATGCCATTATGTGCTAATGTATGACTTTCTGAATCTCATTTTTCTTATTTACAAAACAGGCGTAGCTTTGTAAAATGTAAAACACTTCCAGCATAGTGTGAGGCGTCAAGTAGACATTCATTGAAGTATCCTTTTTGTTACTGTTTATATTACTGGTCTTAACATTTTCAGATTTTACCTTTATAGGTGCCAGGGATTGAGTTTTAATTTTGAATTTGATACAGAGAATGCTGCTGTGCTTTGTTAGGGTCTTTGATGCAATGTATTATTCCCTGTGTTGGGTTTTCATAAGGTGTACTTTTGCCTCCTCTTATCAACTAGAATTTTTGTCAAATGATACTTGGGATGAAATTTACTCTTCTCTTACATATATCTTAACTATGGGCACTGTTTAGAATAACTTTAGCTACTCTTGGCTAAAAGCTTTTTAAACTGCTGTTGATAGCATTACTATACTGGATGACTGGTTTGGAGAGAAATAACTATATGCGTGTACGTTCAGACTTACAAGGACTATAGTAGCACCTAGAAGCCTTAGAAGCAAACTAAAACTATTATGAGTAGTCTTATTGTCTCTCCTTAAAGCAGTAGTAGAGATATTTCAAACGCTGAACGGAACGTTTCATTGCCAACATTACTCTCTCCTATACCTGGTTTGCAGTATATAATTTCCCTTTGATTTGTGAGAGATTTAACAAATAGCTAATCACCAGCCTGTTAAACTTTTGGAACTTTGAAACACAAAATTGATCTGTAAGCATGTTGCAGCATTTCCCTCCCCCATACTCTCTATTCTCTTAAGCAGATGAGTTTAATGAGTAAATGGAATTAATCCTTCATTTTACTTGTTTTTGCAGTTCTTGAAATATTTCTTGTTTACTCATTTATTCTAAATTAATAAGAGCAGATGTTGAGATTCTCTTGATTTTTTTTTTCTTCCACCAGGGAAACTACTTTCTTTAGGCAGAAATTTTTAGAGAGTTTCAAAATCTGCAGAGCCTTTTTAGGAAAGGAAATTTGATCATGTAAAACATGTCATAATTAGGATTGTTCCATTTCTCTTGGTTTTCTAGAGAGAAATTGAAAAATCCAGCTAGTGAGGTTTGGCCTGAAATTATTATTTCTTAGACCTGAATCTGTGGTCATTATATGGAATTATGATATTTAAATACATTGAACTCTGTATCTAAAAATAATAGCAAAGTTCAGGTAGAATCTGCATTATATTAGGCAGGTGTCTTGGATACCTCATGGACTCTTGAGTTCTCAAAGACCCCAAAGATCATCAGGCCCAACTGGATTCTTAGAGGAATCTATTCTAAAGTATCTGTGACAGATGGCTCTCTAGGGCTTTGTGAGCTATTTTGAGAGGCAGTCTGTTTCATTACTGGACATTTCTAATTATTAAGGTTCTTCCTTTTTTTTAATACAAATTTACCTGAGCAATTTTTTCTCATTGTTCCTGGTCCCATTCTTTGGAGCAATCCAGAGTAAATCTAATCCTTCTTAACGCTGGAAGATATAGATAGCTCTTTATGCCCTTGGTCTCCTTGTCTTCAAGTTAATCCTTCAGTCAGTCTTCATGTTACATGGCTGATTGACCCTCCAGGATGCAGTTTATTAGAAGTCCCTCTTAAAATGCATCCTTCTTAGAAGACTTCTACTGTTGTACTGGGAAAATACCTAATGTTGTCATAGCCCTTTGTGAATTTTTATTTTATTTGACTAGAGATTAATTGTGACTGATGTTTTTATTCTGAAAAGTTTATTTTCCGTTTCTATTAAATTCAATATTTATTGGTCTTTGTAGGCTTTTAGTTCTTTGGTCCTTCTCCATGTAGTAGTTCTGAGTTTATGGAAGCTAAAAGTCAGAACTGAGCAGTCACGAGGGGCCAGGTGGTTGTTTTATTTTTGTTTTTTTTCACTCATCAGTATGATTTCCATTCCTAAATTACAGTTGTTTATATTCAACTTTGTGTAGGAGTCCCATTTCATGATATTTTTTACTTAAATCTTATTCCCAACAGTATTTTCTAGTCCTTTAACCACAAAACACAGATATTCCTCATGTCTTTTTGCCACGGTGCAGGGTGTATCAGGTTTCTTCTAATTAATACAATTTTTAAGTTTTCTAAACAGAACCCTTTTATGACTTAAAGACTAATGTTCTTCAAGACCTTTTGAACACACGTAGGTTTTCCTTTACTTGTTTTTTGGTGGTTGTTTCAGATGGGGAAGATATTTTTATTCTAATTAAAATTTGACTCTGGTCCTAAGAGTTTTTTAAATAATTGTCAGTATGTTATTGAACACTACTAAACACGAGATATTTTGCTAAGCACTTTACAAACTATATAGTATCTTGTTATAAATAGGTAAATAAATTTAATAACAGCTCTATGAGTTAGGTGCTATTGTTATTGCCATTGTATGGATAAGGAATTTAAGACAACGGTTAAATAACTTACCCAAGGCCATGCAGTTGATAAGTGGCAGAACTGAGACTCAAGTCCAAGCAGTCTGACTTTTGAAGCCTGTACTCTTAGCCACTGGAGTTACAACTATTTGCTTTCTAATAAAATAATTATCAAAGAGCTGTCTTGCTGTTACTATTGATGTAGCCCCTATCAAACTACACATCAATCATTTTGTTTTTTAAATATTTTTAAGTATTTTAGGACTGTATGATTTTAAAAATGCAGTATCACCAGAGGCCACAAATGATTACTAGACATTCTGAGTTTACTCTAGCTTTCAGTCAGAACCATGTAGTAGAATGATTTCTGGGGAATTATTGGCCCATTCATTCCTAATTTTTATGGAAGAATCATCTATGAAGCCAGTGGAAATATATAGTACCTGGGACATAGTAGGCAACCAAAGTCGACATCTCTAATTGTGTGTGCAGCTTATATGAAATCAGTTGTGGCCAAGTATAATCTTTTGTATCTCATAACATCACTGCCTTTAAATTTGAACTGAGATTCTCAAAGGACCCTGTGGGGTCCCTGAGACTCTTTGAAGAGGTACCTGAGGTCAAAACTATTTCATAATTAAAATAAGACATTAATTTTCCTTTTCACTCTCAGTCTCTCATGAGTATACAGTGGGGTTTTCTAGAGGCTACATAGTGTGTTATCACAACAGATTGAATGTAGAAGCAGATCTGAGAATCTAGCTGTCTTCCATTAAACCTGCTATTAAAAAGATTTACAAAAATGTGAAACAGTGCCTTTTTCACTAAATTTGTTTTATTTTGGGAAATATATTTTTCAAAAAATATTATTTACGTTAACATATAATGGGTTTATTATTGTTATTTAAAAATGAATAAAATATTTGGAAGTTCTTAATTTTCATTTCTGATTCACTAGACAGCAATAGTAAGCAACAGCTCTTTGAGTTTCTCAAAGACTCTGGAGGGATCCTAAGACCAAAATCTTTGAGCACCACTTGTTTAGATTAGTTGTATTGTATGATATTAAAGAAAATCTTGACATAGAAGTAAAAATCTAGAGGATGTTAAAAGATTAAAAAAATGAAATGTCATTTTTATTACTTACTAATATTTTTCTTTTGAATTGTGTAAGCAGGAGACTGGAGCCCACTGAACGACCTCTTCAGATGGTTTATGATTACTTGTCCAGGCTGGGATTTGACGATCCTGCGCGCATACAGGAGGAGGCGACGAATCCTGACCTCGGCTGTATGCTGCGCTTCTATGGTGGTAAGAGTTTGTCAGTGGCTTTGTAGATATGCTGCCTACTTTTAAATTGGTCATTCGTGCCTCATTCTCTCTTCAACTTTAAGAAGTATTTTATCAAAAGCTGTTTTTAAGCCAGTTAACTAGTGTAGTTGAAAAACGAGAGAGGGGCGTGGTTAAGGGAAGACTTAGAATTATTAGCCAAATATATCTTCCCTTTTTATTTTTTGCTCTTTGTTTTCTGGTATTTTGCTAATTTACTAGAATTGTTTTATGCCTTTGCCAGAATCTTGATCAAATCAGTGCTTTAGTGTCAGTTATATTTTCAAGTTCCTTGTGAAGCCCATGAACTTTTGGATAGTTCAAGAATATTGAGAAGTAGATGGTCATTATCATATACGACTTAACATTTGATGAATACATGTGTCAAATGTATATATTGTTGAATTTAGTGGGCTTGAAATCTAGTATTTTTTACTTTCTGTTCTCTTTTGATGCATTTTTCCCCTATCAACTAGTTTTTATGTGATCACTTCAGTAATAAGGATTGATTTTATAATAATAAACTTAGATTTATTAAAATCATATTTTCTGAATATTATTTTCTAAATATACATAGTCTACTAACACTACTACTGAGTACCATTTATTGAATGCTTACCATGTGCTTTTATGCTTATGAATTACCCAATTTACTCATTACAACCACCTTATGCTATAGGAACTATTATCTCGTTTTACAGATGAGAAAACTGAGACAGAGAAGTTAAGTAACTTGTCCAAGGTCATACAACTAGTAAGTGCCATTTAACAACTAACAGTTTTGAATTAATATGACCCACTTCTCAAACAATTGAACTAATAACTAAATTATTAGTGTATGTAGGCATAACCATTTACTAAGATTCCCTGCTCTCATTTCTCAAATTGTTGATTTAATTTCTGTATACTTCTTGATAGAATTCTTGTGACATAATATCACAAGCCAGTTTTATTAATTGTACTTCACAAGAGATTTTATTTATAATTTTTCGTCATAACAATATTTTATGACATGTTGTTCCTTAAAAGTTTAATTTCATTTTATTTCCATTAATTTCTCTCCTTTGCTGGTTTATGGAGGGAGAATAATTGCTTGATTAAAACTGAGGAAAGTCTTTTAAGATTAATTTAAAGAACACACCCTTCTATTACTATAAAACTTGGTGTAAAAAAAAAAATTCAGCAACTTGGAACAGTAACATGCTCCTTATCTGATTGTGGTTGAACATGAGTTCTTCATTATATATTTTCATTCTGGGATGAAAGTTGAGCATTAAAGTGCTAGTGACCTCATTTTTAACCATTGAGATTGCGTTTGCATTCAGTTATATTGCAATTTTTGGCACTGATTACATTAATTTTCTACCACCACCTGATAAATTGTAGCATGCCCAGGATCTTAATGTACCTGTAAGAGGATGTTTCCAGTAGAGTCTAAAGAGTACCGATTTGTAGTACTTATTGTATTTTGGGGGGACTCTTTCCAGAGAACATTTCCAAAAGTAAGCTCTATTAATTTAGAGAAGCTGGTTTAATTTGAGTGAGAAAATTATGTTTGGGAAAGAAGTTTTTACAGCTAATTATTTTTGAAAATAATTATTTTTGGAAAAAAAATATATATGGCACCAAAAACAAAAGATAAAAAAAATATATATTGATAAGTCTATTAGTTATCTCTTGGCTATGTAACAAATTGCCTCAAAACTTGGTGACTTAACAAGATAGTAAATATCTTTATATTTACTGTTGGCCCCGTGGTCGAGTGGTTAAGTTCTCGCACTCTGCTTCAGTGGCCCAGGGTTTCGCCGGTTCGGATCCTGGGCACAGACATGGCACTGCTCATTAGGCCACGTTGGGGTGGTGTCCCACATGCCACAACTAGAAGGACCCACAGCCAAAATATACAACTATGTACTTGGGGGATTTGGGGAAAAAAAGCAGAAAAAAGAAAATTGGCAACAGTTGTTAGCTCAGGTGCCAACCTTTAAAAAAAAAAAAAAAGATAGTAAATATTATCTCATACAGTTTCTGTGGGTCAGAAATCCAGGAATACTTTAGCTGGATGGTTCTGGCTTGGGTCTCATGAGATTGTAGTCACTCTGTTACTTGAAGCTGTAGTCATCCCAAGGCTTGAGTGGGGCTGGAAGATTCACTTCTAACATGGCTCACACATCTAGCTTTTGGTAGCAGGTCTCAGTTCCTCACCAGCTTTGGCAGGAGCTTTCAGTTACTTGCTATGTAGACCTCTCTACAGGGCTAAGTGTCTTCACGACATGGCAGCTAGCTTCTCCCAGTGATGAAACACACACACTTGAGGCCTCAGTGTTTTTTATGACCTAGCCTCATAAGTTACCATCATTTTCACCCCTTTCTGTTTATTAGAAGTAGGCTACTAAATACAGTCCACATTACAGAGAGGGGAATTAAGCCCCACTTTTTGAAGAGAGGTGTATCAAAGAATTTGTGGACGTGTCTGATAGCCATCACAAAAAGTCTGCTTCCCTCTCACCTTGCTCCTCCAACCACCCCGTTCCTAAATCCAGAGACAACCACTGTTAACAGAAGAAAAGATATTTTTGAGGTATTCTCTTTGAAGCAAATAGCTTAGTAATCAGCTTTAAATGTTTCATGTGTAGAGTTTTTGGTGCGTTAACTTAGTTGGAATATAGTGTTAATGAGGCCAGGGTCATAAGGGCATAAGTTCAAACCAGTTAATGTTGCTGTGTTTGCAGGATATAAAAGGTAGCTGGTACTCCAAGCAGCCATTATGCAAATACTAGTTATCACTCTCTGGAGAGGAGGTGCTGGGGGAAGAGTGAGTGAGATGCCTGGCTGAGTGCAAATTCATGATATAAAAGCTGTGGAGAGAATATGTTCAACTAAAGATGAATGGGTAGCGTGATCCATTGTGGAGATTAAGAGAACACATTAATCAACTCCTTATTTGTGTATGAGGAAGCAGAGTCTAGAAGGTGTGATTTGCTGGTGAAGTTGTAGTTCTGGGGCTGTATAGCTCAGGTAGCACAACTCCCAGCCTGAGCATTTCTTTCTGTGATATTCTCTGAACACACTGTTCAAGACAGTTTTGCCCAAAGAGCATAAACACCACCAAAAAAAGCCAGATACAAAAGAATCACATGGTATGTTTCCGTTCATTTAAAGTTGAAAAGTGGGCAAAACTCAGCCATATTGTTTAGAGATATGTGGCAATATTACTCTCTGCCCACCAAAATCTGTTCTTTCCTTCTTCCGTAATGATAGAATGGTAGTTGGGCACAGACAGCTCAGCTGCACCTCATTTCCCAGCCTTTCTCACAGTTGGTGTGCATGTGTGACAGAGTTTTCTTCAGTGGTGTGGAGTGGAATTGTTGTGGGCCACTTCCACACCTGGTTCCTAAAACCTCCCACACATGCTTCTTAGTGCTCTTTTCCTCTTCCATGGGCTAGAATGGCAATCATCAGAGCAATATTTGAAGTCACGTTGAAAATGGCAGAGCCGCCATCAGCCTGAGTTTCTTGATAGAGTGGCCCCCTGGCAACTCACAATCACCACCCTAACAGAGTTAAATTTCTATTGTGTTTGAGCCATTATATTCTTTTTGTTATAGTAGTTTAACCTGCTATAACTAATACAGGATGCAT
Source organism: Equus quagga (assembly GCF_021613505.1). NCBI lineage: Eukaryota > Metazoa > Chordata > Mammalia > Perissodactyla > Equidae > Equus > Equus quagga. The sequence goes on from NC_060279.1 coordinate 66,135,684, forward strand.
ATGTAAGTGGCAAAAATAGAGAGAAAGCGAGGAAATGATCATTGTAAAAGTCAGGAGAGTGGCTGACCCCTAGGATGGAAGAAGGAGGACGTGATTCCTACAAGTAGAATTTTTGAGTCACTACATACAGTAGTCTGTCCTTATCCGTGGGTGACACCTTCCAAGATCCCCAGTCGATACCTGAAACCACAGGTAGTACCAAACCGTATATATACTATGTTTTTTCTTATATGTACATACTTATTTGAGGTGTGACAGCAAAACTAGCATGAATTTCTTTTTCCTTCTTCACAGTTTCATGGATAAAAAATTCATTCTTACCGTAGACCTTAGCACACTCAGCACACGATGTTTTTCTTTCCTTATTAAGTCGAGAACTTTCACCTTTTCGCTTAAAGGGAGCATTCTCTTGGGCATATTCCAATTGCCAGCATCACTACTCTTGCCTTTTGGGGTCATTAAGTAAAATAAGGATACCTTAAACAAAAGCCCTGCGATACCATGACAGTTACTCTGATAACTGAAATGGCTACTAAGTCACTAACAGGCCGGTAGCATGTACAGCGTGGATACACTGGACAAAGGGATGATTCACGTCCCAGTGGGATGAGGTGGGATGGTGCAAGATTTCATCACGCTACTCAGTACATGCACAATTTAAAACTTATGAATTGTTTATTTCTGGAGTTTTCTATTTAATATTTTTGGACTACGATTGACTTTGGGTAACTGAAAGTACAGAAAGTGCAACTGTGGATGGGGGACTACTATATACTTTAAAAATTTTGACTAAATATTCCTAAATTGCACAGGTGGGTGATACCAATGTACATTTTAATCAGTAGAATTTGGGAGTACTCATTTCCTTACACCTTTGCCAACATTAGGTATTATTGTTACAATTAATCTTTGCCCCAAATTGCAAAAAATACTATCTCATGTTAATTTGCATATTTTAAGCTTCATTGTTAAACTATAGGAGTAATATATTAAAAAACATTCCACCACCCTCATACAATTGCTTTTATGATTGGGCATTTTCTTAGTCTTATTTTATATGCATGTTGCACATTTGTAATTATTGCATCCATACCTTTTTTTCTTTTTAAAAATTTTATTTTTAATTACACAAGTAAACTGTGAATATAGTCTCATTATCTGTAGTGTTTTAATTTCTTATAGTCAGTTCCTGAGCCCATTCACTGCTTAATAGATAACCACTACAGTCATGTGCTGCATAACGACGTTTCACTCAACAACAAACTGTATATATGGTGGTGGTCCTGTAAGATTAATACCGTATAGTCTAGGTGTGTAGCAGGCTATACCATCTAGGTTTGTGTAAGTACTGTAGGGGAGGAAGAAATTTTCCTCTCCCCTTCTAGGCTCTGCTGGCTGGTCTAAGAATTGAATTGACATGAGACAGATGAGGAGAAAAACAAACAGAAGTTTAATGAGCATACATGAGAGAAACCCAGGAAAAAAGAATAACTCACCAAAATGGCCAAAGCACTCACCTTAAATACTATCTTCAGCTAAAGACAAAAGATGATGTTGGGGCTGGGGAGAGTCAGGGACTTCAAAGGGAGGGAAGGCAACTCACAGAGAGGTGAAAAGGAGCAAACCAGTGTTTGTTTTTGGCCACACAGAATAGAAAAACACAGAAAGGAGCCCAACAAACAGGTTTTTTTTAATCTGAATTCTTTTAGGCAGTTAAGGGGGACATAATAAGAAAACCTTTGGGTCTTTTGTTTCTTAAAAGTAATCAGCCTAAAATAATCCTGATGTTAAAGAGACATTTTGAGGTGGTAAATTTTGTTCTCCTTCCGTACACTCTGACATTCGTACAATGACAAAATCACCTAAGGGCATACTTCTCAGAACATATCCCTGTCCTTAAGTGATGCATGACTGTATTATCAATTTGCTATATACCTGTTCAGAATTTTCAAGCTCTTATTTCTATGTAATGTGTATTTGTAGAAATACATTTTGTTTACATAAATGATGTTATTTGGTATTGGTCTTCATGCTTTTTTCACCTAACAGTATATTTTGGAGTTGTTTCCTCAACTGTCTTCTATATGTATTTCTTTAAGTTGCATAGTAGTGAATATCATGTATATATTGTAATTTATGAAACTATTTCCTAGTGATGGAAATTTACATTATTTCCAGTTTTTGATTATTACAAACAACATTGTAGTAAAATTGCATCTTTATGCACCTGTGTTTCTTCAGAGTAGATCTCTAAATATGAAATTATGAAATTATTGGGTCATCGGATATTCACATTTAAAGTATTACTACTGCAGAACAAATGTATATCCCATCAGTATATCAGAGTACCCTCTTGCCCACAGTATCATCTTTTAATAGTACTGGCATTTAAAATTTTTCCTAATCTGATGGATAAAATGATGGCCACATTGTTTTAATTTTTGTTTCCCTGATTACTAGTGTGGTTGAATATTGTTTCATATTTTCTTTGGCTCTTTAGATTTCTTCTCCTTTGAATTACCCATTGATATTTCTATGCAAATTTTTGTTTATATTTTTTTGTATTGATCTAAAGGGCTTCTGAATATATTCTGAATATACACATCCTTTGGATACTATATTTATGACAAAATTTTTTTCCAGCCTGTAACTTGTCTTCTAATTTCGTTTGTTGTGCAGAAGTTTTATTTAATTAGATTTAGTCAGTCTTTTCCTTTGATGCATTTACATTCCTTCCCTATCCTAGGTCATAAACAGATCCTGTGTTTTCTTCTAGTGCTTTTATATTTTTAAAATATGAAGTAGGAATCTAACTTTACTTTTTTCTCCATGGCTGGATAGCCAGTTGTCCCAGCAACATTTATGGAATAGCTCATCCTTTCGCTACTGATTTGAAGCATCACCTTGATTATTGTTAAGTTCCTATACAGGCAGGGGTCTATTTTTGGACCCTGTCCTGTTACATGGATCTATTTGTCTTGTGCTAATGTAGGACTATTTTAATTAATATATCTATATGATATATTTTGATAGCTGATAGGGAAGTTCCCTGTCGCTGTTCTTCTCTGGAAAATCAGGGAGATCTCTAGAATCAGGGAAGTCTCTCTGAAGAAGTAGTATTTGACTTGGTTCTTTAAAAATTGACAGAATTCCAATAAGCAGAAAGGAAAAGGAGGACAGAAGTGGGATATTAGAAATTTCAATGCATGTTCTGTGAATCACATATAGAGTTCAGATTGTTCTGGGCCTTGAGTGCAATATGAAGAGTTTAGCCTTCATTTGCCAGATGGCAGCAGGAAGTGATGGGATCCAAGTGAGCCAGAGAAAGATGAATCTGGCACCAGTGTGGATAATAATTCAGGTGTGAGTTAAAAGGAGTCTAAACTAGGGAATGGGAAGCAATCATTCATATGCGAGACTTTTTTTTTTGTGAAGAAGATTGGCCCTGAGCTAACATCTGTGCCCATCTTCCTGTATTTTGTATGTGGAACACTGCCACAGCATGGCTATATGAGTGGTATAGGACCTGGGGTCTGAACCCATGAACCTGGGCTGCCAAAGCAGAGCATGCTGAACTTAACCACTACACCACTGGGCTGGTCCCCATAGGAGAGACTTTTGAAGGAATAATCAGTAAGAATTAATGGTTGATTGAAAAAGGAACGTGAAGAAGAAAACCTAAGAGTTGGAGCTGACTGAGATTTTGAGCCTCAGTGACTTTGGGAGAATGACAGGATTTGAGTTGTAAGAAGGAGGCAGTTTGTAGGAATGGTGATGACGTGGTTGCAGGCATGTTTAATTTTAAGAGGTGGTAAGTATCCAGTGGAGATGTCTGGCAGATAGTTGGAAATGTGGAACTAGAGTTTAGGAAGTACAGATCTGGGAGTCAGACACATGAGAATGTTAAAGCCATGGAAGTTGTTAAGATATCTTGAAAGAGAATACTTAAATATAGGAAAAGAAGGAGGCTTAGGGCAGAACTTGAACTTTCACTATAATAACTAGTATTTATTTTACACCCTTACTGTATGTTGAGTACTTACGAAAGCGCTGAGCACTCTACATAGATTTCTCATGTGATCTTTATAACGCTAAAGGTAGGTGTTATTATTTCAGAGAGGTTGTAAGTTGCCGAAGTCAAATAGAGAGCTAAGAAACAGATAAATCTGTCTACTTCTAAATCTCATCCTTTTAAGGTCTAGGATACTCCACCATTTGGTTGTTGGAGAAATAGAGGAATATGAGGAATCCGTAAAATGTAAGCACTGGGAAGGACTAGGGATCATCTAGTCCCACTTCTTGGTCTTAAACTTGGGAAACTAAGGCCTAAAGATATAAGAAGACTTATTTGGGACCATGAAACCAGATGGTAGAATTGCTTAGCCACAACTGCTTCTGAAATTTTTCTACTAAAGTACTTCAAATAGCAGAAGTTTTTTGTGTGGTGTGGGGGGGACTATTGCAAGTTTGAAATTTGTTTTGAGGTATCCTTTTTTATTGTTCTAATGTAAGTAAATATTTCATTTTTACCCTTCAGTGTATCTGGTATAAATGGTGCTTCAATTTTCTCTGACTTCTTTCAAGATTTTTTCTTTGTCTTTAGTTTTCAGCAGTTTGATTATGAATTGTCTGGGCTTAATTTTCTTTGATTTATCCTGTTTGAGGTTCACTGAACTTCTTGAATCTCTAAGTTTATGTCTTTCATTTGGGAAGTTTTTGCCTATTATTTCTTCAAATAACTTTTCAGCATAGCACTTTTTCTTCTCTCTCTCTGGTTCTACCCCCTTTCCATCTTCGGAGCTTTTGGCATGCTGTTTAAGATCATTGTATGACTCAAGGGTGAGCCCAGGAGTTCAGAGACAACTTTATGGGATTGTTTTCCAGCACTCCTTCCTCTTCAATAAGTCTTGGGCCTTTATTTAACCCATCCTGTTGGGCACTTCCCACAACTGCACCCAACTCCAGGGCCCAGCACAGGAGGAGACGGAAAATACAACAGGTTTTCACCCCCTGTCTCTTGGGACTGCATATCTTCCAGTCAGAGAGGGAAGTTCATCCCCCTCATAGTTTTAGGTGCCTGTGTCCCTCACCCTTGCAGCTACTCCTGGGGCCTGGTGCTGGAGAAAATAAAGAAAATGGAAAAAAAAGGAAAAGTGAGGAATTTCTCCTGCTCTCTGGGCATGAGGGGACCCCTTTCCCACTCTTCACGACCGAACTTGAGGGCTTCTCCTACAAGTCCACACCAGTGCCCACTTCTAGGTCTGGAGCTTTTTCGAGTCCTGGCTGGGGGATGTCAGAGGAGGAAAAAATGGTAAACTCACTACTGTTAGGTGGTATTTTTAATTCTGTTTTTCTTCCCTAATCTGCCTGCTACTGTTTACTTTTCAGGGGCCTCATTTAGCTGCTCCATGTATTCTGTCCAGGTTTTATAGGTACATTCAGTGGGAGAGACAAGATAGAGTGTGCTTTCTCCATCTTACTCAGAACTAGAACCCTAATGGTGTCTTTTGTTTAAAAGAAGTATTTATTTTTTATTTTTTATTTTTTGAGGAAGATTAGCCCTGAGCTAACATTTGCTGCCAATCCTCCTCTTTTTTGCTGAGGAAGACTGGCCCTGAGCTAACATCCATGCCCATCTTCCTCTAGTTTATATGTGGGACGCCTACCACAGCATGGCTTGCCAAGCGGTGCTATGTCCGCACCCGGGATCCGAACCGGTGAACCCCGGGCTGCCGAAGCAAAACATGCGAACTTAACTGCTGTGCCACCGGGCCAGCCCCCAGTACCTCATTTTAATATAGTCCAATTTAACAGTCTTTTCCTTTATTATTTTCTAGAAGCTTTATTATTTTGACTTTCAATTTATATTCACAGTCTGTCTGACTTCATTTTTTATTCTTTGTTTGTTTTGAGTATCATCATGATCTCATGGGCTTGAATATACTTGTTTCAACTCATTATAGCCATTATTCTTTTTGATGCTCAATTTGTCCCTTCTCAACTACTGTGAGCTCTTTCAAGTTGGCTCTGCGTCCTTCCAACATGACCCCAGTAGTCTTCAATAGCATTCTGGATTTTCCATTAAGTTCTTGGACAACAAGATGTCCTAAGATCATCTTTTCATTATCTGACTCAGACTAGGAATAAACCACTTTTCTAAGGACTCCTGGTTCATTTTAATGAAAAATTATATTTAGAGATTATACTTTGGGCAATAGAGATACTCATTGCTACAGGGTTACCCTTGGTTCTTTTTTTTAGAAACTTTTTTTTTCTTTTGTAGGGAAAGATTCACCCTGAGCTGACATCTGTTGCCAATCTTCCTCTTTTTTTCCCCTCCCCAACCCCACCATGCATGGTTTGTATATCCTAATTGTAAGTCCTAGTTCTTCTATGTGAGCCACCACCACATCATGGCAACCGACAGATGGGCGGTGTGGTTCCGAGACTGGGAAATGAACCCAGGCTGCTGAAGTGGTGAGAGTGCTGAACTTTAACCACTAGACCATTAGGGCTGGCTCTAGAAACTTTTTTTTTTAATTATAAAAGCAATCCATTTTCTTTATAGAACATTTGAAAGTATAAACATTTAAGGAAATTAAAATTATCCCTAATTTTCCACTTAGAATCTTGGATTTTGAGATTGTAAAACTACTTTTTTTTTTTTTTTTTTTAAGATTTTATTTTTTCCTTTTTCTCCCCAAAGCCCCCCGGTACATAGTTGTGTATTCTTCGTTGTGGGTTCTTCTAGTTGTGGCATGTGGGACGCTGCCTCAGCGTGGTCTGATGAGCAGTGCCATGTCCGCGCCCAGGATTCGAACTAACGAAACACTGGGCCGCCTGCAGCAGAGCGCGTGAACTTAATCACTCGGCCACGGGGCCAGCCCCTGTAAAACTACTTTTTAATTAGAACTATTAGACACTCCAAATACTTATTAGAACGTCCCAATTCTGTTTTTTATCACTTTCAGAATATCAGAGACTTGAGGCGCTCTGTGTCTAGCAAACCCTCTAAAATTAATGATAAAACAGCATGTTATTTCATATACACATAACTTACCCCAAACAAAATTGAATATTCCCTTTTGAGAGTGGTAGTGGATAGATTTAGGAGTTTTCTGTGTAATAAACTATAAAGAAATTTGGCCAAGCAAAAAGAGACTAAAAAAATTATACATCAATTGATTTAATATCTGTTTCGTGTAAACTTTCAAAGAGACTGTTAGACAATTAAGTATGATAAACTTTAATGAAGTCCCATTTTTACATAATTTAACCAACTTTGTAATAGGTAATGAGGTTAACCAGGATGGGGAATATAAATGCAATGGCAGGTTTGGAGAGAATAGTAAGATTAAAACAAAAAAATAACTTTATTGAGATACAACTCACATACCATAAAATTCACCCTCTAGAAGTATCCAATTCAGTGCTTTTTAGTATATTCAGAGAGTTGTGCAAGCATCATCACTATCTAGTTTTAGAAGGTTTTCATCACCATAAAATGAGATCCTATATCTGTTAGCAGTCATTCCCCATTCCCCACTCCCACAACACCTGGCAACCTTGAATCTACTTTCTGTTTTTTCTGTCTTTTTTTTTTTTTTGGAGGACAATTAGCCCTGAGCTAACATCTGCTGCCAATCATCCTCTTTTTGCTGAGGAAGACTGGCCCTGAGCTAACATCCATGCCCATCTTCCTCTACTTTATATGTGGGACGCCTGCCACAGCATGGCTTGCCAAGCAGTGCCATGTCGGCACCTGGGATCTGAACCAGCGAACCCTGGGCCGCTGAAGCAGAACATGCAAACTTAACCACTGCGCTACCAGGCTGGCCCCTGTCATTTTTTATTTTTCCTTCTTCTCCCCAAAGCCCCCTGGTACATAGTTGTGTATTTTTAGTTGTGGGTCCTTCTAGTTGTGGCATGTGGGATGCCGTCTCAGCGTGGCTTGATGAGCAGTGCCATGTCTGCACCCAGGATTTGAACTGGTGAAACCCTGGGCCACCAAAGCAGAGCGTGCGAACTTAACCACTTGGCCCCGGGGCTGGCCCCATACTTTCTCTTTTTATAGATTTACCTGTTCTGACAATCCGTCTAAATGGATCATACATACTTGTTTTTTGTGGCTGGACTTTTGACTTAGCATAATGTTTTCAAGGTTCATCCATGTTGTAGCATGTATCAGTACTACTTTTTATGGCTGAATAATATTCCATTGTGTGGATATACATTTTGTTTTGCATCGATCAGTTGATGGACATTTAGGTTGTTTCTACTTTTTTGGCTGTTATGAATAATGCTACTATGAGTAGTCATGTACAAGTTTTTGTGTGGACGTATGTTTTCAGTTCTCTTGCATATAGATGAAGGAGTGGAGTTGCTGCATCATATGGTGACTCTGTGTTTAACCTTTTGAGGAACTGCCAGACTGTTTTCTAAAATGGCTGCACCATTTTATAATGCCACCAGGAATGTAAGAGGGTTCCAGTTTCTGTACATCCTTGCCAACATTTGTTATTGTTTGTCTTTTTTTATTGTATTCATCCTAGTGGGTGCGAACTGGTTTCTCGTTGTGGTTTTGATTTGCATTTATGTAGTAACTAATGAAGTTGAGCATCTTTTCATGTGCTTTTTGGCCTTTTGTTTATCTTCTTTGGAGAAATATCTATTTAAATCCTTTGCCTGTGTTTTAATTGGGTTATTTGCGTTTACTTGCTGAATTGTAACAGTTCTTTATTTATTCTAGATACAAGACTTTTGTTAGATATATGATTTGAAAATATTCTCTCCTATTTCATGAGTCATCTTTTCACTTACATGATGGTATCTGTTGAAGGACAACAGTTTTTTATTTTTGATGAAATCCAATTTATATGTATTTTCTTTTTTGTCACTTGTGCTTTTTCTGTCAATATCTAAGAAACCATTGCCTCATCTAAGGTCACAAGATTTATTGCTATGTTTTCTTCTAAGAGTTTTATTTCTTACATTTAGGTCTATGATCCATTTTGAATTAATTTTTGTATATGGTGTGAGGTTAGGGATCCAGCTTCATTCTTTTGCATGCGGATATTGGGTTGTCCCAGCACCGTTTGTTGACAAGACTATTCTTTCTCCATTGAGTTATCTTGGTACCCTTGTCAAAAATCAGTTGTCCATAAATATGGGGCTTTATTTGTGAACTCTCAATTCTATTCCATTGCTCTCTGGCCATCCTTATATCAGTACTGTACTTTATATGCCAAGTCCTTACTGTTTAGCAAGTTTTGACATGGGAAATGTGAGTCCTCCAGCTTTGCTCTTTTTCAAGGGTTTTTTTTGGCTTTTCTGAGTCCATTGCATTTTTATATGAATTTTAGGATCATTTTGTCAATTTCTACCATGAAGGTAGCTGGAATTTCAATAGGGATCACATTGAATCTGTAAATCAGTTTGGGGAGTTTTGCCATCTTAACAATATTAAGTCTTCCAACCCATGAAGACTGGATGTCTCCATTTATTTAGGTCTTCTTTAATTTCTTTCAACTATGTTTTGTAGTTTTCAGTATGTAAGTTTTATTCCTCTTTTCATTTTATTCTTTTTTTTGCTATTGTAAATGCAATTACTTCCTTAATTTCACTTCTGAATTGTTTATTCCTAATGCATAGAAATACAATTGATTTTTTAAAAATCTTGTATCCTGCAACTTTGCTGAGCTCATTTATTAGTTATAAAAGTCTTTTTTTCTGCCTCACTTAGGATTTTCAATATGCAAGATCCTATCTTTTGCAAATAGAGATTGTTTTACTTCTTTCTTTCCAGTCTGATACTGGTTTTGAATCTGTAAATGTGAGGTGAGTAGAGACATCTGTTGGACATGTCTTGCAGGCAATTGGATATATGAGATCAGAACTAAGAGAATACTAGGGCAGGAGATAGAAATTTGAGGGCCATTATCAACATGTGAATAGTGCAGTTTGAGAGGTGGACGCCAGATTGAAGTAAATTGAGTAAATAGGAGGTGAGGTAACAGAGATTGCTAATATAGAAGCACAGATGAGAAGAAAAGAGCCTCAAAGAATAAACTTACAGAGCTTCTCAAAATATGGTTTGTGGGCCATCTGCATTTACATTACCTGGGATACTTGTTAAAAATATATTTTCATGTTTCATCCCAGGCCCTCTGAATTAGACTCTTTGTGGATGAGTCTTGGTGTTCTGCAGTTTAAACTAATTCTCAGATAAAGAAATTGGAGAACCACTGAACTAAAGGAATTCTACAGTTGAGACTTGGAGGGAATGGGAGAAAACTTTAGTGCTTTTGTAGCTTTGATAGAAACAATAAGGAAGGTGAAGTTGAAGAGTGAGAAGAGAGAGGAACCAAACTCCCAACGAAGGTGGAATTTAGAATATAGATGAAAGTACTGGCCTAGAATAGAAGGAGAAATGATTCTCCCATATATCTAGTGTTAACATACAAAGTTTTAAAGCTTTGAAGTAATCTAGTCCATTTCCTCTGATGTTATCTATAGGACACATAGTTAAAAGGGCAAAGTGATGCCCAAGTTTCCATAATCAATTATGTAATAATACTGAGTACAACCTAGTTTTCTCAACTCTCAGGTTATTGCTATTTGCACCACGTCATACTATTTCTGCTTCTGTTCATCTCTGTGTAGAGTTACTTGTCTGTTTTTAGTAGTGCTTTAGCTGAGAAGATCTCTGCTGTCATAATGTGCTGTTTTGTTCACTGTATCTCAGTCTTATAAAGATTTCTAATAGGGAGGAGGGTGCTAAAAGAAAGAGAAGTTCTTGGGGCCGGCTCCGTGGCCGAGTGGTTAAGTTCGCATGCTCCACTGCAGTGGCCCAGGGTTTGCATCCTGGGCGCAGACATGGCACCGATCGTCAGGCCACGTTGAGGCGGTGTCCCACATCCCACAACTAGAAGGACCTGCAACTAGGATATACAACTGTGTACAGGGGGGTTTGGGGAGATAAAGCAGAAAAAAAAAAAAGAAAGAGAAGTTCTTGCATGCACATATCAGCTTCTGCCACCTTGATTGGGATAGTTGATTGAAGTTTCAGCCATAAGCTTTTCCTCACGAAGAGCAGAAAGATGGAGGATTGTATACAGAATAGAGTATTCCCATAGTTATGAATTTCTTCCTTCTAGAATAGACTAATCACAAGAATAGTGGCTGTCATTTATTCCATACTTTTGTACCTAAAACTATGCTTTTACTTTACATTCATTATCTTAATTTTTTATGAGAACTCCCCAGAGATGGGTAGTATTAAGATCTAAACTGTGTAAATGAGGAAAGTCAAGCTCAGCAAGATTAAGTAGTTCAAGGAAACAAAGTATATGGCAGAACCAGGATTCACACTCAGGTTTGAATGTCTGAATCCCGAGTCCACGATCTTAACCACTCTGCCATACTGCCTTTCTCTGTGTACAGGAGAGATATGGTTGTTGGAAGGATTAACAGTGGCATCCAAAATAAAATCTTGCTCTCTAGACCAAAATTCATGGCACTCCTGTTATATAAACTTTAGTGATGGATAACATTTTAGGACTGAGATCTTGTGGTGTAACACTTACATTGTTTGGTTACCTAAATCTATAAACAAGTATGCTGAATGTTGACACATAATACTTTATTTTTGCCTTTCAGTATTCTTATGCTACTTTAATGGTGGTTTCTGAAGTACTCTTTTCTTTTCAGAAAAACCATGCCAGATGGATCATCTGGATCGAATCCTTCTGTCTGGCATCTATAATGTACGCAAGGGAAAGACCCAGCTGCATAAGTGGGCTGAACGTCTCGTTGTGCTCTGTGGCACTTGCCTCATCGTTTCCTCAGTGAAGGATTGTCAAACTGGAAAGATGCACATTCTGCCTCTGGTTGGGGGAAAGGTAAGACTCCCAAAGATGAACTATTCTTCCTTTGATCATCTTAATTTAAAAGATATCACAGATGCTTTTCAAAGCTTTTTCCACATCTTTTCAAAGAAGCCGATATGAGCATTATGAAGGATTATAGCACAAAGTTTGTTCTGTAGAGTTCTTAGGTTTAAACAAAAGAAACCAACTCAGGCTAATTTAAGCATAAAACAGATCTATTTACATCACAGGCTGTCTAGGAGGTCCAAAGGCTATCCATGCCCCAAATTCTGCTACAGAACCTACCTGTCGAAGGCACTGTGCCTCCACTGCTAGGCACTAGATGCTGTCACTGGTAACACCAAGAGTAGACAGGATGCTACCACTAGAAGCTGCCTTTGGAAACTAGATGTAGCTGCCAGCAGCCGTCACCGAAATAGATTCTTTCTAGTTTCTCTTTTTTGCCCGTTAAACTAAACTTCAGAGTCTGGAGTGGTTATAAGCCCCTATCCAGCAGCCAGGGAGGCATGCCATTTCTTACAACTGTACTAGAGAATTCCCCATCACAGGAAAGGAGTTCAGTTGCAAGTTAGCCAAACAGAATGACATATGACTGAAAACAGATATGTTAATATTTATATGAAGCTATACATAATTTTATTTCTTTTATTTTGAATCTCAAATATCATACAACAATTTCTCTGAATTTAAGAGACCGTCCAGACAAAATGACTTTGTGAATTCGTGCTGTGAGATATCCAATCTGATCCAGATATACAGCAATATAGATAAAATACATATATTAAAAAGAAATATATATAAAAAGACATAGCTGGGCTTAGAAATGTAGAATAGAAATGTAAGTGGTGAGTAGGTCTGAAGGCTCTGGGTCTGAAAGGTTGTAGCAGCCCAGGAGTTCAGCTCCTATAAGCATTTGGGTGTAAAAGTGCTCTGCTCACCAGAGGGAACCTGGTCCAGGCTGATTGTCTAGAACCAGGAGATCAGTGGTACTCTTTGCTTCTGGAAAAAGAGAAAAAAAAAAAAACCCAACCAATCCAAAACCCCAAACCCGAAACTGTTGTTAACCACTGCCTGGAAACAAGGCTTGTTGCTAGCTGTGGTCCTAAAGAGGTGGAAGGACTCAGTTATGTGGCCTGCAACTAGGAAATGAACAAGCCCCAACTGGCTTAATGAATTCATGTGTGTAACTCCAGTATCAACCATGGGGCAGGAACCCACCACTACCAAAATGAGACCTGGTTCTGATCTTGGGGGCTGAAGAACAGAGTGAAAAAGTAAGTAAAATTTCTCCAAAGGGAGAACGTGAATGAGGACAAGGTTGGGAGATTGGTGGAGAGGAAGCAGGAAACAGCACAAGAAGGAGAAGGAAAAAACAAACCTTCCATTCAAGTAATTCTTGTCCATTTTTCTCTTTTCTCACTAATAGAAGAGGATTTTGCTCAGAGTAGCAGTATGACCAAGATCAAAAACTGTATCTCCCCAACCTCCCTTGTAATTAGTGGTGGCTAGTAGATAAAAACAAAAATTTCCAGGTGGAACTTTTGAGAAAGCCCTTTAAAATGGGACAGAAATGGATGGCTTGAACCTTTGCCCCATCTCCTTCCTTTATGGAACACAGTCCCTTAGTGTTGGAGGTGGAATGGTCATATGGTGACTGGGAACTGCAAGCATATGCTGAGTGTGGCCATCTGGAAAGTAGAAGGCACCTGCATCCCTGATGGCATTATGGAGCTGCTGTTGCAGTCCTGGACTGACTCTGTTTTTTTAAGCCACTGTTTTATAGCTGAATGTAATAAACTGATGTATTGAAGAATTTCACAGATAAAAAATACAAAAGAGCCCTCGAGGAACGTGCTGGTATGTATCTAATGGAAGTTCCAGAGAAGAGAGTAGAGCAGAACAGAGAAGCAATATCTGAAGAAATAATGGTTGAAATTTTTCTAGACGTAAAGACAAACATGAGTGTTCAGATTGAAAGTATGCTGGATACCAAGTAGGATAGATAAAAATAAATCTACACTTAGACCATTGCAGAACATGAAAGACAAAGAGAAAATCATAAAAGCTTCCAGAGAGAAAAAGATTACCTAAAAAGAATTGACAGTCTGACAAGTCTTCTTTTCATCAACAATATGTGCCAGAGGACTATTTGCACAATTGCTCAAAGGAAATAAATGTCAACCTATATTTTATATCCAGCTAAATTATCTTACAGAAGTTAAGGCAAAATAGGACATTTTCAGACATGCAAAGACTACTGAGCTGACACATCCTCACTGAAAGAGCTACTGAAGGTTGTAAAAAACAAACCTCCCACCAAAAAAGGAAGGAAGGAAAAGAAACAAGAAAACAACAAAGGGGAGGTGTGAACAATGAATATAAGAAACAATGATGAGTGCAGACATTGCTAATATATGGTAATAAATTTAGTATTGATTATAAAAGGTTTTAAAGATTTTTATATTTTAAATATAAAGATTTTTTTTCCTGCTTTTTCTCCCCAAATTCCCCCAGTACATAGTTGTATATTTTAGTTGTGGGTCCTTCTAGTTGTGGCATGTGGGACACCACCTCAGTGTGGCCTAATGAGCAGTGCCATGTCCGTGCCCAGGATCTGAACCAGCGAAACCCTGGGCCACTGAAACGGAGCGCGTGAACCTAACTACTCAGCCATGGGGCCGGCCGATATATTTTAAATATAAATATGAACTAATAAAGCTCAAACTACCCTGAACAGTATTCAAGATGCAGTGGTGTGTTTGATAAGTAAAGTGTGATGCAGTCTTGGAATAAAAGGATAGAAACACAAAGTAACTTTAAACTTTATTAGAAAAATTGTCAAGCATGAATTAAAAAATTTTAAGAATAATCACTAAAAGTAGAAGGGGAAAAAATATAAAAAATTCTGTAATGCTAAAAGGCAGGAAAAGAGTTGAGAAAAAAGGAGCAAAATAATTAGCATGATAAATTATCACAAATTATAGTGGTAGAAATAAATCCAAATATATTAGTAATCACCATAATCATGATTGTCAGATTGTTATTTAAAATCCTACTACTTTCTGTTTATGAGACATACCTAAAACTTAGAAGGTTGGATGTGAAATGATGGAAAAATTATACTGGTCAAATAGCAACCAAAAGAAAATTGGTGTGGTTATATTAACATCATATAAAACATATGCAACAAAGAACTGTATCTAGAATATATAAAGAACTTTTACAACTCAGTGATAGAAAAATACCCTAACAAAAAACTGGGCAAAAGATTTGAACAGACCCTTTACCAGAGAAGATACAGAGATGGCAAATAAACACATGAAAACATTCTTGACATCATTAGTTATTAGGGAAATGCAAATTAAAATCACAGTGAGATACTACACACCACTCGAATGACTAAAATTTAAAGACTGATGAATACCAAGTTTAGCAAAGGTGGGGAGCAACTGAAACACTCATACGTCATTGGTGGGATTGCAGTCATTTTGGAAAACAGTTTTTTCATTTCTTATGAAGTTAAACATGCTTATCAGATGACCCAGAAATTCTCCTAGGTATTGAGAAATGAACATATATCTTTACAAAGACTTTGACTGGAAATTCATAGCAGCTTTATTCAAATTGCCAAAAACTAGAAACAACCCAAATGTTCATTGACTGGTGAATTGATAAACGGAGGTGGTATATGCTTATATTGGAATACTACTGAGCAATACAAAGGAATGAACTGCTGATGCACACAAGAACAAAGAGGAACCTCAAAAGCATTATTCTAAGTGAAAGAAGCCAGGTACAAAAGTCTATTTATTGTATGATTTCATTTATGTGAAATTCTAAAAAAGGCAAAAAACTCTAATGATAGAAAAACAGATGCGTGGTTGCCAGGGTGTGGAGGGAGGGAATTGACTGCAAAAGGGCACAAGGGAAATTTTGCGGGTAATAGGGTTACACAACTGTGTTATTTATAAAAACTCATCAAAATGTTCACTTAGTGAATTAAAAAAAAAAAATCACAAATTTATTTTATGTAAATTATACCTCAGTAAAACTTATCTCCCAAAAAAGACTTTAATGCAGAAGCGTTAGTAGGGATAAAGAGGCTCACTGCAAAGTGAGGAAAGGAACATTTCACCATGAATATTTAATAATTCTGAAGTTGTGGGGGATTTACAAACCTGTCTCACTATTTGATATATGACTGTGTATTTCTGTGTCAAACATCACATAATATTTAAACGATTATTCTAAAACAACATCTATTCTTCATTTCAATAAAATCCTTTATTTTAACACAGATTCATTCAATTTCAGTGATTTATTATATAAAATGGTCATGTTGTGAGCATCACAATTGAATGTTGTTATTTAATTTTATTGGATCTTTTTTATTATTCTTTTTTTGCTTAAAGTATTTTGTATTTCTGCCATTTGACTCAACTTTTACTTGGCACCAGAAGCCTAATGATTTATGAGTATAACTTGAAAGTTTCCAGCTGACTCACCAAGATTCAGTAGCTATGACATACCAAAGTGAGGTGTCAGACAAAGATGTAAGTGGTTCTATAACTATAAAAAGACTTCACCCTAATCAAAGCTATATAGGTTGAGTTGGAGTTTGGGGGAGAATTTCTTTGAAGAGAGTTGTACTGTGAATCCCTATCGCCCCCCAAATAGGAAGGGAAGAGGTTTCTGCCTCTTTCCTCAGTGAAAGAGGTTTCAACAGGACTCAAGAAAGCTTGATATGGGTTCCCTGCAGTAAGGGGACATAGTGGACTGGTGTCCTGCCTTCTGACTGGGAAGTCTCGAGGATAAGAAATAGGCTACCTGGCTGCTTTGGTGAAAGAGCAAAGCCTAGCTCATATGTTGGGATCATTGTGTATTACTTGGATTTTTTTAATATGTGACCCAGATGGGTTGAAGAGAGAGTGAGAGCCATTGGATGGATGGGTGGATTCTCTTAGAACATGTCCAGTAGGGCCACCTGGAGGAGCAAACAGGCTCCACCAGAGGACAGGCTGTAAGTGGACCACCAGATTCCTTTGGATCTAAGGAGGGAGTGGTCAACTGCTGGAAAAGCATGCATTAGCCAGGTCAAGGGATCTGTCAGTGGGAAGCCATCATTGCTTGGTTTGGGGTGGGGAGTACCCAAAGAACCCTCAAAAGGACACATTGAGGGACAGCATCCCCTTTAAAATCTGCTAGGCCCAGAGAGTGCGAAGTCAGGTTATGACTCTGCTAGACTAGAAGGAACTTTTGGGCTTCTATCTTCCCTGTCCTTCCTCTTTTTCCACTTCAACCCTGGAGGGGATCAGAGATGGCATCTAGCCCAGCACCTAGGAAGTAAGGGAGGAGGTGAATCCAAAAACCAGGCCAGGGCACCCCTTGCAAGCAGGAAGCTGCCCCCAGTGTGCTCCAGTTTTGAGGGGAAAGAGTTGGAACAGTCTTACCTTTGAAGTGGAAACTTTGGCTCTTATCACATCAGCCTGAAGACTCCTGTTGTGAACCATGCCATGCATTCTTGCATTGCAGGGACTTGAACTTGCTGTTGCTGTGCCAGGAATGCTCCTCCTGCAGGAGATTTCCATGGCTTGCTTCTTGACCCCCTTAGGGTCTTTGCTCCCTTGTTACCTCCTCAGTGAGTCTTTCCTCGACTGCCCTATTCATAATTCAGACTACCCACCCTGTCCTCCTCCAAGCCCTTACCCTGTTTTTCTTCATGTATTACTCATTATATATTACATCGTGTCACAGTTTTGGTGTTAGAGTGTTTGTCGCCTCTCTAATATAAACTCCATTGAGGGCAGGGACTTTGTTGGTTTTTACCCTCCTGTCTCTAGCATCCCAAACAGTAGAATGTATTCATTCAACAAATATTTAATTATCAAATTGAGACTATTTTGTGACTTAAAGAGTAATAAACAAATTTACTTATGATTACGCCCTCTGAGTCCTACTCCTTCAACATACTTGTTAAATATTCCTTTGCTTTTTCTAAACAGCTTTATTCAGATATAATTCATATACCATACAATTCACCCATTTAAAATGTGTAAGTCAATGGCTTTTAGTATGTTCACAGAATTGTGCAACCAGCACCACAATCAATTTTAGAATATTTTCATGACTGTGAAAAGAAACCCTGCATTCCTTAGCCATCATCTCCCCATTCCTTCCCCACCTCTAGGCACCTACTAATCTACTTTATATTTGCCTATTCTGGACATTTCATATTAATGGAGTCATACAATTTATGGTTCTTTGTGACTGGCTTCTTTCACTTAGCATAATGTTTTCAAGATTCATACATGTTGTAGTGTGTATCAATATTTTATTCCTGTTTACAATTGAATGATATTCTATGTATGGATATACCACATTTTGTTTATATGATTACCTCTTGGTGGACGTTTAGATTGTTTCCACTTTTCAGCTATTATGGATAGTGCTGCTATAATTCATGTATAAGTTTTTGTGTGGATATGTGTTTTCAGTTCTCTTGAGTATATGCCTAGGAATGGAATAGCTGGGTCACATGTTTCCTCTATGTTTAACCTTTTGAGGAACTACCAGACTGTTTTCCAAAGTGGCTGCACCATTTTACATTCATACCAGCAGTGTATGAGAGTTCCAGTTTCTCCACATCCTTGCTGATACTTGATATCCAACACTCATTATTATCTGTGTTTTCTATTTTAGCCATCTTGGTGGATGTGATGTGATATCTTGTGGCTTTGATTTGGATTTATCTAATAACTGATGATATTGAACATCATTTCATGTGCTTATTGGCTATTTCTCTATTTTCTTTGGAGAAATATCTATTCAGATCCTTTGCCTATTTTTAAAAATTGAGTTATTTGTCTTGTTATTGTCCTTTGCTTTTTGACTAGGATTTTTTTTATTGGTTCTGATTTTCTCCCCCGCTCTTCTTCAGGTAGAAGAAGTGAAGCGACGGCAGTACTCACTTGCGTTCAGTTCAGCTGGAGCCCAAGCTCAGACCTATCATGTCAGCTTTGAGACCTTAGCTGAGTACCAGAGGTGGCAGCGGCAAGCGTCCAAGGTGATGAGCTGTCAGACGTCCTGATGTGGAGATAAGAATGTAGAAGCCCAATAGAAGTGTATTTTGAAACACTTTACTCCCAAGCGAGCAAACTATAATCTTTATGCATATTACTCTAGGCCTTTCTGAGTATATAATGAGTGAAATCGTGGAATTCCACCAGATCCTTAACTTATTATTTATATTTGCATAGTACAAAATGCTTTCAAAAGTCTTTCCAGGTACATTTACCTTTATACCATCTCTGTGAGGACGCTAGGGCCTTGAAGGAATTGAGACACAGTGAGATTCAAATGACTTTCCCTCCATCCTGGTAGTCAGTGATAGAGCCGTTCCCTGACTTGGAGCCTAGTGCTTCTTGATCTGTGTACGTTTAGCACAGCTTTGATGAACCACTTCAAGTTTCAACTTCTTGATGGGACATGACCGGTGATCCTGTCACAAACGCTTATTCCTGTATGCTGAGGATGATTAGCTTTTCAGCATCATTCTGCTTTTTTAGTCTTTAAGGATGAAATGCTCTAAAATTGCATTGCAATTTCCAAATTCTCTTATTCTCCTAGCTATTTTTACAGAATTTTAACACTTTTTTTTGGAGCTAAACAGTTGCATAAAAGATTGTTCCAGTATAATGACATGCCATCAGAACATGAATGACTTTTCCAGTGATATTTTGTTTGGTTTTTTAGACCCATTTTCACAACACATGTTTTATTAGCATATTATAGAAATATAAACCTCGTTTTGGTTATATTGAATTTTCTGTATTTACATTGTGGTGGTAATAAAATCTGCTCTGAGTAAAACTAGTTTCTATTTTAAGTAGCTATTCCATTCTTCTGCCCTTATAAAGAGAAGTTAGTATTTTTTGAGCACCTTTTGCATGCTAAGCAGTGTGCTGTGTTCTTGGTTACTTAATTTTATTCACACGACTGATGAAGAAACTGCACTAGTAAGTAACAGAGCCCATGTGTCTACAAAAGGCTATGTCCTTCAATATCACACTGCCTCCCAAAGTTTTATGCAATCATTTTGAATCATCTTAACTTCACTTGTTGCATGAAATGTTAACTTTCTATCCTTATATTTGTATTTTTTTACTTTTTACTTGTAGGCACTTTACAGCTTATACTTGGTGTTTTTTAAGCAGCTCTGGTTTTAGGAAAAAGTAAAAGCTGGTTTTTATAAATTAATAATTGGATCTCATTACCTTTTTTTCTTTCCCATCCTTTTAATCAGTGCCTTTTTGTGTAAATGCCATTCCATCCTATGCTAGGTGGGAGACGTTCAGTGCTGGCTCAGATGGCTCTTCTCTTTGGCCTTATTCAGGTGGTGTCCCAGCGAATCAGTACTGTTGATCTCTCATGTTACAGCCTTGAGGAGGTTCCTGAGCATCTCTTCTACAGTCAAGATATCACCTACCTCAACTTGCGACACAACTTCATGCAGTTAGAAAGACCAGGGGGCCTTGACACTCTCTACAAGTATGTGGAAAATAGGATTCTAGATTCACTTATTAAAACTGAATCGTAATCAATATCTTAGTGCTTTGTATCTGTAAGTAAACATGCTTACCATTATATATATATTCAAAAATTTCCCCTCCATTTTGAAGATGAAGTAAAATTTTTTATTCACTTAATTTTCTGACTCCCCTTCCCCCCTCCATAAAATGGAAGATAGGTGCAAATATTCTGTTATAGAGGCAACACTGAACTGCTATACATCTGGATAATCTTTTTATGTAAGTCATTGACAGTGATGCGTGATCTCCAACCAGGGTAAATTGAAAGATTCAGTTTATGGGAAGTTTTTGAATCAAAAGTATCAAGCTTAAATGACTTAAAGGAAATAGGCTTAATTTCAAGAATTCTATTCCCAAGTTAGGGCTTTTATCTCTGCCAGCTCTTGAGCTTTTTGTCAGCTGTGAAACCTCTCTCTTCTAATAAAGGAACCATTTCACTCGTAAGGGACTGTGACCCATATATTTTTCCATCTTCTTTGTTAGAATATATTCCCCACATCCACCCTCCACCCATCTCATCTCCCTCCTCTCTTTAAAAATGGATGGAAGTGAATAAATATATGGTGTAAATAATTATCTGGGCTTCTTGTGGGGAAGGGAGAAATTGGAAAGTAAAGCATTCAAATTACATGGTAATTAAAAAGATAATACACGTTGAAATGACATTTTATATACTTCCTTAGTAAGTGAATTTTCTAGAAGGATTTTCAGAAAGCACTATGATTTTTATCTCATCTGATATGTTTTACAAAGTTTTTCAAGTAAAAGCCTGTATTTAGTAATGAGATAATTATTTTAATAATATTGCTATGTAAAAATAAAAACAATCTATAATTTTAAGGAAGTGGATTTCTAGTGTTTCCTTCTGAGTCACTATGAAAATAAGGTTAATCTAGTTTGAGGGCTGGATTAGGAATTCTGAAGTCAAGGCCCCAAACCAAAGGAACAATCAGTACTCAAGGTCAGGACAACTGGAAATCAAAAGTTGAAGATTTGAAAGAGGAACATTAGAGTGAGGTACCAAGGATTCAAATCTAGAAGCAGGTGATACAGGTCATCAACATGGAGAACTCCACCTCAGCCTTACCCTCTGGCGCTAGTATAATAATGAAGCATACTACTTCTAAGTAGAATCACCAGAGAACTCCTGTGGATCCAATCTACGATGCTGTTTTCTCTGGATAAGACAATATAGATACTTTTACTTCTACAAACAAAACACTAGCACTAAAAATTACCATTTCATATTGTGTATCAGACCACATTACAGTAAAACTCCATATCACATACATATTTTTAAGATCTAACTGGCCCATTCATTTCAAGTAACATTTGAGCCGACATGATTTCAATATGAAAAAAGAAGTTGCCTATAAGGGGGTTTGTTAGCTTTTCCTGTGTCCATGAGTTGATTAATTTTTGTAAGGCTTTTGTATATTGCATGTAGAAAGTTAATAAAGAGATTTCAAGCATATCAAGTATGACTTGATATAAAATAATTGTACCAATGTGAACTTTTCTTCAAGATTATCTGCCTTTTTAGGGGGAAGAAAGAAGAATTCCCATCATATTAGACCTAGTTTCCTTGATAGCACTGGGTGGGTGTTAGTCATCTTAGCATCTGTGCCGTGCACAATGTTTGACACGTAGTGAGCGCTCAATAATAAATATTTGCAAAACAGTTCTGTGATAGACACTTAAAACAGATGTTTTTTTTATTCAATAGTATAATCTATACCTTTGCTTTTTAGATTCTCTCAGCTGAAGGGCCTGAACTTGTCCCACAATAAACTTGGATTTTTTCCTGTATTGTTATGTGAGATTTCTACCCTGACTGAGCTCAACCTTTCCTGTAATGGATTTCATGACCTGCCGAGTCAGATTGGCAATCTACTAAAGTAAGTATCTGACTTTTACTAGG
Source organism: Equus quagga (assembly GCF_021613505.1). Lineage (NCBI taxonomy): Eukaryota > Metazoa > Chordata > Mammalia > Perissodactyla > Equidae > Equus > Equus quagga. The sequence goes on from NC_060279.1 coordinate 66,158,081, forward strand.
TTCGTCTTTTCCCTTGCAGAATCAGGAAGTTGTCTGGCATTTGGAGTGAAGGTAGTACCCTGAGCTCTTGTAGTGAAATAAATCATGTAATTCTGAGGATTCTAGTCAGCAGCAGTTACTTACCTACAGCGGGGACTAGTCCCTCTGTTTCAACGGCAGAGGCTTTGACTATTTGTGATGTTGGAGAGACCACCCATGTCAGTTATGTGTAAGTCATTTTATTAAGTCACCCTAGATAGACTTCGGACATTTTATCATTATCAGATTCATAATAAATTAGTGACATAAGTCAGAATTCTTAATTCTTGTTTTATCTATTCCAGTTAAAACCCTTCATAATGTAGTCTTGTTTTTTTTTCTTCCTACAGTCTTCAAACCCTCTGTCTTGATGGCAACTTTCTGACTACTTTACCTGAAGAATTGGGAAATCTGCAACAGCTTTCCTCTCTGGGAATTTCCTTCAACAACTTTAGTCAAGTTCCTGAGATTTATGAGAAACTCACTATGTTGGATAAAGTGGTTATGGCAGGAAATCAACTGGAAGTCCTAAACTTAGGGGTGCTGAACAGAATGAGCCATATCAAATATGTTGATTTAAGGTAAGGTCATTCTTTACCATATCTTCCTTTGGATTGACCTCTGAAGGACCTTTAAGTGTTTTCTCTTTATAGAGACTTTTTTAAAACATTAAGATTTTAGAACAGTGTATATTTTCAAAGCTTTAGTAAAGCTTCATTTTTTACTCAGTAGCAGGCAGATTATGAATGAGGTAGGTGTACCACATGATAGAGACTTTGAAATTGCCTTTGACAAAGGTTGTTCTGACTTACCCTCTGAGCAGCATTTTATGAGAATTCCCATTTCCTCATATCCTTATCAGTGTTGGACTTTAGCATCTTTTCCCTTATTGGCAGTGTAGTAAGTAAAAAATAGTATTTTATTGTTTTAATCAGCATTTATTTACTTATGAGTGAGGTTGAACATTTTTTTATGTACTTATTGGTAGTTTTCTACAAACGCAATCATTTTTCTATTGAATCATTGGGTTTCTTCTTGACATCCATTGTATTATAATTAAAATATTGAAGATTTGCTACTAATAATTTTCTATAAGAGTTTTATTTTCTAGTTTTAATCTTTTCCTAAAGGAAGCTGGTAAAAGACACATACTGGATGTTCTATCAGTTACACAAAGCCATTGATATCCTTCGTAAAGACATAGTAACAGAAAAATTTACTGAAATACAGGAAAATGAGAACAGGCCAGTGTGCCTTCTATACTTGTATAGAAGAGAACCAAGAAGTCATTTTTTATAATTTGCCCTTGAACTATTTTATATAGATACAGATTCTTTTCCTCTCCATTGATGTAATGTGAATCTACTAGAGAGAGTAGGCAGAGCAATGGGAGAAAGTATGGCTGCTTCCTCTTGCTCTTGACATGGTGGTCCATGACTGCTTTGCTACTCAGTAACCCAAAACGTTATGTTCATCTTCTTGTAACTTTGTCCTCCTCCTTTGTCCCTACATAACTTTATTAGGTATTTGAATGTAAGTTTTTAACTGTTTGTGGATATGGTCCCTTTTTTCTTTCTCTTTATTTAATTTATATATGTATTTACTACAAATAGTGAAATTCTTAAGTTGTTTAGGAAAGAGAAAGGGATTATACCTCTCCTGTTTTTCTTTTACTAAGCACATTTAGTAGAATTTATTTCTAATGATTCCTTTATTTCTGAATATTAAGGATGAACCATTTGAAAACCATGGTTATTGAAAATCTGGAGGGAAATAAATACATCACCCACATGGATTTGCGGGACAATCAACTGACTGACTTAGATCTTAGCTCCTTGTGTAGCTTGGAGCAGCTGCATTGTGAGCGGAACCAGCTGAGGGAGCTGACACTCAGTGGCTTCTCCCTTCGAACTCTATACGCCAATTCTAACAGTGAGTTCTCTATCCAGCCTCCTGTTTTTTTCTCTTGTACCTCTCGTCAGAGCTTTGAAAGAACAATGGCATCTGTGGTGTTCCTCAGCCACTCTGCAAAGTGGAGTTTGAGGTTCATTGAGATCTAACTTTATCTTTTAAGTTTGCTGTCAACACTTATGTGGTTGAGATATGCATATAAAGATATTGCAGGATATTTTGATATTCACTAAGTGAGAATAATAAGAGGCATTTTGCAAATAATAGAGGATTAGGAGGGTGGACAAGCATGTTCAAAATAGAGTATCAGTAATAGTCTACAACAAGGATTGGCAAACGACAGCGCAGGGGCTAAATTTGGCCTGCCACCTGTTTTTGTATGGCCCACAAGGAATGGGTTTTTACATTTTTTAGTGGTTGGGTTAAAATCAAAAGAAGAATAATTTTGACATTGGAAATTTATATGAAATTCAAATTACAGTGAATAAAGTATGATTAGAACACACCCACATTCATTTGTTTACAGATTACTGCTCTCATGCTATAGTGGCAGGATTGAGTGGTTGTAAGAGAGACCATGTGGCTTGCAAAGCCTAAAATATTTACTAGATATTTAATCTTTTACAGAAAAAGTTTGCCAATCTGTAGTCTACAATCTTGTGCTGCCTCAGTTCTAGAATGAGAAGCCCTTCATTTAGATGGTGATTTGCTCCAGGAATATTTTTCAATGTAGAAGGCCTCATATTTGTTGAAGCCATTCTTTTTATGGAGAGTTCTTCTTTACCAAAGAAGTTACAATTACTTTTTGTGTTTAAAGAAGGAAAGGAAAAGATGTTCAGTTTCACTAAGTGTCAGAGAAATGCAAATATAGATAATACCATTTAATACTCATCAAATGAAAAAATAACGCTAAGTGCTACTGAAGATGTGGAGAGGCAGCAGCTCTCATACACTGCCAGTGAGAGGGTCAGTCAGAAAAACCACCTTGGAGAGCAGTATGATGGTGTTAGAGAAGTCGAAGGTGCACATAGCCGGTATTCTAGCAGTTCCCTGCCTGGACTATTTCCTGAAGACACTCACATGTGCACAAGGATATGGTACAAGAATGTTTACCACAGCATTGTTTGTTATAGTGAAAAAAATAAGAAAAAATATGACTGTTAATAGGAAAATGGGTAAACTAAACAGTGATAATATTTATACAATAGAACATTGCACAACAGTGGAAATGACTAAAGCTCTGTGTATTAATATGGATAAATCTCAAAAACATTTTTTGAGCAAAAAAGGTGCGTATTTATATGTACACTATGATAGTTACATCACATTTTAAAACACACAAAAAAGTTGTTTTCTTAACTGTGAGTATGGCATAACAGTATGAAAGAATGCATGGGAATGAAAAAAATTATATTCAGGATGATGTTTACTTCTCAGTATGTGCAGTGTTTTAATTCCTAAAAAAAAAGTCTGAAGCATATAAAGCATAATGTGAAGATTTGTTAAAAGCTAGATGATGGGTGAAAGAGTGTTCATTGTTTTATTCTCTTTAGTTTTCTTTATCTCTAAAATATATTATTAGGATAAAAGACAGTTAAGGACTTCTCTTTTCATTGCCTTTTGTTATATTAGCTTCAGATTGTAGCTTAGGTCAGAATAGTGTCAAAGCTAATAATGAGTGTTGACTTGTGCTGTTTATAGATATTGTGAGGTGGTAGTAAGTCCTTTGCCATGGAAGTATTTTTATCAGGCCTATTCTTTATTCTTAATGTCTCTAGAGAATCTGAATTACTGGCCCTGTTGGAAAAGATCTCACTGACATACATGCAGTCCTTCTTAGTAACTGAGATTCTATCACAGTACTGTACTAAACAGGGCTTGTTTGAACTATAGGGAAAGGCACTCACTGGTCATCAGGGATATGCAAATTGAAACCCTAGTGCGAATCACTGCACACCTACCAGAATTACTAGAATGAAGAGGACTGAAAATACCACTATCACCTCTTGGGAGTATAAATTGGTACAACCACTTTGGGAAGCTTTGATAGTTTCTGTTAAACTGAACATAAGCAGCCCCTGTGTACTTAGCAGTTTCTCTCCCGAGCTTATACTCATTGTGAATGCTTATATTAGTCCACAAAAGACATGAACAAAAATGTACGTAGAAGTGCTATTCATAGTAAACTCAAATTGGAAAAGACTTAAATGCCATCAACTCTGAAATGGAAAAATAAATTGTGGTATATTCACTTAAGTTTTATGCAGCCATGAGAATGAATGAGCTACAACCATATGCAGTAATATAAACAGATCTCACAAGCACAATGTGGAGTGTGGATGAAGACAGACAAAAAAAATTATACATGCTATATGTGTATATTTATATGAATAGGCAAAAGCATTCTATGGTATTGTGAGTCAGGATGGTGTTGCCCTTGTGGGGCAGTGACTGGAAGGGGAGACAAGGGGAAGCTTCTGGAGAGCTGGTAATGTTCTGTTTCTTGATCTGGGCACTGGTTACCCCAGTATGTTCTGTTTGTAAAAATTCATCGATCTATACACTTGATTGTTGTGCTTTTCTCTATTTGTTTTACTTTAAAAGTTAAAATATTGCCAATGAAAATCCAGTTATTAATTTTTCACATTGAAAAATGAAGTAGTTACTGTTAACATTTAACAATGGCCTGATCTAGTCTGAATCCAGTGCGATACACAAGATCCTTCAGTTAGTTGTTTGATTGGTTTTCAGATTGGGAGTAAGCAGTTAAAAGTTAGTCAGTGTGAGTTACCCAGTGATTTTAATCTTTAGTTCATCTCAGTTTTCTCTCTGGTGATTTTGCTAAGCCACTTTTCCCTTGTTTACTCTCAGTTACTTTCTTCTTTGGAGAATGTCACTAACAACCTATTTGTGTTTTGATTAGAGCTGACAGCAGTGAATGTCTATCCAGTACCCAGTCTGCTGAGTTCTCTAGAACTCTCCCGGTGAGTGTGTCTCATGAGGGTTTGGTTCTTTATTTAAGAGAGATACGTGGATACTTTGGTAGTTTTGAGGTACAAAAAATCTAAATATGAAGTATTTGGATAACCTGGAGAAGGGTCAAAGGATGGGTGGAGAAATAAGTTTAATGGCAAGACTCTGTAGTTAAAGGAAAGGTTGTCTTGAAATAGAAAGGCACCTATGAATTGCTCATTCTTAAAGTCCATTGATTTAAGACAAGATGCAAACAAAGAAGACCTTTTACCCCTTCATGGCAGTGATTTCCTTTTTGCCAGTTGGAATCAGATAATTTTTGGTTTTTAGATAGTGGCTTATTTTTAAATTTTTATTCTCTTCGTTTTTTGATACTCTTGTGACCCATGCTGGTCTGATTTTCGGAGAGATATCATATTCAGGATTTTATTACTTTTGTTGGTGGTCAAGAATAAATATAAATGAGGTTTGCTTTCTTTCCTTCATTCATTTTTTAATACTGTGTTATGCATTCAGGATTCAGTGGTTGATTTTTACAGTCTGGTGGAGACTTTGGCAATCAAACAAGCAATTGCAGAGCAGCACCATAAGTGCTGTGCATATAGAGTGCTAGAAGCAGGTGGACAGGGCAGTGGACAGGGTCCTGTATGGTCAGGATTGTTGAAAAGATTAAATGAGATAATAAAACCAAAATATATAGCATAGTGCCTGGCATATAGTTGTCTCTCAAGAAATACTGACTATTATATCCAGGTTTCTTTTTACTGTTATTTTATTATCATTATTATTATTAAGCTATCATTGTAGATTCCCTTCCATCCATTTCTTTCTGTCATATCTTTCCAGCAAAACTCCAACATGAATCAGTACTAAGATTTATCTTCTCCACTGGGCTTGATCGTTGCTGAAGAAAATCATATCCAGATGTACAGCACTATAAATTCACAATTCATTTGGAGCTTATTGTCCTTTTTATTGATATGATTTTCTCCCTGATCATCTAGGCTAGAAGCCTGAAAGTCTCTCTTTTTTTTTTTTTTAAATTTCATTACACCTAGATCTGATGATTCTTTTTGGTGAGGAAGATTGGCCCTGAGCTAATGTGTGGCCAGTCTTCCTCTTTTATTTTCTTCACCACAAAGCCCCAGTACATAGTTGTATATCACAGTTGTAAGTCCTTCTAGTTCTTCTGTGTGGGATGCTGCCACAGCATGGCTTGATGAGCAGTGCGTAGGTCTGCGCCCAGGATCCAAACTGGCAAACTCAGGGCCACTAAAGCAGAGTGTGTGGACTTAACCACTACGCCACTGGGCCGGTCCCCTGAAAGTCATTTTTGATTCTTCCCTCTGCTCGACTCCCATGTCTAATCCACATCCAAGTCGTGTAGATTTTTGCCTCCTAAATATTTCTGGATTCTCTCCCCTCCCTTCCATGTATATTACCACTCATTTAGGTCCATATCATTTCTTGTCTGGAGTTCTGATTCTAATCAGCTTTCTGATTATTTTTCCTTTTACTAATATAACCTCCTCAATCAGACCTCCATGTATCCACAGAGAGAGCTATTTAGGGTAGAGAACTGACATTGTCTCCCCACTGCTTACACACCTTCCAGTGATCCCACTATACTTGCAGCATAAAGTCACAACCTTCTAGACATGATTTTAGGTCTTTCCAACCTTGTTTCTTCCCATTCTCTGTTCCATATTTGCTTCTCCAGCATCACCAAACTGCTTATTAGTCCCCACATATATCATGCCATTTCTTTTCTTGTTTCTACTCTAGCTCAGGTTGTCATCTCTTGCTTGGAATGTTCTCCTCACCTTAGGTCATTCATCCTTCAAATTCTAACTCAGATGTCTTATTTCTTATGGGCTTGCCTTGATCCACTTCAGGCAAAGTGCATCCTTCACTAAGCCGTCATGACAGCATCTGCATTTCTCTTACAGCACTTGTTTCTTCTGCCTCATTGTATTGATCAATTGGTCAGTAGATACTTTGAAGTCTAGAGAAGCTAAGTAACATCTGATAATAAAATTCCTTTTACTAAGTATCTGTCCAGTGCTCTACTAAATATTTGAGTTCACATTCTAAATGATCTGGAAACTTTTTCCTCCCTTAGTTATCTTTTGTCCCTCTTCCCTCACTTTTATTCATTCTGTTCATTTCCCCAGAATTTGCTTCTCTTTCCCCCCAATCGTTACCTGTAGAAATCCTACTCATCTTTGATGCTTTGTTTAAAATGCTGCTTCTTCTATTAAGTCTTTCCTCATCTCTTCCTCATCCCATCCCACGACATGTATCTTTTCCTACTGCTGAAATTCTTTGTGCATGTGGCATAATTGATCCAATATACATATTCTCTCTTCACCCTTCTATTAGCAACTTTCATTAAGCACCTACTGTATTACAGGTAGGCTACCAGGGATGCCTTGGGGATGGTGCTCCTGCCCTCAAGAGGCTCAGGGGCTGGTTAACAGACATATTACAGACAAGAAATTAGTTCCATTCATCATCTTAAATGATACCTTTTCCTTATTTATTTTCTGCAGAAACCTGCTAGAGTGTGTCCCTGACTGGGCCTGTGAAGCAAAAAAGATAGAAATATTAGATATGAGCTATAATCTTCTGACAGAGGTTCCTATGAGGTATGTGTGTGTTAATGTATATATTATCTATGTACGTATTACAATATGTGTTTATATGCATGTATTTAATTGTTTTCCTAGATTTGGGTTGCCTTGCTAAGGTACTTTCATTTATTTGTTCAGTAAATAGTGAGTACCTGCTGAGCACAGGGCAGTGTGAAGTGCTGTAAGGAATAGGGTAACAGCTAATGCATAGTCTTGGCCTGCAAGGAATTTAGTAAGCAGATTTTTGAGGTAACGTGTGCACAGATAACTGTGATAAAATGTAACAAGAGTTACTGGCATAGGTCGGTGATAAGATATTGGATGAGTTATTATGAGCTGGGAAATGTTCTAAGAACTTCACTTTTATCATCTTATTTAATCCTTTCACAAGTGTATTGTATAGGTGCTGTTATCTTCATCTTACAAATAAGGAAATAAGACTTAGAGAGGCTGGGTACCTTTCCCAAGGTTGCACTTAACTAGGAGGTGATGGCAACTGGCATTTGAATGTAGTCATTCTTCAAGGCCTTCACTCTTCTTCACTACACTGTATAAATAAAATATTTTAGAAATTCAGAACTTTGAATAATTAGAGAATGCTTCATGGAGAATATTTATTTGAATTGACCTTTACAAGATGATGGGATTTCTCTATGTGGAGGGAGAAAGAGAGAGGTATTTGGGGGGAAATGGTATATTCAAAGGTTCTGAGGTGTAAAATGTGTGGTTATCACCTAATGGAATCTTTAAAATTAAACTAGAGGCTTTGTAGCATCGTAGGTAGGAACACAGCCTTTGGAGTCTGCTCTTAGTGCAAATCCTGACTGTACCATTTACTGCATTCTGTGTGAGATCTTTGGCAAATCAAAGTCACTTAACCCTTCTGAACTTCATAGTTAAATGGCCTAGCACATTTTAAGCACTCAATAAATAGCAGTGTTTGTTATAGTAAATTTTGTTATTATTAACTTACTATAATCAGTTATATTAATACTGATAAATTCACTGAATTTTTGGTGCTGTCTAGACTTAAAATCTAAATGGATTTATTCTATAAATTCTTTATTTGTTTAGATCTTTTCTGTGCTGTTTGCTTTCATTAATTCACCTTTTCCCAGAATAACCTTAATGACTTCCTGGTGGGTGGTGGGTAAACATATGGTCGTGGCTTCTTTCTTGGCTCAGGCACTTGTTGGTAATTATATTGTCTAGAAGAATATGTTCCTATTAGTTTACTGATTTCAGTTAAATAGCGAAGGGCTGACTCAGAAAGAAAGATTTAAGTAGCTTCTTTATTTGTTTCTTTGTACTGTTCCCTCTTAGAATTCTTAGTAGCTTGAGTCTTAGAAAACTGATGGTGGGACACAATCGTGTGCAAAACCTTCCGGTACTGGTGGAGCACATCCCCCTTGAGGTGCTGGATGTTCAGCATAACTCACTCACCAGGCTGCCAGATACCCTCTTCTCCAAGGCCTTAAAGTAAGTACTCTGGATTTTATTTAGAAGAGCAGAATCATTGGCTAAACAAACTGCACTGGCTTGTCATTGGAGTGACCTTTGGAACTATGTTTACCGAGTGTTTACCTCATAGTCCAGCTATGGGTGGAGGCTTATTTGCAATTTGTGTGAAATAAAATATGACACTGTGTTATGAGGCAGTAATCTTTAACTCAAAAGTTGAAATACCCATCAAATACTTAAGAAGTTTTAGTGTTGTAAACAACTTAAACAGGTTGGAAAAGTTCAGATTTTCATCTCAGAAAATGAATACAGCTATGACCTTTAAAGAGAAGTTACAGTTTCCTCGGGCAAGTTTCAGCTTTTGCGTTAGATCGAAAAGGACATGCCACTAAAGTTAATTGTTTTTATTTCTAGCTTTACCAAGCTATCATTTACTTACATTCTCTATTTGCAACACTTTTTACTACCTGCTTTGAAAACTGTGTATTTAAAGGTAACATTACTCCAAAAGGTGTTATTTGCTTTCTTACTGTAAATTAACAAATAGTCTGCCTTCCTATTTTAATACCTGTAATCAGGTTTATCTAATGTGTATACCACTATTAAATGAAAGCTCGTTTTTAATTATAGTCTTCTGCAGTATGAAGAGGGCAATATTGTCTTCAGTTTAGAAATGGAGAAAACAGTGATAAGCAGTAATTTAAGATAAGGCTACAGGAGACATACAAAGAGCATTTAGCATTTGGCTTGTTCTTTGTTTGGTAGCTTATACATCTTTTAATGTTATAATACACTTGGTTGGACTTTTCTAAAAGTAAAATCTTTGGAAATTCTAAAAAATGTTTGAAGGAAATTTTCTTTTTGGAAAGTTTATATGGGGTCTTAATGCAGTAACATTTGTTAATTAACAAGTATTTGTTAGTAATGCATAAAACTGCATTTGATTCTAATGACAGCTTGAATAAAATTAGTTGACAACCTTAGAATCTGTAGTAAGGAAGTTACTCAGCAGCTGTAGCCAGCTGTCAGTGATACTTCTTTAACACTAACTCTGCACAGCAGCTGTAGCCAGCTGTCAGTGATACTTCTTTAACACTAACTCTGCACAGAGCACTTTTGGCACATACAAAGACACAAGCCTCAGTACGCTCGACAGCTTACCAGATAATTAGGGATGTGGATCACATAACATGAAGAAGACTTAAGAACATACAACAAATTTAGTAATATTAGCTGCCCCTTTGTGAGCATATTCTTTGGTATATACCAAATAGGTATATAAAAAAATAGGTATACCAATAAAAATTTGCCATGCTAGGCAAATTTTAAATCATAACGTGTTTTACCTATTAGATTGGTAAACATTAAAATGAATTATTATACTCAGTGTTGACAGTGGTGTGAGCAAATTGATATTCTTTTATCCTTGTGGAAGTATAATTTGGTGTATCCTTTCCGGAACTCAGTTTGGCGATATATATGTAAAAATCTTAAAAAAGATGAAGCTAGGTTAGCATCAGGCCACTACAGAAGCCTGGGAACACAACCATGCCTGTACTCTTTCCTCTCTACTTGGCTTGCATGAGTTGAGTAGAAGGAACTTTCGCTGGGTAGAATCAATTGGGGAAAACTACGTGGAGGAAATTACTTCTGTCACTAGTTTGGGAGCATGGGATGGCAGTGTTCCATTCTGAGATGGCATGATGGTTTTACATAAGAAGGCAACAAATGATTTGTGTGTGTTCTATCAGTCTCAGATACCTGAATGCATCTGCAAACAGTCTGGAGTCTTTGCCATCTGCCTGTGCTGGAGAGGAGAGTCTGAGTGCACTGCAGCTGCTCTATCTGACCAACAACCTCCTGACAGATCAGTGTGTGCCCATCCTGGTCGGGCACCCACACCTGCGAATCTTGCATCTTGCAAACAACCAGCTACAGACTTTTCCTGCAAGGTAAATGAGTGCAGCCTTTGGTCATTTCAGACACATGACCTGAATTTTGCATTTGTCAGACTACATTGTAGCTATCATACTGTGTACTCTTGCTTTATATTGAGTGACTTACTGATGCTGTGACTCCACTAGTCAAACGGGAAAATCTGTACCTAGTTTTTAAGTATCAGTAACCAGTGGTTAAATGTGTTTAATTCTTAGTCCTAATTACTTAATAATGGTCTGGAAATTTTCAACCTAGGAAAGTACAGGCTTATGAAATAAAAGAAATTGTGAAGACAATTTTTTCTTTTCTCTTGTCAGCACTGTTTTATAAAATACTGTTGAGTCCATTAATTTATTCATTTTATATATATATATATATATATAAAATACCTACTGTATGTCAAATACTGTGTTGTGTAAGTGCTGGGGAAACAATGGTGATTGAGTTACAATCTCTGTCCTCAAGGAATTTACAATCAAATTGAGGAAATAGGCAAATATATAGGCTATTGCAATGCAGTGTAATTAATGCAGGATGTTAAAGATAGGCACAGGTAGCTAGCTGCCACTGCACAGGGCCCGGGAGTGGGGTTGGCCTTCCTGGAGGAAGAGATGAATAGTAGTTAGCAGGATACAACTATAAGAAGACATATAAGAGAAGTTTAATTCTGTCAAAGTTTTAAACAGGGTCAGTGGAGAAATAACTATCTTTCAAAATACATTTGATAAAAAAAAATACTTAGAAAATTTGACACCAGAAAAGTCCATCTATACCAGGAAAGTAGTCATTAAAAATTGTGTTTTCAAGAACTAAGAACATAGGGAAATGACATTTGATATAATTTGAATAAAAATAAAACTATATATATATATTTTTTTTTTTCAATTTCAGAACATTCTTATCACCCCCAAGAGAAACCTATATACATGAATAGTTACTCCCCATTGCCCCTTCCGCCAACTCCTGGAAACCAGTAATCTACTTTTTGTGTCTATTGATTTGCCTATTTTGGACATTTCATGTAAATGCAGTAATACAATATTTGGCCATTTGTATCTGGCTTCTTTCATGTATCATAATGTTTTCAAATTTCATCCACGGTATATCACGTATCAGAAGTTCATTTCTTTTTATGACTGAATAATAGTCCATGGCATGGGTATACCACATTTTGTTTATCTGTTCGTTAGTTGATGTCCTTTGGGTTGTTTACACTTTTTGACTATTATGAATAATGTTGCTATGAACATTTGTGCACAAGTTGTTGTATGGACATATGTTTTCACGTCTATTGGGTATATACTAGGTGTGGAATTGCTAGGTCATATGGCAATTCGATGTTTCACATTTTGACTGTTCAGACTATTCCAAGGCGGCAACATCATTTTATGTTCCCACCAGCAATGTATGAAGGTTCCAGTTTCTCCACATCTTCATCAACACTTTCTCTTGTCCATCTTTCTGACTATGACTATCCTAGTAAGTGTGAAGTGGTATTTCATTGTGGTTTTTATTTGCATTCCTCTAGTAGCTAATAAGCATCTTTTCATGTGCTTATTGGCCATTTGTACCATTTGTATACCTCCTTTAGAGAAACGTCTATTCACATCCCTTGCCCTTTTTATCTTTAATTTGGGTTCATAATAGTTTACATCATTGTGAAATTTCAGTTATACATTATTTCCTGTCTGTCACCACATACGTGCTCCCCTTCACCCCCTGTGCCCACCCCCACCCCCCTTCCCCTGGTAACCACTGAACTGTTTTCTTTGTCCATGTGCTTGTATATATTCCACAAGAGTGAAATCATCTGATGTTTGTCTTTCTCAGTCTGGCTTATTTCACTAGGCGTAATTCCCTCCAGGTCCATCCATGTTGTTGCAAATGGGATGAATTTGTCTTTTTTTCTAGCTGAGTAGTATTCCATTGTACATATATACCACATCTTCTTTATCCAATCATCAGTCGATGGGCACTTGGATTGTTTCCATGTCTTGGCAATTGTGAATAGTGCTGCAGTGAACATAGGGGTACATATGTTACCTTGGATTGTTGATTTCAAGTTGTTTGGGTAGACACCCAGTAGCTGGGTCATATGGTAGTTCTATTTTTAGTTTTTTTGGGGAATCTCCGTAGTAGCTGTACTAGTTTGCATTCCCACGAGCAGTGTATGAGGGTTCCCTTCTATCCACACCCTCTCCAACATTTGTTATTTTTAGTCTTAGTGAATATAGCCATTTTAACAGGCATAAGGTGATCTCTTAGTGTAGTTTTGATTTGCATTTCCTTGATGCTTAGTGATGTTGAACATATTTTCATGTGTTTATTGGCCTTCTGTATATCTTCTTTGGAAAAATGTTCATATCCTCTGCCCATTTTTTGATCGGGCTATTTTGTTATTCTTCAGTTGCGTGAGTTCCTGATATATTATGGAGATTAACCCCTTATTGGATATATGATTTGCAAAAATTTTCTCCCAATTGGTGGGTTGTCTTTCGGTTTTAATCCTAGTTTCTTTTGCCTTGCAGAAACCCTTTAGTCTGATGAATTCCCACTTGTTTATTTTTTCTTTTGTTTCCTTTGAGAAGACATGGTATTCGAAAAGATCCTTTTAAGTTCGATGTCAAAGAGTGTACTACCTAGATTATCTTCCAGGAGTTTTATGGTTTCAGGATTTATCTTCAAGTCTTTGATCCATTTTGAGTTTATTTTTGTGTATGGCATGAGATAATGGTCTACTTTCCTTCTTTTGCATGAATGTGGCTGTCCAGTTTTCCTGACACCATTTATTGAAGAGGCTCTCTTTTCTCCATTATATGTTCTTGGCACCTTTGTCGAAGCTTAGCTGTCTGTATAAGTGCGGTTTTATTTCTGGGCTTTCAGTTCTGTTCCATTGATTTGTGCACCTGTTTTTGTAATAGTACCACGCTGTTGTGATCACTATGGCTTTGTAGTACATTTTGAAGTCAGGGATTGTGATGCCTCCAGCTTTGTTCTTTTTTCTCAGGATTGCTTTAGCAATTCAGGGTCTTTGATTGCCCCATATGAATTTTAGGATTCTTTGCTCTATTTCCATGAAGAATGTTATTGGGATTCTGATTGCACTGAATCCATAGATTGCTTTGGGTAGTATGGACATTTTAGCTATGTTTATTTTTCCAATCCATGTGCATGAAATCTCTTTCCATCTCTTTCCATCATTATCTATTTCTTTCAATAATATCTTATAGTTTTCATTGTATCAGTCCTTTGCATCCTTAGTTAAGTTTATTCCTAGATACTTTATTCTTTTTTTTGCAATTATAAATGGAATTGTATTCTTGAGTTCTCTTTCTGTAAGTTCATTATTAGAGTACAGAGATGTAACTGATTTTTGTAAGTTGATTTTGTACTCCGCAATTTTACTGTAGTGGTTAGTTATTTCTAATAGTTTTCTGATGGATTCTTTGGGGTTTTCTATACATAAGATCATGTCGTCTGGAAACAGAGTTTCACTTCTTCACTGCCTATTTGGATTCCTTTTATTCCTTTCTCTTGCCTAATTGCTCTGGCCAAAACCTCTAGTACTGTGTTGAATAAGAGTGATGATAGTGGGCATCCTTGTTTTGTTCCTGTCCTCAGAGGGATGGTATTCAGTTTTTCCTCATTGAGTATGATGTTGGCTGTGGGTTTGTCATATATGGCCTTTAGTATGTTGAGGTAATTTCCTTCTATCCCCATTTTATTAAGTGTTTTTATCCTAAATGGCTGTTGGATCTTGTCAAATGCTTTCTCTGTGTCTGTTGAGATGATCAAGTAGTTTTTATTCCTCATTTTGTTAAGATTGATTTGCGGATGTTGAAGCATCCCTGTGTCCCTGGAATAAATCCCACTTGATCATGTTGTATGGTCTTTTTGATGTATTGCTGTATTTGGGTTGCCAATATTTTGCTGAGGATTTTTGCATCAATGTTCATCGGCAATATTGGCCTGTAGCTCTCCTTTTTGTCCTGTCCTTGTCAGGCTTTGGTATTGGACTGATGTTGGCTTTGTAGAATGTGTTAAGAAGTGTTCCATCTTCCCTGATTTTTTGGAATAGCTTGAGAAGGATATGTATTAAATCCTCTCTGAAAATTTGATAGAATTCCCCAGGGAAGCCGCCTGGTCCTGGACTTTTAAATAAAACAAAACTGTATATTTTGATTCTGATTTTATTTTACAAATTTTCTTAGAAATATGATTAACTTCAGAAAACTTATCCTGTAATTTTTGTGAAAATTTATGAAGTGAGATATTTAGAGCTTAGAGGAGACAAGTGGGATAAACTTGATAGCTTCCTTGAAAGAATTTGAACCATGGCTTTTAACATGTATACAGAATCTTAATTTCAGAATGTGACAGATTTCTTGAAATCCTATCAGGTTAATTCAGTTGGACTCAAATGTGTTCATATAAAGTGAAAATGACAGACCACTGACAAGTTCTATTAGTATATGAAGCTGTTGTGAGATATCAGGTGCAATACTCTGAAACTAATGAATTCCGCCTAATTTGATGACACTCTTATTGTTGGAGGGGTCAAAAGCAGGCTGATATAAAACTTAAAACACATCAAAGAATATGAAAACATGAAGTTAGAAGTAAACATAAGAATTAACAGGAGATCACATAAAATTAGAGTAATCTGAATACAGATAATAAAACAAATGGAAGTTAGGAGTATATTAAAGGAAACATATGTTCTATACTGAATAATAAATCCACTGGCAAGTCATCTCCTGAACAGTGTTGTAATTGCACAGGCACAGTCCAGATCTTCTGTGTTTTTTGGACTATTTTCAGAATCTAGCACACTTCTGGGTGCTCAGCAAGAGACTGATTGAAATTGGGGTACTGCATTTCTGTTCATAAGTCAGAAAGATCCAGGGAGGGAGGAGTATGAGAGAAAAGTGTGAGGTATGGAAATGGAAGAAATTTCTGAATATATTATTAAGTAAAAACAAAAAAAGCAAGTTATAAAACAATATGTATAATATGGCATCTTTTTTAATTTGAAAAATATAGTTTCCTGCATTTAAAAGGACAAGAATACTGTCCACCAAATTGTCATCAGAGATTATCTCTGGTAGTGAGATTAAAAGATTTTTTTTCTGTTTCTGTCTGATTTTCTGCTTTTTCTGTTTTTTCTGTTTCTGTCTCTATTTTTAAATTTTTTTCACTGAGTATTACTATTGTAATAAGAAAGAAAATTTTAATTTACTGATCTTAGTTAGTAAAAGCATTTGTGAATTTATTTTCTAGCAACAGAAATTATTATATATTAATGAAAAGGGCAGGATGTGAATTTATATAAAACAAATCTGCATATGAAAATTTGGTGGGAAATTCAGTAAAGTGAGAATAGTAATTTTTTCAGATTGGTGGTATTATTGTTGATTATTTTCTTCATTTTCCAAACTTTCTCTCCATGTTACAGCAGTTTATTATTATTATTTTTGCTGAGGAAGATTCACTCTGAGCTAACATCCATTGCCAATCTTCCTCTTTTTTGCTTGAGGAAGATTAGCACTCAGCTAACATCTGTGCTAATCTTCCTCTGTTTTGTTATATATGAGACACCACCACAGCATGTCTGGCAAGTGGAGTAAGGCCACGCCCAGGATCTGAACCTGCGAACTCAGGCTGCAGAAGCAGAGCGTGCAGAACTTTAACCACTCAGCCACAGGGCTGGGCTCAGTTTATTATTTTTATAATTTTTTAAATAAATAGATAAAAAGAAATCAGAGCGATTTGTAATAATCTAGATAAAGGTGTTAGGCCATCTTAAGATACTTCACTTGCTGTGTAGAAACTTTTGCTCAATCCTGTGGAAGAGTGTGAATCACATCACAGTGCCAAGCACAGTGCTGTCTGTATAATAAGCACTCAGTTAATGTTTAAGAAGATGGATTGTGCTACGAATAAGTCACTGTAGAAATTTAAAACTGAAATGAACCTTAGTGATGATTTCGTACAACTTCTTTATTTTACAGCTGAGGATATTGATGTCCACTGACATTAACTTACCCAGGATTTTGCAACTAGTTAGTGGCAAATCAAGTACTATAACTAATCTACCAAACCTAGGTCCATGCTGGTTCAGCCACTTCCTGTAAGTCAGATAATAGGAAGATGTTCATGCCCACAAGATCCAACAGCTGTAAGAGAAGCAAGGGAAGCTTCAGCCCTTGAAACACACTGGGAGGCAGATTAGGCTGAGATTCAGCAAGAGCAGTCACCATGGTGAGCTGTTTGTTCCCTTTGCTGGTATCTGATTGTTTCATTCTGACTAGTCACCTGGCAGTGGACCAGGTCACCTCTGTACTCTGTGGCTACTGTACTTGCTTGGCAGCTACTTATTTCAGGTGCAGTATGTTATTTTTGGTGTTTCTTTTTCAGCAAACTAAATAAATTGGAGGAGTTGGAGGAACTCAACCTAAGTGGCAACAAGCTTAAAACCATTCCCACAACCATAGCAAACTGTAAAAGGCTGCACACCCTTGTCGCACACTCCAACAACATCAGCATTTTCCCAGAAATACTGCAGTTGCCTCAGATCCAGGTACTTTTATGTGCTGGAATGATGTGCTTTTGGGAGAAATGGCAAGAGTGTGAATGAGGAAAAAGGAAGTGGCAATTTGGGATCACAGTATATTTAATTGATTCCTGGGAAGAAATTAAGTTCCCTTTGAGGATACAGTAGGAGAGTGAGCATTAGGGAATTAAGAATTAACTTAATTTCTCCATTTTCCTCTCAGTTTGTAGACCTAAGCTGCAATGACTTGACAGAAATCCTGATTCCTGAGGCTTTGCCTGCTACTTTACAAGACCTTGACCTGACGGGAAATACAAATCTGGTTCTGGAACACAAGACGTTGGACACATTTAGGTAGGAAGAAAATTTGAAGTTGAATCTGCATGTGCTTTTAGTGCTACCAGCTGTGTGTATGTCTTCTTAAGGACTGTGGAAATCTTGATTAACTAAAGGAATAGAATGAATTCGGTCATAAAGCGCTTGGTTCTCTTCTTTGATTCAATTTCTTTTCTTTTTAAAGATTGGCACCTGCGCTAACATCCCTTGCCAGTCTTTTTTTCTTCTTCTCCCCAAAGCCCCCAGTACATAGTTGTATATTCTAGTTGTACGTCCTTCTGGCTCTGCTATATGGGACGCTGCCTCAGCATGGCTTCATGAGCGGTGCTAGGTCTGTGGCCAGGATCTGAACCAGCGAAACCCTGAGCTGCTGAAGCGGAGCACAAACTTAACCACTCGGCCATGAGGCCAGCCCCTGATGCAATTTTTGATGGATGTTCTATCCAGTAGTCAGCCTATTTATATTAGAACTCAGCATGATGACTACTGCTTAGCCATACACTGAATATTTTTACATGCCAGGCATAGATATTTTAGGTGGCACAGATCACATTACATTACAACATCTAAGAGACAATGCAAGCTCATTCATTGTACCAAGACTTCATTGTATCAAAATATTAAGTGGACAGTTGGCTGAAACGTAGAAATCCTTGTTGTGCTTAGTTTTTCACTGAAATGAACGGCATCAATTGTAACAATATTTGACCCCTATTTCTTCCTCCTACCCCTTTCCTTCCTTTCCCTCCTCCTCCTTGGCCAGTGGATCAGCACACTACTGTCATTTCAGTCTCTCTTTAGTGTCATTAATTCTCTCTGGAAATGAATCTTGGTCTGTAAACAGATTATTTTATAAAAACATATATTGTTGTTGGGTTGTTTTTGTAAAATACAGAAATGCATATGGTTTAATCTTCCCTTCCTCCACTTCCCACAGCCATATCACAACCCTAAAAATTGATCAGAAACCTTTGCCAACCACTGATTCTACAATTACGTCTACCTTCTGGAGCCATGGACTGGCTGAGATGGCAGGGCAGAGAAATAAGTGAGTATCTTGGCCCTGGAGACTGAGGGGAAAAAAGGCAGCCCCTGAGATCTAGGAACTGATCTGATGCTGAAAGTTGGGCTGTGTCGTTCTTCTTTTGGACATAGACAAATCACAGAATGGCAGCATCAGATAAGATCCTGAGAACATGATCCCCTGAGACAAAAACAAGATGAATGCACAGTCCATAAAATACCAAACATCCCCTCTCCTGGCTAAAATGGGTGACTGCTACTTTCTTTACCAATTACAGCTTTATCCTCTTTCCCTATAGATAAGATTTATTGAGATACCCAACCATAGAATGGCCTTGCTTTCTGACAGCACCCAATCTAGTATGGTTCCCCACTTTGTTAGACTTCCCCGAAATGACCCAACCAAAGCCGAAACTCTCTACTAGGTTTTTCCAATACTGTCTTACCTATATACCCTAGAGTTCCACGGTGTGCATTTTCCCTTGCTGCACAGCATAATAAACCCAACTTATTCAACCACAGGTGTGCTCCTGGGGGTCTTCGGCTGAAGGACATTGACAATACTAGTCCTTAATCACTACTAAGAGAAAACATTTAATCTGTCCAGCCTTTGGCAGCATTGCAAAACTAATATGTACTGCTCATGGATGTGGCTGAATTCCCCCTTTTCTTATGACATCACTCTTTCAGATGATACTTATCTTATCTAACATTTTTTTCATGTGTAGATTAGGATTTACTACTATTCTTCTCAATCCTCAATTAATACTTTTTTAAAGAAGGCACACTGGAGAATAATCCTTTACCAATCCTTTACCTATTACCAAGAATAATTCTTTGATGTTTGTCCTTCTGTATTTCTGTGATAGGCTGTGTGTATCTGCCCTAGCTGTGGATAACTTTGCAGAGGGGGTTGGAGCTGTGTATGGCATGTTCGATGGGGACCGAAATGAGGAGCTCCCTCGCCTGCTCCAGTGTACCATGGCAGACGTGCTTTTGGAAGAGGTTCAGCAGTCAGCAAATGACACAGTCTTCATGGCTAACACCTTCTTGGTATCTCACAGGTAAGCAGGTGGGTTGAATAATCCCTAACTCAGTCCCGCTTTTGGAAAATATGTCTCAGTAAGCCAGAAAGTCAGGGTCTAAATTACAGGTACAAGAGCAAGGTGAGACCTTGCTCCTTTCGTGACCGTTCTATCAGCATGGCATGTGGAGTTTGGGCTCTTTAAAGAGTCTCTGGAGCCATCTGTTTTCTCTGTTGACCCAAAGACTGGTGAGGATCTGGAAAGCCCAGAAATCATGCACAAAAAATTGTGTGTGTATATGCATTTGTAGATTTGGGGAAAGGAAATGGTAAGCTTTTATAAGATTCGCCAAAGAGTCAGTGACCTATAAAAGGTTAAGCATTGATCAGATTCATGTGTTTAGAATACTTATTAGTGGGGATTTACCAACTAATCTTCTCATTCAAGTCTAAGCCACTTAAGGACAAAAACCCTATATAACCAAACTGTTGAAAATCTCTTAGCAGCTAATGGAGCATCTTGCACGCCAAGTGGGCTGCATAGAGGATATGTACCACTGAGAGGTTGTAAACTTGTGTAATCAAAGTTGAAATGGAGCAGCCTGGAGCCCAACCTGATTTTATCTGTCATTATAACACAAAGCAAAGATATTGGGAAAGGAGACTATTTTTCAGTAATAGAATTGAGCCTAGGAACTTGGCAAAATAAAGGGTTTTGGAAAGGGAACTCAATTTATGAAGCATCTTCCAAGAGCTGGGCACTATACCAAGCATTTTTCTTATTATATCTTTTATTTTCAAAACAAGCCAAAGAGGTAGATATTTTATCATAAAAATTTCTGGAAGAATTAACTTGCTGAGGATCTATAGCCTCTAAATCGCAGAGCTGGAATTTGAAACCAGATCTTTCTGATAGTAGCCATCTAGGGGATAGATGCCTTGTGCATGGGAGAAATACAAGGAGAATTATGGTCTTTCCTTCAAGGAACTTGCAACCTAAGTGAGTGGTTCTCAGAGTGTTGTTCTAGGACCAGCAGTCTCAGCATCACCAGAAACTTGTTGGAAATGCAGATTATTGGGCCAGCCCCTTACCCACTGAGTCAGAAACTCTGTGGGTGGGCCCAGCAATGTGTGTTTTAACAAGCCTTCTGGGTGATTCTGATGTTCTAAAGTTGGAAGCCACTGAATTAGGTCGTTGTAGTCTATGAGCCGACATAAGCAGAGGCAGTAGAGAAAGATGTACCCTTATTGTCTCCTTTTCCCCAACCCTTTTTGTAAAATTTCCTTGTCAGCTAAGCATGGAAGACGTGATTCTCTTCACCATCATCACCTATAGCAAGAGACTGCCTTCAGGTGGATAATTCTGGTTCACAGTCACATGGCAGAAAAACAAGGAAATCACGGACATGAAGGACTGCCACTTTGTTCTAAAATTAGCTACCATGTCTTCATTTTCCTTTCTTTCTAAATAGGAAATTAGGAATGGCTGGCCAGAAGCTGGGCTCCTCTGCTCTCCTTTGTTACATCCGCCCTGACACTGCCGACCCAACAAGTAGTTTTAGCTTGACAGTGGCCAACGTTGGCACATGCCAAGCAGTCCTGTGCCGAAGTGGGAAACCAGTGCCCCTCTCTAAAGTCTTCAGCCTGGAACAGGACTCAGAAGAGGCTCAGAGGGTGAAGGACCAAAAAGCCATCATAACAGAGGTGAGTCTCACTCTCCACCAGTCACTTGTACTCCTCAAATCTAGAGAATGCTGTTCTGCATAGAGGCAGTGAAGGTCCATTTTCTTCCCATCAAGCCTTGTAAATTGTATCCAAACCAGATAATAGTACTAGGAGAAAATCTAATGAGCAGTTAATAACTCGCAAAAAGAAAAATCAAATTAATTAGAAATGAAAAATCTTCATTTGTGATCCTTTAGATGTAGAGCTTACATGTAAAATGAATGTAAATGTCCCCCTTGGTTGATTTCTACCTCATATGGTTTGTTATTCCAAACAGAAGAAGAAAAAGTTCTATAGTTTGATGTCTCCATTCTGAAATGTAATGTTTCAAAATATTATATGGCTTAGTATGCTCTGGGCTTTTTAATTTTTTGTTGTTGTTGTTGTTGAGGAAGATTAGCCCTGAGCTAACATCTGCTGCCAATCCTCCTCTTTTTGCTGAGGAAGACTGGCCCTGAGCTAACATCCATGCCCATCTTCCTCTACTTTAGACGTGGGATACCTACCACAGCATGGCTTCTGCCAAGCGGTGCCATGTCCACACCTGGGATCCGAACTTGCGAACCCCAGGCCACTGAGAAGCAGAACATGCGAACTTAACCACTGTGCCACCGGGCTGGCCCCCTGGGTTTTTTTTTTTTAATAGTAAAGCATCAGTATCTCTACTATTTTATAGCTTTTCTCTTTTTAGAAATTAGCATAACATTTTTGCTTTCAAAGAGACTAGGATTTACATGTGAACATTGTTTACTGCAAAGCAGAATTCTGTTCATATCTTTTGCTCATTTTTCATTGAATTGTTTGTTTATTGTTGAGTTTTAAGAGTTCTTGTCTATCTTGGATACAAGTCCTCATCAGATAGAAGTTTTGCAAGTATTGTCTCCCAGTCTGTGGCTTTTATTTTTTCATTCTTTTAATAGTGTCTTTTGAGGAGCAGAAGTTACTAGTTTTAATGAAGTCCTGCTTACCATTTTTTTTCTTTCATGGGTCATGCTTTTGATGTTGTATCTAAAAACTTGTTGCCAAACCCAAAGTCACTTAGTTTCTCCTATTATCTTCCAGAAGTTTCGTGTTTTACATTTAGGTCTATGATCTCTTTTGAATTCATGTTTGTGAAAGGTGTAAGCTCTGTGTCTGAATTCTTTTTCTTTTTTTGCATGTGAATGTTCAGTTGTCCCAGCAGTGTTTGTTGAAAAGACTGTTCTTTCTCCATCGAATTGCCTTCACTCCTTTGTCAAAGATCAGTGCATTGTGTTTGCGTGGGTCCATTTCTGGGCTGTCTGTTGTGTCAGAATTCTGTAAAAAGACTATCCATATTAGATTCCATCCAAAGCAGCACAAAACAAAAAGAGTATCATTATAGTGTGGTTGATACTAGAAGATTCTGGAACTACGAGGCATTAGTCTTAGGAAGGTCTTTCAGTCAAAACAAATGAAAGATAAAGATAACTTTTTGTTTGATTAGTCTACTTTTACAGTATTTAGATAATGTTGTTTAGATTTTTCTTATGAGGTCCTGGACAAATAAGAAATATTTTTACAAATGTTATTTTAACCACAGACATTTATTTATTGTTTGCTTATTATTTGCTAAGCACTGTACTTTCATTATTTTATTTAATCTTTACCATAACCCCCATGAAAGAAGTTGTTTTACTTCCATTTTACAGATGAGAAAAATAAAATGTAGAGTTTGTGACAAATTCTGGTAAATGAGAGAGTTAGTATTTTCACCCAGAGAATGACTGCAACTATGAAATAAATATATTGACAGCTTTAGAGGTTTTATTTGGTTTTATCTTGAAAAGAAATCAGTACAAAGTATCTGGCAGATGAACATTCCCAACTTGCAACCAGGGTTATTCCTTTTTCTCTAAGTTTAGAATTCTGTCACTTGTGACTTGATCTGCTGTTCATTATTGGTACAGTCCTTATAGAGTAGGTAAATGATGCTACAGATTTCAGACTTTCCTTTTCTAGGCTAAATGACTTTTTAGATTATTTAATGCTTTAGCTACCAAGATTCTCCTAGCCATTTAATATCTTCCTGAATCTTTTCAGTCCCAACTGTGCCTTTAAATGAGAAATCATTTTTAGTGACCCATCTGAGTTTTGGCCTTTCTGAGAATAGTAGTAATGGAGAATTAATAACAGTTCTGCTTATTATTTTTCTAACGGATGTTTCTCTATTTAAAGACATGCTGAGGCCTGTACTGCATGTTAGAGCAAATATCTTTTGAGATGGAGGTGGCTTTTAGCTACTTAATCAGTTTTAGCTTCAGTCTTCTGAACTGTTTGGTGTAGTAACCATATGATATTTTGTCCTTTTAGAATTCTATACATTTATTTTTGTAAGTCCACTTAAAATTATACATATCCTAGGAAAAAATATATAACATGTCAATTGTTTTATTGTAGAGCCCTAAGCATTTTGATCTAGAAAGATATAAAATTGTATGTCATTGTTGCTTGTTTCTCAAAATTTGCATTCTGCGTGTCTCTAGGACAACAAAGTGAATGGGGTAACCTGCTGCACCCGGATGCTGGGCTGCACATACCTCTACCCTTGGATCCTCCCCAAGCCCCACATATCTTCCACGCCACTTACCATTCAAGATGAATTGCTGATTCTGGGAAACAAAGCATTGTGGGAACATTTGTCATATACAGAAGCTGTCAACGCAGTACGCCATGTACAAGACCCATTAGCAGCTGCCAAAAAACTGTGCACATTAGCCCAGAGCTATGGTTGTCAGGACAATGTGGGGGCGATGGTGGTTTATTTGAACATTGGTGAGGAAGGCTGCACTTGTGAAATGAATGGGCTCACCCTCCCAGGTCCTGGGGGATTTGCTTCAACCACCGTCGTCAAGGACCCTCCCAAGCCAACCACTCCTTCCTCCAGTAGTGGTATTGCCTCTGAGTTCAGCAGTGAGATGTCAACTTCAGAGGTGAGCAGTGAGGTGGGATCCACTGCTTCTGACGAACATAACACTGTTGGCCTGGATGCTGGCTTGCTTCCAAGACCAGAGAGGCGCTGCAGCCTTCATCCAACACCCACCTCTGGGGTTTTTCAGCGCCAGCCTTCTTGTGCAACTTTCTCAAGTAACCAGTCTGACAATGGCCTAGATAGTGATGATGACCAGCCCGTCGAAGGGGTCATAACAAATGGCAGCAAGGTAGAAGTAGAAGTAGATATCCACTGCTGTAGGGGAAGGGATCTTGAGAACTCTCCCACTCTTAGAGAGAATTCTCCTACCCCATGTCCTGAGGAACATGCTAGAGGAGTATTTTTGGGGATCCGAAGACAGAATAGTGTGAATAGTGGCATACTTTTGCCAGTGAGCAAGGACAAGATGGAATTACAGAAGTCTCCCTCCACTTCCTGTCTCTATGGAAAGAAACTCTCCAATGGCTCTATTGTGCCCCTAGAAGATAGCCTGAACCTCATTGAAGTGGCCACAGAAGCACCCAAGAAGAAAACTGGCTATTTTGCTGCCCCCACTCAGCTGGAGCCAGAGGATCAGTTTGTTGTCCCTCGTGACCTAGAAGAAGAAGTGAAGGAGCAAATGAAACACCACCAAGAAAGCAGGCCCGAGCCTGAGCCCAGTGAAGAGGATCGGACCGAGCTCCCGGAGGAGTTTGACACAGCACTGTGATCCTCCCCCAGGAGCCACAGCACTAGGGAAGACTGTGTAGTGTTGGGGTGGGGACCCTTCCAGAGCATTTTGCCTCTTCATTTCTAAACCATAGATAAGGGGCGTAGAACTTGGAGCCAAAAGTGGTGAGAGCTATCAGGGTCTTGCTCTGGATAAGCTAGTAAACACCATCAGTGTTAAGTTTCACATTTAACCTGCATTGGAATTCCCAGAGTTACTGGGGAGAAAGCAGATGTTGCCCTGTATCAGTCCTACCACCTGCCATTAACCCTTTCTCTCCTAGGATAATTTTGAGAATTTGCCTCCCTGGGCAGGAAAGGGACTATTTCTGTGGAGGAAATAACTGAAGATTGATTCTCTTTACTGATTGCTGCTGATGGATCTCTGTGACAGAGAAATCACTTATATCTCAACCTAACTGATGGGATGTGATGTGACTAGTCACATGGCTTTTCATTCTTCTCTACGAGAATACAGCCTATTGAAATGACGTTTATTGGAAATGTAGAACCAATCAGATAATTTATGTATGTAATGTAATGAGAGCACTTTTTGTTGACTGTGAACTTTTAATTTTCAAATCTGCACTCGAGCCAATCTTCTTAGAGGCAGCCCAGCACCTTTGTCCATAGGCAGAATGATCATCGGGTTTTGGAGCCTTCTTTGTGGGTACTAGGAAGGACCCTGGGGAATTGATTTTACTATTAGATAATCAGACTCTGAATGCTCCTGAGAAACTTGGAGTAGGATCTTCTTTTGGGGATGAAGATGGGCAAGGAGTGAGGACTGAGACTACGTCCCCCGACATCACAAACAGAATAACTCCTTGATAAATGTGACACCTGCTAGGACTTTCCCAGCAGATCACAAGGGAGGCATTTGGGGATTGGCCTCTTTCCCTAACATGTGATGGAGTTGGCAGTCAGCCTCCTAGGATGTGGGGCCGAGGCTGATGCTGCCTGCATCCAAGTAACCTTGAGTTATAGCAGATGACTGAACAGACTGAGGCTGAATGAGAACAGATGGATGGAGCTCAGAGTCAGACAAGTTCCTTCTCTTATTCTAGAGCAGAGGGATAGTTTTCTGAAATGTTGGAAGTGAGGTGAGAGTTCATCTTTTTAATGTTTAACAGAGTACTCCTCTGAAAACTGCTTATCCGTCTCACACGGTTTCAGAGTACTGGCCTCAATTACTAATACAAGAAAGACTTAATTGAGAAAGTCCTACACTTACAGAAAACCTGGTTTACCATATTTTTTGCACATTCCACATAACCCTAGCAAAATGCAAGTCCTTCCATATTTCTATTGCCTTTTCCTTTAGAAGATTTACTTAGGAAAATTAATTCCTATTTATTCCTACAAAATTTTGACATTGCTTGATTCTACCCAATGGGGAATATGCTTTGAATTTTTAGAATACTTTCATCAAAAGAAAATAGGGTAGAACCATTTTTAATTTGTTTCATGAGAAACAAAATGTTAAAGATAGGGTTGGTATATACATAAATATAGGGGGTTTTATTGAAGTTTTTGTTGAAGCCATAGTAGAAAACCAGAGAACCTGTCCACAAATGGTTACATATCTTCATCTTCTCAGAGGCCCCCTACCCATGTGCGTGTGTCGGTGAGGTACACTCTAAGGGGATTCCATACCATTCCAATGGCTGTCTAATGTTCAACCCCTCGAGAATCTGAATTTGAGTCCCCAGATTGTCAGGAACACTTGACTTCCCTGTGTCAGCTACTAAAAAATTGTAGAACTCAGGTCTTGAGTCAAAGTGGAGAACATAGTGGCTCATACAAAGTTTCAGTGCTGTTAGAAAGATGGGCACAATAGTGTGTTGCTGCCTTATTTTTTTATATGGGAAAATAGAAAAAATGGAAATGAAGGAAGAACCCAAGATAATTGTGATGGGTGATGTAAAACATCTTCCTACCCAGACCACAGTACCTTTGAGTTTACAAAATAGTGATGTTGTCTAAAAAAGAAAGTTATTTTGAGAATATACCACTTTAATAGTATAATCTCTTAAAAATTGTCCTTTATCTGTGAACCCTTTTCTTGTTTTCTTATTGTTTCCTACCCTACTTATTAGAACCATCACAAAACCCAGTTCTGAAATGACTTTACCAGAAGTAAATGTATTTACTTTTTAGTCAGAAGAACTCTAAAAATTCCAAGTGTTCTTGTGGTAGATTTATTTTCAGGAAACATTAGGTTGTATTGAAAACCTTTAATATAGGCTATACCAAAACTGGTTATTCTTTTTTGTAACTTCCTTTCATTCATTTCCCTCTGTAATTGCTCTGTGTTCAAATAGAAGGTAACAAGGCCATAGCACATTACCAAAAATAACATAGAGAACTCTTTTGGCCTATGAGGTCATTTACAGTCATTGTGTGATCTGATTAGGTTGTCAGGTGGTGAAATCCAGTAATCTGTCTCCAGGTGAAGGTAATATCCCAGGACAGCACCGATGATCTCTAGCCCAGAGATTCTGGCCTCTGCAGGATTCTCAGGTCTCTGTGTGTACCTCCCATTTAATAGAGAAGTGAAGAGAATTTCTGAAAGAACATCATTCCTGCTTATGGGAGCAGTTTGGGAATCCCAGGGAAGAAAGAAAAATACATGAGTCTTATTTGTATCCTAATGGATTAGAAATGTATTTGAAAATTTGAATGCAGGAATGTCATAAAGCTACAGTGCTACCATAGAGTCATTGAATTACCACTCCTAATACAAGTGAGGGCTTTATTATACTACTGTAGAGTCTATGTGTGCAATAAGTTGATGAGTTCATTTTCCTGGTGTATAGAAGAGCCAACAAGAGCAGCTTGGTAATCATTGGGTGCTATTATAATTGTTTGTAGCGAGTGCTATTTTCCAGGAGATGGAGCCAGTTAGGTTTGGCTGATCTACTGAATATCAAATGATGCTCTTCTTTCCATGTAGACCTTCAGCAAAAGCAGGTACTTGGAAGCCACAGGCTCACCTTCTCTATCTACTCAAT
Organism: Equus quagga; assembly: GCF_021613505.1. NCBI lineage: Eukaryota > Metazoa > Chordata > Mammalia > Perissodactyla > Equidae > Equus > Equus quagga. Next base: position 66,186,348 of record NC_060279.1, read on the forward strand.
AATTAATGAAGAGACCTCCATAAGGGAGCACTTGGCTGTTATTGATAAATGTACCAATTATTAAATAGTCTCCAAGCCATTCAGTGATGTCTGCAGCATCACTATAGAACTGTCTTGTGTCACTTTTTACTTCCCTCTGGGTAGAGCCTTTCAGACTCCCCCGATCATGGAGGCAAGTTAATCTTTCTCTCCAGTTAGTGACTTTTGCCCCATAATTGGGTAAGCACTTGCTAGATTGAGAAAAGCAGCTACAGTAAATCCTGCTGTTTCCCTCATTTGGTGATCCTTCAATCACACATAAGCTCCTTGTATTCTAAATTCCATGCACTTCTCCCAGATGCTATAGGGTTTTCTCTCACTGTTGCCAATGGATGTCATCCAAACAGTGAGTTCATATCTATGGTTTTGTGCAATCATTGTCGTATTGTAGTCCTAAGACTCATTATAGTGTATTTTTGATATTTTTGAAATGTGTTAAATTTTTTAATTCAATAATATGAGCCAGAGCATGTTGCAGCAAATCTATTGTTTGTAAAAAATAATAACAATAATAATAAATAAAATGAAAAGAAATCTCTTTCATGGCTTTGTTTTAGAATGGAACACCTCTTATGTTATAAGTACTTTATTTTAGCATGAAACTGTAATTTTCTCTAACTTGTATGTAGAATTAGTTTCTTATCCAAAAGCACCTTTAGGAATTTTCTGCTTTTTCTTTAGAGGAAGATAAAAAATGAAACCACATTTCATAACACTATGAAGCTATGAGTTAAGGCAAGAATAAATATTTTTGATCACCTTTTAAATCAAAATAGCAATAAAGATTTTTTACATTGAGAAACATTATATTCTGACTTGGTTTATGTTTAAAGAAATCCCAACGACAGGAAACGGTCCTTATTTGCATGCAGGTTATTAACTGACTAGAGGAAACTCAATTGTAAACAACCTACAGCTCCTCAAATAAGTTGGAGAGCTGATGATGACACAGAGGAAGGAGCTAAGTGGATCATCCGGCCATCAGGTTTGCCATAATGGCTTTGGAGTCAGAACTTCAAACATAGTGGTGAGTTTTGGCTCACAAAATGTTTATAATCCAGTTAAGTCTCTGGTGGTTCCTCCCTCTTCCACCCATTGGTTGCCTCCCATAGTCTCTGGACTTCCAAGCAAGCTTATTTTACCTCTCCAAATAAAGGTCAAGTTGAAATCATTTTGCAGGTTTCCTCCTCATCTAGCGGAATGAACATTTTAACACTTGGTTCACCAACTCTTCATTGAGCACCTTCCATGTGCTGAGCTCAATGACACCATCCACATTAACACCTCAGTTCCATGAGACACACAGCTCCCTATTCCAGGGTGGCAGAAGTGAAATTCTCTGAGTGTGTCTCTTCTTTGTGTAATATTAATTCCCTGGTACGCCAATGGCCACAAGAGTACATTAGTCACTCAGAACGTTCCAGTGTGTAATTCATTGGGTCTGAGTTTTGCCTCTGCTACTTAAAAGATTTGATTGTAGGCAAGTTACTTAACCCCTCCAAGGCTCAGTTTTTGGCTCAGAAATAATAGTTCTCTCTCTCATCAGTTACTTGTGAGCTTAAATGAGATGATGCAAACAATGCTGCCTTAGTACTGGACTTGGCACATAGTGAGCAGTCAATGAAATGTCAACTGTTGAGTGAGCCACTTGACCCTCTTGAACCTTTGTCTCCTCAACTGTAAGATGCAAATAATACATCTTGACCTGCCTACTGGACAAGTGGTAGTAAATCAGACAAGGTTTGCTAAAGCATCTTGAATGTTATGAAACTACAAACATGGAGTGTTATGATTACCCTGATGGCTGGGCTCCAATCACTAGGGTGGAGCTGGATCTCGGGAGCAGTATTGCACTGGGCCTGGGCACATTATCGGGGTCAGATAGGCCAAAGTCCCCATTTTATCAAGCACAAGACCCAGACATGGGCAAAGATCTAATAGGGGCATGTTTCAGGGAATAAATGCTAGATGAGAATAGTGTGTGTGGGTATTCTTTTGAGGGGGAAGGTGGGGAATAGGTTGATTTTTGCTGCTGTTAAACTTTGTCTCTACCCTCGGTGAAAACTCTGTAGGACCTAGCCACTGCCTCAAGGCTAAGAGTGATAGAGTGCACGCACCTGTGTCACAAGTGTTTGTGTTTTAACCTAGCAATATATATTTGCAGTTGATTATTTTCCTCCAAGCTTTACTTTTTGTAAAAGTGTAATTAGTTTCCTATTTCTGTATGAGGTTTTGTTTTGATCCTTTGGATAGGTTCAATAAGAATTAGCTATCGGAAGGATTTGAGAGGAGAGAGGAAAGGTAATATATTGCAGGGAGGAGGGGATTTGGAGGTGGGCTGGGGGAGAGAAGAGTCAGCGAAAATGACCAACACGTTAGAGGAAAATGACAAGTGAAATTTTTTTAACAGTCATTTTGGTATGTGTTGAAACGGGCTTTTGTTTGCTGATTTCTTACTAACTGTATAGAGAATCAGATTTACGTCAAAATTGCATTGTGGAAATCAGATTCTTTTTAGAAATGTACTAAAAATTTGGTTTGAATTTATTAGTTTAATCTCATTTATAATATGAAGATAAAACAATGATATTATGAAAAAAGCTATTGAAAAGCAAGAGGACAATTAGAAAAAAACCTATATAATAAGAACGTGTATATTTCTAGTTTCATTTGACACGAACTGAAAATCTGTGACTAGTTGTAAAGTATAGGAATAGCTGTAAAACTTTAGGTTAAAATTATTGAAAGAATTTTGTTTTTAAGACTCCGTGTTAATGAGCTGTTATGTTATGAAGACAATTCAGGGTCCTGAGAGATGACAGTCTTCCTTTGGAAGCCTCCTCACTGGGCGCTGTCAGGGAATGCAGAGAGGAAGACGCCTCTGTAAGCCTTTAGAGTCTAGTAAAATGAACTGCTTTGTCTTTGAAATCAGTTGAAGAGCATGTTTAAGAAGTTTATGAATTTTATTTCTCACTATTTGGAAGCCTCATATTTAAGAAAATTAAGTGAATTCCAATTGAATGACGCGCAACAAGAAAGAAACTAACTTGGAATGCTGGCAAAAACCATTTTCTCTCAGCCCTACTGCAGGAATCCTGAGAATGGATGTGCATGCTAAAAGCATCTCTCTTCCCCTCTCAGACATCCAGCCTCCCATCTCTAATGGGAGAAGGCTCCTGCGGACCCAGGTGGTCACAGTACACTGCCGCATGGGCAGAACAGCTTCCCTCTAGGAGACGGTCAGATGTAATTACTCATTTAGAATTCAGCCACACAACTGCTTTAAAATCATTCCCCTGGGACCAAATATGAGGGGAAATGGCAAGTTTCTTTTGGTGAGTTTAACTAGTTAAGACAGGTAAGATATTTCTACTATCATACTGGGCCTGCTACCCCTGATGTGTAGTTCTCATCTCTCAGAATTTCTCTGGCTACTTGTTTATTAACATTATTACCTTGCCATTTGGTAGGAGAGCCATCATAAGGGTGTACCCAAACTTCTGATGTTGCTCTTTGTAGCAAAGTTGGAGATATTTTTTCAAGCTCACAGCCAATAAAGACTTATTCACAGACAAATGAAACGATCATCTAGCTTTGCATTTGTACCAAAGGGAGCATTTATAAGGTCAAGCAGGTGAAAACCACAGTTGGCTCGTGTGTGATTTTAAAGGACCCATCTTTTTGAGAGAAACAAGGGAGGTGGGTTGACATTTAGGTTCCGAGATGATCTCAGAGTGTTCCAGACCACAGATATTCTGGTGCATCACTGTAATTTCTGTGCTGTTCTCGGTTATCTTTGTAGCGCTTCTGTTCTCGGTAGCTCCGTAGGGCCAGCACCACGCTAACACCATACATAATCACCAGAAGACAAGCAAAGGTGGCTGCTGCTCCATCAGTGCCTGCCAGCTGGCAGTTCATCCAGGTGAGACCCTTGCGGGCATAGAGCCTCTCTCTTGTTTTGCAAGTGTCTGTGGAATTGATCCGCAAGGCAACGTGGAGGTAAATGCCAATGCCTATGCAGTAGCCCACTGCTGCTAGGAGACTGAAGGCAGCCTCCAGAAGGAGCCACTTCCCTGGCAGTTTGGTTAGATTCTTGGCTCCTCGGAGTAGAACACCCATGGTGAGGACACCCAGCCCCAGAGAAACAGCCACACCGCCATATATCAGAGGTGCCCGGAGGACCGTGTACTGCTGGTCCAGCTGTCGAACCTGCTCCAGCTCGGTGCCCTCAAATGGTGAGTAATAGTTGTTCCCAAAGCCGCCGGCGGTGGGAAAGCTGGCACTGAATCCAGCAAGGACAAAGTAGGAGGCCACGATACACATGAGAACCATCCCATTCAACATCACCTCCACTATCTGTACCACACCTAGGAGGAGAGAGATTTGCGATTTAACACTGACATCACTCATCCAGGAAAACTGTAGGTCAGACTAGAGAAGTACCATGCTGACCTGATTTTTTTTTCCTTTCTCCCCAAATCCCCCCAGCACATAGTTGTATATTTTTTAGTTGTGGGTCCTTCTAGTTGTGGCATGTGGGACACCGCCTCAGCATGGCCAAATGAGCGGTGCCATGTCCGCACCCAGGATTCGAACCAGCGAAACCCTAGACCACGGAAGCAGAGCACACGAACTTGACCACTCGGCCACAGGCCGGCCCCCATGCTGACCTGATTTTAAGGACCTGGTCAGATTCAACATTAACTCCTCAGTGTTTTTTAATAGTCATATGTTTGAAAAATTAAAGTGCCATTCCGGAAGTTTCTTAAAAAACTAAACATAAACACTTAACGATGTGACCCTGCAACTGTACTCCTGAGCATTTATCCTAAAAAAAATGAAAACTTGGATCTACACAAAAACGTGTACAGGAACGTTCACAGCAGCTTTATTTGTAAGAGCCAAGTATTGGAAACAACCCAGATGTCCTTCAATGGGTGAATGGTGAACGAGTCAGGTATATCCATACCGGGGAACCCTCTACTCAGCAGCAGAAAGGAATGACCTGTTGATACATGCAACAACTTGGATGGATCTCAAGGGAATTATGATGAGTGGCAAAAAAAGGCAATTTCAAAAGGTTACATACTGTATGATTCCGTTTACATAACAGTCTCAAAATGACAGAATTATAGAGATGGGGAACAGATCTGTGGCTGTCGGGGGATGGGGGGAGGGGAATGGGTGTGACTGGAAAGGGGGAGCACTAGGGACGGCTGATGATGGAACCGTTCTGTAGGTGATGGTGGTGGTGGTCACTCGAATTTACACACGTGACAAAATGGCATAGAACCACACACACGCACAGACATGAGTGCGTGTAAAACTGTAGATCGTCCGTTTCCTGGTTGTGATATTGTACTATAGTTAAGCAAGATGTCACCATTGGGGGAAACCGGGTTAAGCCGGATCCCTTTGTACTCTTTTTGCAATGTCCTGTGAATCTGTAATTATTTAAAAATTTAACATTTTTTAAAATTCAAAATAACTTAAAAAGGTATAAACTGAGAAATTTCACTCATGTCCCTGTCCACTCTGTCCTCTACCCCAACCACTTTCATTATTTTCTAATATAACTTTCCAGTGTTCCCTTATGCAAATAAAAGTGCTCAAATCTGCACTTCCTCCCGCCTTCCCCTGCCTTTTTTCACATACCACACACAGTGTTCTGCATCTTGTATTTTCCATTTATTATTCCTCAAGACGTTTTCAGATCAGCTCCAATAGAGCGACCATATTCTTTGTGGTGTGGCTCCCAACTCCATTGCATGGATGGACCAGTCTATTCAACCAGGATCCTACTGATGGCTACTTGGGATGTTCACTTAGGGGTTTCTTGCAAGTTTAAGGAACCCACGAATGCCATGAGGCAACAGCAGTCAACAGGTGAATGGAGGTGAATGTCTTCTTGTCCAAGGTCAACTTTCATTTGTCACTCACAGGGGCCCCAGCCTCTTCTAGGTGTACTTCTAGGGGAAGGCCTCCTGTCGTTCTCTCAGGGTTGGGATGAGAACTAAGAGAAAAGCATATGAATCTAGAGTGGAAACACCGGGTTCACATCCCCGCTCTTTACCGCCTCGTGACCTTGCCCAAGTCCTTGACTCTAAGCCTCAGACACTCTCTCTGACAAATGAAGATCATGCCTGCCTGTCTTCTCTCACAGGGCCGTGGGGAGGCCCAGATGAAAGCAAGTATGAAAATCCTCAGAAAATCACAAAATGTTATACGAGTGGACGGTAATGCTACTTGGTAAGGTTTGTAAAATGGAAGGGGATTAGTGAGAGATTTAAGAAGAAATGGGAAGAATTTACAGAAAGCATGTTTCCCAGAAACCAGGAAAACCCTCTAATACACTAGTGAGTACCATGATGTTTATCAACTGAGTAGCTAAAGAGCAGCATCTCTAATGGACTTAGGCAACAGCTACAGGGCTTGCTGATCCTATCTCCTGCTGGGCCCACACGAATTCCTAGGAAGTCTGGGGGACACAGATGTCAAGGGCTCCAACAGTTGAGACGCTACATTCCTCTAAGTTAAATCGGAAAATAACATCAGACAAGAACAGCCCACTCTCCAACTAGGCACCGTAAGCTGCTGGCCACTCTCTCCCTCCAGCAGAGCGAGGGAACTGACCCGGACATCATTCTAACTCAGGGGAAGCATCCATCACCCTACCTAACACCTTTCTCTGCCCTGGTTTTACCTTCTGCATGCATGTTAATATGTCACCCCCTGAGGGGAAACAGGAATACTGTCCCACAAGATGTGGACAACTGAACATTTCCTTCTGGGACAGAGTCTGCCAAAACAGTGGAGTCATAATCCATGCAGCACATATCTGTTAGGCTGAAGTGGAATAAGCCTAGCTCTTGTCAACCACCTCACTGACAGCAACAATTGAGAGGAATAATGATCTTTTGCCAGGTCCAATGATACTGGGTCTGTTGAAGGAATACGGCCACTGAACACTATCACAGTACCATCCCGGCCTGAGCCAGCTTAGCTATCAACATCAAACAGGCTCGAGCGTTTCCAAGCATGCTGTTACTGCAGAAAGATTCCCGGACATCAGGAGAAAAGAAAAACGGCGATGCCCAGAGCTGGCAGTTTCTCTCTCTGGTGGGGTGGAACAAGTCTCTGGAGAGACAGCAAAAGGCTCTCTAGAGGGAAGTGGAGATTCTGAAACAGGCGTGAGATTTTTGTTACAAATTTTTGTTGTGAATCTTATTGGGTGAGGCAGCTTTTGTGGCTGACCATTTAATACTCTGCTTAATTATACACCTACTTCTGCCTCTGCACTGCAAATGTGAAGAAACTGAGGAGAACAAACCAAATTTTTAAAAAACTTTTCTATGGGGCCGCCCAGTGGCACAGCAGTTAAATTCGCCCATTCCGCTTCCATGGCCCATTGCAAGCCATGTTGTGGCAGGTGTCCCACATATAAAGTAGAGGAAGATGGGCACGGATGTTAGCTCAGGGCCAGTCTTCCTCAGCAAAAAGAGGAAGATTGGCAGCAGATGTTAGCTCAGGGCTAATCTTCCTCAAAAAAAAAAAAAAATCATATACAAGCAAATAGATGTATTTCCCCTTTTCTAAACCTAAATGGAACTCGCCTTTTAAATGCAATTAAGTAAAGTAAGGAAATAATATTATAAAAGTATTGTGAAGAGAACCATCACCTCCAAATTAAAATTTTTCTTTGGATTTTTATTGGATTCACATAAAGCAAAAAACATATTCACTTGTACCAAGAATATATTGCATTGTGCCATAAGCCACCATTTACCAGGCAATAAGAACCCATGAAGTTGTCTGGCCAAAAGCAGCATTCTTTCTTTTATTCTGGATGGATCCTGAATTCCAGATGTCGGGTTTAATTCTTCATACAATGGTACATTTACAAGAGGTACAAAACACTTATTGAGCTTTCCAGGCCATTGTAAGGTGCTTATGAGAATAGCTTCTGTGCAACTCAGTGAATTAATCTTATTCCTCTTTCCTCAGCCCACGCTGAACTCCCACTTAAATCTTACAGGAGCAGCCTCCCCTGCGCCCCACCCCCTCCATCTAGAGTATTAAGGAAATGAAGGACCACAGAGTTCAGAGGAAAAAATCAGGGGCTAACCTGCTTACAACAGCTGTGTTTCGAATAGTTGAGGCTGAAATGCTATCTCGTGTCTATGTGGCTTTTCAAGAACTTTGAAGATAAGTTTCTTCAAATTCACTTGGTTATCTCCTTTTAATCAAGAAGTGCACTTTGCTGCGGCACATGCCTTTACCTTGTGGGTCATGGGATTCAGTTTTGGGTTTTTTGCTTTGTTTTAATAATTCTGGTTAGTCCCTCCCCAACAGAAGAGTCCAGAACCAGGGCTTATTTCATCAGAGAATGCCGCTCCACGTAACCTGGGGCTACACCCAGCATACCAAAGTTGGCCGGTTACTCTTCAAGCCTTGGCAAGTTCCACAGTAAAGTATTCTGAGAAAGGCAGTGGTCCAGAGTAACTGCCATCATTTACATTTGACAGAATGTTTTAAAAAGCCTAAAACTCTAACATTTCTGCAGGCTTCTCTTTTAGCTTCCTGACCTTTCGGTAACCCCTGAAGGCCAGCACGGCCCCCAGGGCAAAGACCCCAATGCCCAGGGCAGCGAAGATTCCAGCTCCTATATCTGCCCCATGGAAACTGCAGCCGAAGCCGCTGTACCCTTTGCTGTGGTACAGCGCCTCCCTCTCCTTGCACACCGGGGAGGAATAGGCGGCGGAGAGGTAGTGGAAGTAGAAGTACAAAGCTGGGATGTACGCCCCGGCGATGACCACATCCAACAAGCCTTCAATCACCAGCAACAGGGGGCAATGCCAGGGGACCCGCAGGACGCCCATGGCGACGAGGAGGCAGCAGAAGGCCATGAGGGCTCCACTGTAGGCCATTGCCACAGTGACCGTGGGCAGCTTTAGCTGGTAGAACTGGACGTCCAGCTGCTGCGCTTTCTCCCCGTCAGCACCATCGAAACCACTGTAAGCCCCTCCAAACTGGTAGTAGTAGATACCCCCCAGGCTGGTGATGCCCGTGTAGCCCCCCGTGGAATTGTAAGACACAGAGCTGCAGGCCAGGATCAGCAAGTTCAGGAGAACCTCCAGCATTTGGCAGCAGGCTGCAAAAGAAGGGCGGGTTACCATATTGAGAGAGGCGGCTTCGCACCCTGAGCGTTATCCTTCCCGTGGCAGCTCCCACGCAGCCGCCTCTTGATTCTGCCCCCTGGAGGCCGGAGCAGGCAAAGCTGCGTGTTTAGCATTAGACGGCGGCAAGGAACAGTGGTCTTCCAGAAATGACGTCAGAGGTACTTAGGTCGGAAAGAGTAATTCTCAAAAGAGCAAAGCAGCTGCCCGGGGTCGGGTGCAGGATGACAGTGGGAGAAATCAGTCAGCACAAAGAAAAGCAGCCCCCGTGAAAGTCAGGAACATTCTCCGCCCCAGCCCTTCCCTGCCAGAAAGACTAAAAGTGGTTATCTCCTCTTTAGATGTGTTGTGGTTATCTTCAGTCCGAGAGAGGAGACTTCTCCAAGTTTGAAGGAAATTTTAATATAGAACTTAAACATATAAGGAAGTTAGAAAAAAGCATGGAAGTTATGCATCAAAATGTTAACCGTGGTTCTCATGTATTAGAAGTAGGAATGTTTAAGTTAATTTAACTCATGAGGTTTACTGAATTGCAGAAACATAACTGGTTTTATTGTTGTTAGACTTTAACTCAATAAATATGTTTTAAAGTGTAACTCTGTTTTCTTTAGTTTCCCTAAAGAGCAGCTCTGGGCTGGGATGTTTTCTCAGAGCTGGATTCTTTCAGGGCCCTTGGCTTCTTTATCTTGCACAAGGAAAGCGCTCCAGCTCCTCCACCAAGCTGGCTGCTTCCTTAAAATCAACTTTATTGAGCTATAACTTACACGCAACAGAGTGACGCATATTAAGCGCACAGCTTGATGAATTTTGGCAAATGTATTACCATGCAATCATAAGCAAGATGTAGACCATTTTCATCTGCCCAGAAAGTCCCCCTCGTAACCCTTTGTGGTCAATCCCTCAGCTTCCTCCTCAGGCCACCACTGATCTGCCTTCTGCCATTAGGAATTAGGTTTGCCTTTTCTAGAATTTCGCGCAAATGGAATCATACAGTTATGGACCCTTTTGTTTGTGGCTGATTTTTCTCAGCAGACTAGAAAGCTGGGTGTTTCTGAGAATTCTGGGAATTGTACAGGCAGGAAGGGTTCTAGGGGGTCGGCTGACTCTGGGATAAGGCTGACAGCCTCTCCTGGCCATTTAGAGAATCAGATACTGTGCCTGGGTCCAGCTGGCCTATGTGTGAAGCTGTGTCACATTAACACAGTCTCTCATGGAAATGATGGCCTCTCAAGGATTATCTCTACACTCCGCAGTTCCCCCCTCCCAACAGCCCCCCCCAAAATGCAAACAGCACTATTGTCTCCTTCACTTATAAAGGTGACACATACCTATTTACAAAAAAGGAAACATGGATAAAACAGAAACATACCATGCAAAAATTATCTAAAATCCAAAAAAACAAAAATAACCACTGTCACCATTATTTTTTCTTCTAGACTTTTCTGCCCTATATGCCTAATTTTTACTCTAGTTTATTTGGTTCTAGGTAAGAACAGGGTCTTACTCTATCTACTATTTTTTTCACTTAAGAATATAGTGTGCACATTTTTTCTATCTCAGCAAATATAAATCTACTTCATATTTTTAAAAGATATATAGAATACCATAATAAGTTTAAATAATTCCAATGTAAAGGACATTTGGGCTTTCCCAATGTATGTGCTATATGGGAGCAAATATCTGCTACGTATTTCCTAATAGAGAGTGGGGAGGACCAGAGCCCCACAAGCCCCTTATTCCTGTTTGAGCTTTAGCAGAACCAGAAAAGAATCACCAGGGCTGCGGGGCGGGGGCGGGGGGATGTCCAGTGGTATCTGTTTTTAAAAATGAAGGCTCAGAGGCTCTGCAGGCCTTCCTCGCTCTCTGAGTCAGACCTCTCCCCCTCTCTCTCTCCTAATAGCAGAGGTTCATGTCAGGTCACCCCTGCCTCCCACTCCCGCTCATTCTTCGGATCTGTTGATGAGTTAACACTCTTAAAGTCAACCATGGTTTGTAATCTTGACATAAGCTCAGTCCAGACAAGTACTGGGTTAGGGTACTAAATAAGTACACAAAAGGGCGGATTGAGAATGTAAGCTGGAGGGGAAAAAACCCCAAAACTGTCCCCCCTGAACTTTTTCAGCATGATCACAAGTCCCATGGGCAGTGGGAAGCCATCTCAAGACTAAACCTGCAGGCTGAGCGACAAACGGGCACCACTGACTACAGAGACGACCACTTTCTTGGGAGAAAATGAAATTAAACTTTTAAAGATGCTTTGCAGGTAAGGTTACAAACAACATCATGATTTTTTTTTAAAAAATATATTGAGATAAACCTTGTTTTTGTTTTGTTTTGTTTTTTGTTACAACTTCCTTGTGATCCTGACCTAGCTTTCCTTCAATGATCTTCTCCGTCATGATTTGAGCACTAAGGGTCAGGGGAGAGGGAAAGAACAAGAGAGGAAAGTGGAACTGCTCCAAACGCAAATGGGGGGAGCAGGAAAAGCCCCTCTTCTTCCCAGGGACCGTGTAACTCCTCACGGGTCCCCCCAAATAATAAACGAGCACAACCTACGCCCGCACAGGACTCCTGGTGATCTGATACACACACGTGACATCTGCACTTGCTTTTTATCTGATCTTTATCCTCTCAGCCCTGAAAGATTTCGCTATCTGAGGAGTCCTGGCCCCTATCTCTTGCTGTCACTGTCCTCAGTGTTACACTGAACTTCCTAAGGTGTCTCACAGCCCAAATTCCAGGGTCTCCCTAGGAAGTCAGAGAGGGCCACAGTTGTCCCACTTTTCGCCAGTTTGCTGGAGGAGGACGTGATTTCACCGATAAGGAAGTCACAAAAGACCTACTCTAAGACGAGGCTGAAAATCCTTGGGTGACCTTTATGCCGGCGGGCATTTCCTGCTGGAGACAAGTTCCTGGTGTTTAACGGCTGTTGCTCCCAGCACGGCATCGTATCGTGTATTTATGTGGGTCTCTGCACAGTATCGTATTGTGTATTTATGTGGGTCTCTGCACAGCATCGTATTGTGTATTTATGTGGGTCTCTGCACAGCATCGTATTGTGTATTTAGGTGGGTCTCTGCACAGCATCGTATTGTGTATTTATGTGGGTCTCTGCACAGCATCGTATTGTATATTTATGTGGGTCTCTGCACGCCCAGAGGTCTTTATAAGCCCTCGTTTGTTAGCTTCTGACCGATGAACCATCGTTTCACGATCTTGACTCAGAAAGACAAGCTCTAGGCCCAAAGCCAAACCGCCAGAAGCAATCAAGCCTAAACCAAGGTGTGTTCTAGTCAGGGGCCTCCCGCTCTGCCCCCTCCTCTTGGTAAATCAATTACAGAGGAAAACATCCCTCAACAGAGAAACCTGTTAACCAGCTTCTGGCCTATTCCTATTATTTTTATCATCAAGAAAAGAAGAAAGGTCAAGCAAGTAAACCCCTTCAGGTCTTAGAGGCAGGCTCCAAGTTTCAATTCCAGCTCTTCCACTTAACAGCTATGTGACTTTGGGTAACTTACTCTACCTCTCTGAGCCACAGGAGTTGCTGAGAGAATTAAAAGTAATAAGGTTGTACCAACATACGTAAACTAGAGTGAGGACTGTTGTAGCTGAATTGCCTAAAGCTCTTTAATGAAAGTTCTGTATAATCCTATATATTATCGTAATAATCCTAAGATACATTTTCAGGTATAAGTTCCATGATTGCTTTCCCTTGGACTGAGAACTTTTCCCCCTTAGTCAAAATCGCCCGGGGAAATTTCTCACCACATTGTGTGAGCCAGAAAAGCTCACCCTGACAAACCAGATTTTCTCCATTGTTGGCAGGGCAGGGCTGGTGCTAGGATGGGAATGGAAACCACGCTTGGAGCTGACGCATAATATTATTTAAGTGTTTTTAAGTGATTTATGTGTTAAGTTATTTAGGTATTATTTAAGTGATTTTTCATATTACTTAAGTATGGGTTCCAGTAAGTGTCATCTTTTTTGTTTTCAATGAAACAGTAGAATAGAACTTATCAGCGCATTTGGTATATAATAGGACAAATATTGGTACATAATAGGACAAGTATTAAGATGTTAATTTTTGCGTGTGTGAACTTGGTCTTGATGTAAAAGATATTTCTCACTGTGGGTCTCAGTCCGCAAAGTTTAAAAGCCATGATGCAGTGTTTGGGCATCAGATCCACTGTCCTGTGACATGAGCTGCAGCCCGGCTGCCCCTCTGGGTGTCTGTCCCTCACTAACCCACCCCGCCTTGCCAGAGGAGCCCCCCTCCAACAGCTGGGAGCTCACAGCTGGCTCTACCTGCAGACCGCTGCACTTCCACCTGGAGCCTGAAAACTGCAGGCATGGCTGCAGGCCTCCGCAGACCCTGGGGCATGTTTGAGAAGCATGGGAAATCTAGCCGCACCTTTCAGCTGTTCCTGCCCTTTTTTTTAGAAAATGAGAACCTCATACAGGTGTGGTGACAAAAATGCCAGGAACCCAAAAGGGAAGTCTGCTTGAATTTTTGTTTCACCAGCTCAGACTCCTTCCAGAACCGCCAGCGACAGCAAATGGCCACACTGCCTTCCAAATGGCTCACCTCTCCCCGTGCACAAGTATCTGCATTTGTGGCATTCCAGGAGTCCCGCAGCCTCTGACTGGGAATATTCCACTTCCTCTGGTCCAGGCCTGGGGCTCGGGGGCAGGTATCTCCCTGAGGTCGATTCACTAGAACCAAAAACAGACATGGCCGTTAGGCGGCCTCAAATTCCATAGCTTATTCAGTATTAGAACTCGGGACCCCTCATGCTGGGCCCAGACATGAAAGAATCTGCAGAAGAGAAACAAAATTTGCCGTAGTTGTTCATACTCCCGAGACTTCTCTGGTTTAGTGGCCCCACAGGGCATCCAGACACTTGGCCAGCTCCGCTAACTAACCACGTCACTTTCCCCCGCAGCTCTGAGCACCGCCTTTGGCCCCCTCGGTCAGCCTGCAGGAGCTGTCTAACCAGGTGGTGGGGAGCCACCTTCGTGAGCTTCTCAGTTCAGCATGGACCAGGCCCTCTTCAAAACCAGTTTGTGTTCACAACACTCCGATGCCCAGGCTGGCATTCCCTTCCTTCCCTTGAGACTTCGGAAAGAGCTGAATTGGCCATCATTCTCTAGGCTTTGGGAGATACAGACAACTTTGGACATCTTCGGATCTCTCCCTCTTCCTCTGGCAGCCTCGGCACATTCTGTTCCTTATCCTCCACCTCTCCACCCCCTTATCTAGCATACCCTGGGCTTTGTCCAAGATTCAATGCTGGGGGCTGCATTCTACTCGCTAGGCTCCAGGGATCCTTCTAGAACATAGATCTCATCATGTATCTCTTGCGTGTGAAATCCTTAAACTCTTGTAGCTTTGGATAAAAAGTCCAAACGACTAGCCCAGCACAGGAGGCCCTTGCTCATCTGTCTCCACTCCAGTTTCCCCTTCACAGACCCAGCCATCGTGAACTGTCCCTGCTCCCAAAGAAGATAACCTGCACTCCCGGGCCTCTGCGTCATTGTGGGAGCTATTTCTCTGCTTGGAACACCTTTCACCTTCCTCTCCCAGTCTCCCCTTCTTGCTCCTTCTCCAGAACTCAGCTTTGAGGTTATCTCCTCCCAGAAACTTTCCAGAGCCCAGTCAGAGGCCGAGCTCGGTTCTCCCGATTCTGCTTCCTCTGCAGGGGCGAGTTTCACACTGCGCCGCAATTGGCCGATTTACCTGTCAGTCTCCTACCAGACTGCAGACACTCGGAGGAGATCTCTGTAGACCCCACCACTACATCCATCCCTTAAATAAACGCTCCTTACGTGGAGCAGAGACAGAAATAAATAGCCCTTTGGTTTCAAACCACCAAGTGGCTGTTAGCAAAAGAAGCAAAGTATTCCCTTCGCTCACGTCGGGGCTGGAATTGGGGGTGGAGGGACCGGGACACTGGTTTCTAAGGAAGCCAGTCATGCGGTTGCAATGCAATGTGACTTTAGTCGGGGAAACAATAGCTAGTGCCTGTGACTGTACCTGGGCACACCCTCTGTCATGTCTGGATAGTTGGTTTTAGATAATGTAATAGAAACTCGGGATAGTGGCTTTCCCGCTGTGTGGACACAACAGGGAGAGACACTGGGCGTAGCCCCACA
Source organism: Equus quagga (assembly GCF_021613505.1). NCBI lineage: Eukaryota > Metazoa > Chordata > Mammalia > Perissodactyla > Equidae > Equus > Equus quagga. The sequence goes on from NC_060279.1 coordinate 66,201,716, forward strand.
GGTCCCACAGCAGAGAGGAACCTGACTCCTCCTCAGAGAAGAGGGCAGGTGTCAAAACCCAGAAGGCAGTCATCACTCAAGGGCCTGTCTGTCTCCTTATTGGACAGGCACATAATCTGAGCATTCAGTAATATTTGTGGAGTTGGATGGAAATGTTGGATGGACAAAAGAGACCAACTCCCTAGGGTGTGGGGCCTAGGACCACCTCCTCTCCTCCCTCCATCCTCACCCTCTCCCAGCTCACGAAGTCTCCCAGGACATCGCCATGCTGTCACCTCACAAGGCCTCCTGGGAACTCTGTGTTCTACGAGGCAGGGATGGCAAAGCTGTTCATTCAGGAGGGTGGGGTCTGAAACAGGCATGGGCTCTGAGCAGGCTGCCCTCCCTGACAGACAGTCCTTGCGACCTTCAGTGGGGAGTTTTAGGTAGATTTAGTTCTTTGCTTAAAAGCATAGCTTCTCCCAGCTGTTTTGGGGAAGCATACACCTCTGGAAGGGGCAACACATTCAACTATTAACGTCATCGGGCTGACTTGATTAGGCCCCGGCTTCCAGGGAACGGGACTTTGGGGAGGGCTGGTTCTGGGACACAGGACAAGGATCTGAAACTGCAACGGGCAGTCCTGTGACCACGTGAGGGCGGGAGGTCAGGGAGGAGCCTCAGGTGAACCCCACCTACCTAATCTCCTTCCAGCCCTTCCCTTTCCTGCCTGAAGTGATCTCTTCCTCCTGACCTGGTCCCCCGGGCCCGCCACTGCTAACAAGGGGGATTTTCGGCTTTGCTACTCGGGGTCGGGTCAAGCAGTGGGGGCACCGTAAGGTTTTCCTTCCCTCCCTGGTCACCTCTAAGAGCACCCGAGGGAGGAATGGCACTGTCTTCCTTTAAACCGGCTTCCTAGGACAAGCAGCCGGGGGCCCCCAGAACACGCAGGGGGGCCTCAGACCCACGCGTCCTCGGTGCTGCGATCGCAGGGTCCACCCAGCCCACCTCACCTTTCCGGGCCGCGGCGCCCGAAGCCCTCCTTCCTCTGGGGCGGCGGCTGCGGGGTTTCCCAGGGCGCGGGCCAGGGGGGCGGGGCTGCCTCCCAGGTGGTCCGCCGGGGACAGTCCGGCGTCCGGCCTTGGCGGGACTTTTCTCTAACTCTTTGTTCCCCAGCGCGCTGGTCCCCGAGCCGGGGTCTGTCCTGGCGGGGATGTCGGTCCCTGCCCTTGTCCCGGTCGCCATCCCTCCGTCCGCCCCCGTTTCTCTCCCTGCGGGGGTCCCCAGCTCTGTCCCGCGGTCGCTCGGGGTGGCGGTCTCGGTCCGGCTGGGGGCGCCGGTCTGGGTCCCGCTCTCTTGGCCGGGCCCGGGGCTCGCGAGTCCCCGAAGTGTCTTCCATGGCCCAGTTCCGTTTCCCCGCCCTGGAGCGACCCGAGGGCAACAATCCACAACTTTCCTGGGCAGGTGGCCAAGCCCGGGGGCGGGGCGGGGCGGGGCGGGGCGGGACGCTCACCTGCGCGCACGCGCACTAGCCCCTCTGAGGCCCGGAGAGCGCAGGGGGCGCTGCTGTGCGCGGCCCCGGTCCCGGCACGGGTGCGTGTATTGGGTAGGGGGCCAAGGGGTCCTGCTGCTCTGCACCCAGGAGAGTGGACGACCATCCGCTCGCCGTGCTCCGTCTGCCCTGAAGTATCCCCTCGCTGACCCCGCAAGGCGGGCGGCCTAGGGAAGCGAGCGCTCGACTTAGCCCTTTGGTTTGCTTTCCCAGTTTACCATGCACTCGCTCACGCAGCTATCCACCCATCCATCCATGTACCCAACCATCCACCCGTCCACTGTCCCTCTCTCCCATCCTCTCCTCTATCCTTAGAACAACTGTGTCGTAGGAAGCTTGAGGCCAGTTCATCTATTGCAATAGTCCTGGACAACCGTTTTTAAAAATGACGAACCACACAGAATTGACAGCTTTTTCTTTTGCCAACTAAGGATGTTTAAAAACATATAAAATTGCCACCTGTAAATTAATTCTTTCAAGAAATATGTGTGAGCACCCAGCCTAGCGGGCGCTGGAGATACAGTGGTGAACTCTACTTACGCCTCTGTTCTAGCCTGTGTGGGAAAAGGGAGAAGAGGTGATAAACAAGGACAGAAGACAATGTCTAAAATTTAACTGGGAGGGCAGTTTTCTTCATAGAGATCTGGGAAGAGGACATTTGAGTTGAGTCCTGGATAAGAAGGAGGCAGCCTTGGAGATAGCTGAGACAATGTTCCAGAGAGAAGCTCGAGTAATGCAGAGAGCTGGACAAGAACAGCAGTGCGAGCGGAGGGAGTTGGGATGAGATGAGGCTGAGAGGTGGAGCAGGCAGATGGTCTCCATGGTGACAAGTCTGCATTTTCATTCTAAGAGCAATGGAAAAACATTGAAGGGTTTTGAGCAGGAGAGTGACTTGCTCTGATTTACATTTTTTAAAGATTACTCAGGCTTCTGCGAGGAGGCTGGAGTCCAGGGAGCCAAAGGAAAGGCAAGAGATAAGTTAGGGAGCAACTGAAGCATCTAGGTGAGGGGGCCCGTGGAGGGGGTGAGTAGTGAGCAGACCCAGGTTGTAGTTTGGAGGAAGAATTTACCGGATGGATTGGATGTGGGGGAATGAGGAGAAGCCAGAAGTGACTGAGTGCATAGTGGTACTTGTTACTGAGATGGGAAGACTGGAGAGAACCAGGCTTGGGGAAAATTGGAGAGTTCGAATTTGGACATGTTAAATTTGAGATGGCTATGCTTCATCCAACTGTAGATGTCCAGCTGCAACTGGATGTATGAATGAGTCTGGAGGGTGGTGCTGGAGACACTCCGAGGGAGTAAAGGGGCTCACCTAAGGAGGGAAGGAGTTGGAATGGAGAAGGCCTTGGGCAGAGCCCCAGGGAAATCTAACATTTAGAGCTAAAATGCAAGAGGATTAAGAAGTGTGGAGTGAGGGGGCCAGCCTGGTGGCACAGCAGTTGAGTTCGCACATTCCACTTCTTGGTGGCCTGGGATTCGCCGGTTCAGATGCCGGGTGCAGACATGGCACTGCTTGGCAGGCCATGCTGTGGTAGGCGTCCCACATCTAAAGTAGAGGAAGATGAGCATGGATGTTGGCTCAGGGCCAGTCTTCCTCAGCAAAAAAAAGAGGAGGATTGGCAGTAGTTAGCTCAGGGCTAATCTTCCTCAAAAAAAAAAAAAAAGTGTGGAGTGAGGTAGCAGGAAGCCCAGAAGGATGGAGTCAGTTGGTCTATCTGCCCAGACATCAACGCCTGTCCCACAGAAGTGCTGCTGTGGGCTCCACCAGCCTTTCTTCCCAGAGCAGAGAGGATGGGGCCAAATCCCTGGACCTCTTACCGGTTTTCATTTAAGCAAAGCCCAGTTCTGAGCCTGGACAACCATGGCTATCAAGGAAGACTGGAGAACAATCAGACACAGGACAGTTTGTGAAGCGGCCAAATCCTTGCTGCCTCAGACCTTCCATCCTGGCCTCTGGAACCCTCTTTTTGAATAAACAGACCCCCCATACCAGGTCACCTTTTTGTTTCATTAGTTTTTGTGCTGTGTCTTTACCTTGATACACTAATTATTATCGTTTTGCCACATTTGTTCTATCTCTCCATATAGTTATAAACTGTTCTTTTTTTTTTTTTAAAGATTGGCGCCTGAGCTAACATCTATTGCCAATCTTCTTTCTTTGTTGTTTGTTTCTTCTTCTCCCCAAAGCCCCCCAGTACACAGTTGTATATTCTAGTTGTGAGTGCCTCTGGTTGTGCTGTGTGGGACGCCGCCTCAGCATGGCTTGATGAGTGATGCTGGGTCTGCACCCAGGATCTGAACCAGTGAAACCCTGGGCCACTGAAGTGGAGCGCATGAAATTAACCACTCAGCCACCGGGCCAGCCCTAAACTATTCTTGATGAAACATTTTTGTATAAGTTCCAGACTTGCGACTCTCCCCCCTAAACACTTCAACATGTATCTCCAAAGAACAACGTTCTTCTTGTAACCACATTACAATGATCACAATCCAGAAATTTAGCATCAATATAATATTCTTATCAAATATATGCTCCATATCCAAATTTCTTCTACTATCTCAATAATGTGCTTTATCTCTACTTTTCTCCCCCATTTAGATCCTGGATCCAATCAAGGATTATTCCTGGCATATGAATAATGTCATTGTCATGTCTCTGTAGTCTCCGTTTAGTCTCCTTCAATCTACAACAGTTTCTCAACGTTCCTTTTTCTTCTTTCAGAGCACTGACACTTTAGGAGAGTCCAGTCCAATTTTTTTTTTTTTTTTGAGGAAGATTAGCCCTGAGCTAACATCCACCACTAATCCTCCTCTTTTTGCTGAGGCAGACTGGCCCTGAGCTAACATCCATACCTATCCTCCTCTATTTTATACGTGGGATGCCTGCCACAGCATGGCTTGAGAAGTGGTGCATAGGTCCACGCCCGGGATCTGAACTGGCAAACCCCTGGCCGCCCAAGCAGAGCATGCAAACTTAACCACTATGCCACCAGGCTGGCCTCCAATGTTTTTTCAAACTTACCCTCAACTTGAGTTTGTCTGATTGTTTCCTTATGCTTAAATTCAGGTTCGACATTTTTGGCAGGAATAATAAAATAGGAGACATTGGATCCTTCTTAGTACACCATATCAGGAGGCACAAGATGTCAGTCTGTCCTATTATTGATGACATTAAATTCGATCACGTGTATAAGGTGGAGTCCTTCAGATTCTCCTTTTTAAAGGCACCTTCCCCTCCTTGTACTTAATAACTTTGAGACTATATGTTCCCCCACAACCTTTCTTGCCTGAAATGCTTTGCCTCCTGGCCTAACCTGCCTCTTCCCTGAAGATTCTTCTTCCCTTGATGCTCCCTCAGGTGGAGAATGCTCACTCCTAAGCCCCACACGGGAACATTCTGTTAACTCCCATATTGAGAGTGATTCTTTGTTCCTTTGAGTCTTGCCATGGTTAGGTTAAAGATTGGCTAGGTGGGCCAGAGACCCAACATAACAGTACCTTAAACACCGTAGAAAGTATTACTGTCTTGGAAAAGTCCAGGCTGATCTGGTGGCTCTGCTCTGTGAAGTTTTCAGAGGTCCAGGCTCCTTCCAGCTTGTTGTTCTGACACTCTCAGATATTGCCCTCATCTGCATGGTCTAAGATAGCTCACCACCGTGTCTACATTCCAGCCCACAGGAAGGAAGGAAAATTGAGGACCAAGAAGGGCTCTCCTCATTCCTTTAAGAGTGGAACCCACAAGTTGCAGGCATCACTTCTGCTCGCATCCTTTTGACCAGGAGATAGTCACACGGCCATATATAACTGCAAAGGAAGCTGGCGAGTATAGCCATGTAACCGGCTAAAAATTTGGGGTTTTATGCCATGAGAGTGAGGGAGAGAATGGACGATGGGGGAGAGTCAGAAGTCTTTGTCACAGGGTTTATTCATTCAGTGTCTGCTCTGCTTTGATGATATCATGAACTGGCCTCCTGGACTCTTCGTCATTTCACAGAAGACTTCCCTGCCTTACTCCATCCCAATGTAGAACATTATCACCACAGAGAACTTCCCGTCTCTGAAATCTTAAGCTCAACATCCCTTGTTTCCACAATGTAAGTACTCTCTCTGTGTCCAAGTTCAAGGGACCAATGGTTTAACAACCACCTCACAAATTACGGAACATTTAACAATAGGCTCTCATTAGCTGGTGCGAGCTGGCTCCTGCTCACATCTGCCTTCGATCCACTCACACCTGTTCTTTGACATCACTAGGGCTCTGTGAGCCTAGAGGTTCCATTTATTCCCCATCTAACAGAACTTCCTATTCTTTCTTCTCTTCCTCCTGAGTCTGAATCCCTGATGGATCATCTGAGCTGCCTTCTCATCAACACCTTTGTTTCCCTCCTCGCCCTGTCCTTCCAGCCCAGCTGCTCAGCAGAATACCCACCCCTGGATCAGTGCGTCAATGCACCTTTCTAACCTTTACATCCAGCCAGCGGACCACTGGGGAAGCACAGCCAAGCAGAGAGGGGAGGCTACCATTGACCCCAACCACTATCGAGCCCCCAGTGCCACCCACAAAACTCTTTGCTTATTCTTGGTCCTCTTCCTTTCCCATTTCCCTCAACAAACTTCCTAAACTTCTGCCCCCCTCTCTCAAGCCTCCCACAGAATTCTCTTTTCACTCCCCCAGCAAACAGTTTTGCCTCTTGCTTTGAAAACCAAAGCCTCAGTCTCCATGGTGGTCATTTATTCGCTCCCTCTCCGGTATCCATCTCCCCTTGTCTCCCTAACACAGTGCACAGATTTTTCTTCCTCCATTCTCAGTCAAGTGGTTTGGAGAGACCAATCTCACCCTCCGCTCTTAGCTAATGCTGCTCATGTGTCCTGGTCTCTGACCATGGATACTCCTCCCGGGATGAGCATGTGACCAAATTCAGACTGGGGCGACTTGAGGACATGGACCTTGCTGGAGGTTTTTTAGAATAAAGAGTCCTCTCTCTTTGGGAGCTACCAGAGGAGAAGCCCTCTCTTTCTCTGTGCAAGATGAGACTGCTGTAGCCGAGTAGTCGTTGTGAGTGCCCTGAGGGACCTGATCTGAGATAAACGGTGGCATACAGAAGGGATGAGGACTGGGAGAACCAGAGAGAATGGAGCTGGAGGCTTAATGACACCGTGAACCTCTGGATCAAAGTGTGACTGAAGTCAGCCAACCTCTGGACTTTCCAGTTATGGAAGCCTGATCTCGTGGGGAAGCCCTGGCACACAGATTGCACCATTGAATTAGTCCACAATTGAGGCAAGAGAATTGGTCTTTTGCACACTGTGTCAGTCAGTCATTGGCTGAGGTCTGCCCTGAGTGTGGGGTTTGAGGGTGTTGCCTTTCCAGGCAAGGTGACTCTCCACTGGGTAGAAGGCAATTCTCCAGAGAAGGGATAGCTGTGGATTGCCGTCAATCAGCATCATTGCAGCTTGGGGGTGGGGGGTGCACCAGCAGGTAAAGGGGATCCAGATCCCACTCGACAAATTATCGTTGTAATGATAGTCTTGTGAGTCATTCTGGTAAATGCAAGTGGAACAAATGTATAACCCTCTCTCCGATTCACACAAAAGATAACACAGTGCACTGTGTTCTGATCTTGCTTTTTTCACTTAATTTATCTTGGAGATTGTTTCATATTGGTAAACAAAGAGCATCTTCATTTCTTGTTTCAAGCTGCATAGTGCTCCATTGAGTGGATGTATCATTTAATTAGCCCTCTCTTGATGGACATTTGGGTTAATTCTAATCTTTTGCTACTACAAACAAGCTGGATGAGCAAACTTGTGCGCCCATCATTTTGGCTGCTTGCACTTACACCTATGGGATAAATTCACAAAAATTGAATATCTAGGTCAAAAGTATATACATTTACAATTTTGATACAGATTGCTGAATTGTCCTCCATAGGGACTGTGTGACTTGACGCTCCCATCGGTATATTTGAGTGCCTATTTCCCCGTAACTTCACCAACAGTGTGTGTTAGCAAATGTTTGAGTTTTCGCTTTAAAATGTTTTAAGAACTTTTTTTCTGATTATAAAAATAATACATGCCCATCGGAGAACCTTTGGAAAGTACAGCTTTCGAGGTTGTTATGTTTTGCTTGTGTTTAAACACTTGAGAAAATTATTTTGTCTACTTAAGGATATTTCCCCGTAATTGTCTAAAAATTTGATAACAAGTAGTCAAAATGCTTAAGGAGTCAAATTTAAAGGAATGTGAAACATTTACACATTTAAAGGAAACTGATGGGTTCGTGCGTGGTGGGCAGGAAAGCTCTCCATGGTGCTCAGTCAGTGCCTCCTGTCTCCAAGTGCGTGAGGGACAAGCAGCCAGGGCAGATGGAAACAGCATTGGGCAGCAGACTCCAGACTTTTCTTCCTGCCGTCTTTCTGCTGAGGAGATCGGGGCCGCCGGGCCCGTCTCAGGGCCTTTGTCGTTGCTATTATTACCTGGAACACAGCTCTTTTTCTCCCTTCATTCAGAGAGCTTTGCCCAAATGTTCCCACGTCACAGAGGACTTTCTGACTATGTCCCTCTCCTCTCGTCTATTTTTGTTTTCTTCCTCTTTAGGACTTCTTGCAGTCAATAAACATTACATATTTATTTCTTAATTTGTTATTCGGCTGCCCTCCTCTTGGGTAAGCTCCAAGAGAGCAGGGACTTTGTTCTCCCTGTTCTCCCCAGTGCCTGGAACACAAATGGGACAAATGGTACCTGTTCAGTGAGTGAATGAGTCTGTTGAACGAGTGGAGGGAGTCACCCGGACGCAGGCCTCCAGGAAGCCAGCTGTGACGCCTCCCAGTGGAAAGTGGTCTCTTGCTCTCTTGAACATCCTTGTACTTTGTCTGCAGGCTCCTTGGTGCTTTATCCTTTGCCGTCTCTTCTCCTGTCACTCACCCCATCGTTATGAACACCAAGTCCAGTGAGGCCAGAGGTCACCTGTCAACGCTCCTCTAATATATGCTCAATCGGGATTTGTTGAATGGACGGATGGGTAGATAAATATCACCTTTTTAATCTCCCTAGGATGGCTTTGTGGAACTAGAAGGACTGGAAGATATCCTTGTGGGAGGCTGGGAAGTTTACAAAATTGGAAGAAAGTCTTTTCAAGGTCCACGTTGTGTCTTTTCCACAAATCTTCTGTGGCAGTTTGCACTTTCTAAAAAAGGCCACAATAATCTTTCCAGTCCCACATGCTCTTCCAGATTCTTGCTACTGCCCCATCAAGAGTGGGAGTCTATATCCCCACCCTGGGAGCCTGCACAGGCCTTTGTGACTGCCTGGATAAAGAGAATCAGGACTGGCTACAAAATTTGTGGAGTCCAGTGCAATCTGAAAATGTGCGGCCCCTTGTTCAAATATTTTTAAGAATTTCAAGATGGTGACAGTAGAGCATTAAACCAAGCTGAGGCTATTCTAAGTATGGGGCCTTGTGTGACTGCACAGGTTGCATGCCCATGAAGCTGGCCCTGAATAGAATGTGGCAGAACTGACGCTGAACATCTTCTGAGGCTTGTCGTAAAAGGCGATGCAGCTTCCACCTGACTGTCTCTGAGGATGCACCACCTTGGACCCCAACCACAATAATGTGAGGAATCCCCAGCTACAGGTAAAAGCCACGTGTAGGTGTTCTGGTGGTTAGCCCCAGCTAAGGTCCCAGTCGAAAGCCAGCATCACCTGCCAGATATCAGTGAATGAGCTCTCAATGAGTCCAGCTCCAGCCATTGAATTACCTCCAGCCTCTGAGTCTTTCTGTTCAGTTCCTACCATTGTGGAGCAGAGACAGGCTGTCCCCGCTGTACCCTTCCCAAAGTCCTGGCCACAGAATCCGTGAGCATAATAAGTTTGTCTTATGTCTCTAAGTTTCGGGGTGATTCGTTACTCAACAAAGATAACCAAAATACCTTCCACGACTGTAGCCCACATTGGCCTCTCCTTTTTTGAATGATTGCAGTTTTGGTTCAAAACATGCCTTTCATCTGTTTGTCTCAAAAATTTGAAATTATGCATTTATTTGTGTAGTCTGTCCCTCTCTCTAGACTGTCAGCTCCCTGGGACGATATGTTTGCCATTATGGCATGGCACACAGAGGGTGATCAATAAGTAACTGTTGGATAAATGACATTAGTTCTTAGAGATGAATCTGTGTGCTCAGGGAGATGATAGGGACCTTATATTTTCCATGGCATCTTGCATAAGGTGCATTAAAAGTAAAACAATTCTAATATGTGTAATTTTTTTTTATTGAGTTATTGATAGGTTACAATCTTGTGAAATTTCAATTGTACATTAATGTTTGTCAGTCATGTTGTAGGTGCACCACTTCACCCTTTGTGCCCACCCTCCACCCCACCTTTCCCCTGGTATCCCCTAAACTGTTCTTGGTCCATAGTTTTAAATTCCTCATATGAGTGGAGTCATACACAGATTATCTTTCTCTCGCTGGCTTATTTCACTTAACATAATTCTCTCAAGGTCCATCCATGTTATTGCAAATGGAATGATTTTGTTCTGTTTTGCAGCTGAGTAGTATTCCATTGTATATATGTACCACATCTTCTTTATCCATTCGTCTGTTGATGGGCACTTAGGTTGCTTCCACGTCTTGGCTATTGTAAACAGTGCTGCAATGAACATTGGGGTGCACAGGGCTTTTGGGATTGCTGACTTCAGGCTCTTTGGATAAATACCCAGTAGTGGGATGGCTGGATCGTATGGTAGTTCTATTTTTAGTTTTTTGAGGAATCTCCATACTGTTTTCCATAGTGGCTGCACCAGTTTGCATTCCCACCAGCAGTGTATGAGGGTTCCTTTTTCTCCGCAACCTGTCCAACATTTGTTGCTATTAGTTTTAGACATTTTTGTCATTCTAACGGGTATAAGGTGATATCTTAGTGTAGTTTTGATTTGCATTTCCCTGATGATCAGCGATGATGAGCATCTTTTCATGTGCCTATTGGCCATCAGTATATCTTCTTTGGAGAAATGTCTGTTCATGTCTCCAGCCCATTTTTTGATTGGGTTGTTTGATGTTTTGTGGTTGAGTTGCGAGAGTTCTTTATATATTAAGGATATTAAGCCTTTGTCAGATATATGACTTGCAAATATTTTTTCCCAGTTAGTGGATTATTTTTTTGTTTCAATCCTGTTTTCATTTGCCTTGAAGAAGCTCTTTAATCTGATGAAGTCCCATTTGTTTATTCTTTCTATTGTTTCCCTTCTCTGAGAAGGCATGGTGTCCGAAAAGATACTTTTAATACTGATGTCCAAGAGTGTACTGCCTACGTTTTCTTCCAGAAGCCTTATGGTTTCAGGTCTCACCTTTAGGTCTTTAATCCATTTTGAGTTTATTTTGGTGAATGGTGAAAAAGAATGGTCAATTTTCATTCTTTTACATGTGGCTTTCCAGTTTTCCCAGCACCATTTGTTGAAAAGACTTTCTTTTCTCCATTGTATGCCCTCAGCTCCTTTGTCAAAGATAAGCTGTCCATAGATGTGTGGTTTTATTTCTGGGCTTTCAATTCTGTTCCATTGATCTGTGCACCTGTTTTTGTACCAGTACCATGCTGTTTTGATTACTGTAGCTTTGTAGTATGTTTTGAAGTCAGGGATTGTGATGCCTCCCGTTTTGTTCTTTTTTCTCAGGATTGCTTTAGAAATTCGGGGTCTTTTGTTGCCCCACATGAATTTTAGGATTCTTTGTTCTAATTCTGTAAAGAATGTCATTGGGATTCTGATTGGGATGGCATTGAATCTGTAGATTGCTTTAGGTAGAATGGACATTTTGTCTATGTTTATTCTTCCAATCCATGTACATGGAATGTCTTTCCATCTCCTTATGTCGTCATCCAATTCTCTCAGAAAGGCCTTGTAATTTTCATTATATAGGTCCTTCACTTCCTTAGTTAAATTTACCCCAAGGTATTTTATTCTTTTTGTTGCTATTGTGAATGGTATTGTATTCTTGAGTTCTTTTTCTGTTGGTTCATTACTGGAGTATAGAAATGCTACTGATTTATGCAAATTGATTTTATACCCTGCAACTTTGCTGTAGTTGTTGATTACTTCTAACAGTTTTCCAATGGATTCTTTGGGGTTTTCTATATATAAGATCATGTCGTCTGCAAACAGCGAGAGTTTCACTTCTTCCCTCCCTATTTGGATTCCTTTTATTCCTTTTTCTTGCCTGATTGCTCTGGCCAGGACCTCCAGTACTATGTTAAATAAGAGTGGTGATAGGGGGCATCCTTGTCTCGTTCCTGTTTTCAGGGGGATGGGCTTCAGTTTTTGCCCATTGAGTATGATGTTGGCTATGGGTTTGTTGTATATGGCCTTTCTTATGTTGAGGTAGTTTCCTTCTATGCCCATTTTGTTCAGAGTTTTTATCATAAATGGCTGTTGGATCTTGTCAAATGCCTTCTCTGCATCTATTGAGATGATCATGTGGCTTTTATTCCTCAGTTTGTTGATGTGGTGTATCACGTTGATTGATTTGCGGATGTTGAACCATCCCTGTGTCCCTGGTATGAATCCCACCTGATCCTGATGTATGATTCTTTTGATGAATTGCTGAATTCTGGTTGCCAAAATTTTGTTTAGAATTTTTGCATCTATGTTCATCAGTGATATTGGCCTGTAGTTCTCTTTTTTCGTGGTGTTCTTGTCAGGTTTTGGTATCAGCGTAATGTTGGCCTCATAGAATGTGTTAGGAAGTGTTCCATCGTCCCTAATTTTTTGGAATAGCTTGAAAAGGATAGGTATTAAATCCTCTCTGAAAGTTTGGTAGAATTCCCCAGGAAAGCCATCTGGTCCTGGGGTTTTATTCTTTGGGATGTTTTTGATTGCTGTTTCAATCTCTTTCCTTGTGATTGGTCTGTTCAAATTGTCTGCCTCTTCTTGAGTGAGCTTTGGGAGATTGTAGGAGTCCAAGAATTTATCCATTTCCTCTAGGTTATCCATTCTGTTGTCATATAGTTTTTTGTAGTAGTCTCTTATAATCTGTTGTATTTCTGCAGAGTCTGTTGTTATTTCTCCTCGCTCATTTCTGATTTTGTTTATTTGAGCTTTCTCCCTTTTTTTCTTTGTAAGTCTGGCTAGTGGTTTGTCAATTTTATTTATCTTCTCAAAAAACAAGCTCTTTGTCTCATTGATCCTTTCTACTGCCTTTTTCGTTTCAATAGTATTTATTTCTGCTCTGATTTTTATTATTTCTCTCCTTCTGCTGACTTTGGGCTTCATTTGTTCTTTTTTCTCTAGTTCAGTTAGGTGTGCTTTAAGGTTGCTTATTTGGGATTTTTCTTGTTTGTTAAGATGTGCCTGTATTGCAATGAATTTTCCTCTTAATACAGCTTTTGCTGTATCCCATATGAGTTGGTATGGCATGCTATCATTTTCATTTGTTTCCAGGTATTTTTTTATTTCTTCTTTAATTTCTTCAATGATCCATTGCTTGTTCAGTAGTGTGTTGTTTAGTCTCCACATCTTTGTGCCTTTCTCAGCTTTTTTCTTGTAATTAATTTCTAGCCTTATAGCACTATGATCTGAGAAGATGCTTGTTATTATTTCAATTTTTTTAAATTTGTAGAGGCTTGCCTTGTTTCCCAACATATGGTCTATCCTAGAGAATGTTCCATGTGCACTTGAGAAGAATGTGTATTCAGCTCCTTCAGGGTGGAGTGATCTATATATGTCTATTAAGTCCAATTGTTTTAGTTTTTCATTCAGCTCCACTATTTCCTTGTTGATTTTCTGTCTGGATGATCTGTCCATTGATGTGAGTGGGGTGTTGAGGTCCCCTACTATTATCGTGTTGTTTTTAACATCTTCCTTTAGGTCTGTTAATAGTTGCTTTATGAATCTTGGTGCTCCTGTGTAGGGTGCATAGATATTTATAAGCGTTATTTCTTCTTGATGAAGTGTCCCTTTGATCATTATATATTGTCCCTCTCTGTGTCTCTCTTTACTCGTCTTATTTTGAAATCCACTTGGTCTGATATGAGAATTGCAACACCTGCCTTTTTTTCCTTGCTATTTGCTTGAAGTATTGTCCTCCACCCCTTCACCCTGAGTCTGTGTTTGTTCTTGGGGCTGAGGTGTGTTTCCTGGAGGCAACAAATTGTTGGATCTTGTTCTTTAATCCATTTTGCCACTCTGTGTCTTTTTATTGGAGAGTTCAATCCGTTCACATTGAGAGTGATTATTGATGCATGTGGACTTAATGCTGTCAATCTGTCGCTCATTATCTTGTTTTCCTGTGTTTCTTTTCCTGTGTGCTTTAGACTACCCATTTAATACTGCAATTTCTTATGCTGGGTTTCTTAGATTTTTCCTTATCTATGATTTGTGACTCTGTTCTGTACTTTATTTTAGTGTCTACCTTGAAGTTTGTATTTAGAATCTCGTGTATAATATAGTCTATTCTCTGGTGGTCTCTTACTTACTCGATCAATACTGATTTAGACCCTTTGCGCTTCCCCTCCTAAATAATTATTTTCATTTTTTATTCCAACTCGTCTTATTAATTTGTAGTTAGAGTGCTAAGATCGTCCTTGTTTTGGTAGTTTCCTTATTTTTATCCTAATGCTATAGTTGAATATTTGCTATCCTGTTCTGGTTCTATCCATCGGTCTCCCTAGTCTGTGGATTGTGTTGCCTTTCTCCCTTTTTTCTTTTTTCAAGTATGAGAGCCTTCTTGAGGATTTCTTGTAATGGAGGGCTTTTAGTTACAAATTCCCTTAACTTTTGTTTGTCTGGAAAAGATTTAATTTCTCCCTCATATCTGAAGGAAATTCTTGCTGGATAGAGTATTCTTGGCTGAAGGTTTTTATCCTTTAAAGCTTTGAATATACCACTCCATTCTCTCCTAGATTGTAGGGTTTCTGTAGAGAAATCCGCTGACAGTCTGATAGGGGTTCCTTTATAGGTTATTCTCTTTTTTTCCTTTACTTCCCTGAGTATTCTTTCCTTATCATTCCTATTTGCCAACTTTACTATTATGTGCCTTGCGGTGGGTCTTTTTACATTGACAAATCTAGGAGATCTAAAACCCTCCTCTAGACACATTTCTCCGTTGATCCCTAGATTTGGGAAGTTCTCTTCAATAATTTCGTTAAGCACACTTTCTGCTCCATTTTCCTTTTCCATATTCTCGGGAATTCCTATGATCCTTATGTTCTTACTCCTCATTGAATCCATTATCTCTCGGAGATTTTCCTCATTTTTTTAAATTCTTAGTTCTCTTTCTTCCTCTGTCTGGCGCCATTCAGCCTGTCTGTCCTCGATTATGCTGATTTGCTCCTCTATGTTGTCTACACGGGCATTCAGGGAATCCGTATTCTGTTTTATCTGGTCCATTGTGTTTTTCATCTCAAGTAATTCTGTTTGATTCTTCTTTATGATTTCAATCTCTTTTGTAAAGTAACTCCAGAACTCGGCTTGTTTCTCTATCTTTCTCTCTACCTCATTGAGTTTTTTGATTATAGCTGCTCTGAATTCATTATCACTTAGTTTACCTAATTCCAAGTCCTCAGGACTTAATTCTGTGTTTTTATTGTTTTCCTTCTGGTCTGGGGCTTTTATAAATTGCTGGATGGTAGAGGAGCGGTTTTTTCTCATGGTGGTAGAATTCAGTTGCAGTTACAGCCTGTCACCACTAGATGGGGGTCGAGAGCGGCGTGTTAGCTCTCCGCCTTGGGGCAAGATGGCTGCGCCCACTGGGTTTGCTTGGGGGGGAGGGGCTGTTACTCACACGCGCTGGTCTGGGTTCAGATCAGTTCTGTTCTCTGGTCTCCCAAGGCCCTTGATTTATAGGGTCCCCGTGGACGGAAGCTTCCCCCCCGCGTCAGCGGGTTTCCACTGAATCAGAGCAGGAGTCCTGGATGATCCCCTGGTTGCACGGCCCCTCCCCCGCTCCTTCCGGACCCCCGCCGCAGCGATAGCAGACTCTAGGGGAGGGAGCGATGTTCTCTCCTACCGTTCCAGCGCCTCCAAAGGTGTAAGCAAGGTTATGATCTCCACCTTCTTGGTATTGTAGGTCTCTAACGAGCTGGCATTATGTTTATTCTCTGAAATTCAGTTCTTCTAATCTTTTGTTGTATTTTGGAGAGGAGAGAATCCCGGGTCAGCTCATCCCGCCATTTTGCTCCCGACACAATAATATGTGTAATTTTTGATAAATCAATCAACTATACGAGCAAGGGAGGAGTAAGTAAGTATTCTCAAATAAGGTATTTGAGAATTAGAGCCCAAAAGAAATCTGATGGGTTTATTTGACTTTAATTTTAGTTTATGTTCTTTTATTTCAGTTTTTGTGGAAGGGAAATTTAGAAACCAATGCCTTGACCTCTGTTTTGCCTAAGTTAAAAATATAACATCTTTTGGTCACTCTGCTACTTTTCTTCCAGGAACCCTTGGGCAGCCATTATGCATATGGTGAAAGGTTACAAGGGAAAGAGCCCTTTTCTGAGAAACCCCCCTAAACTTTCCAGTAAAGCAGCGAGCGCAAGGAGCGGATGGCTAAAGAGCAGAGAAGAAAAGGACTTAGCATTGGTATGTTAGAGAAAATTTTCCAAAAAACATAGACTCACAACTCCTCACACAGATATAAAATGAACACATGCTGAAGACTTTATTTAACTCAATAATCTCTGAGGGAATCAGGCAGATGTTACAACTGGTTCAAAAGAGAATCTGAAGAACAGACCCTTTACAGATCAGGAATAATGAAATGAGTGTACAAAGGAGGCAAAAGTGATTTCTTCCAAAGAGGGAAAGGAAAATCAATGGAACCACTACCAGACAGGATAGAATTTACATGTCTACAAACAACGGTTTTCTTTGTTTTTTTTTTTTGTTGTTGTTTGTTTGTTTTTTGCGTTGTTATAAATTACCTACAATTCACAGAGTATAAAATAGCACAGTTTTCTACTGAAGACCAGATGTAAAGGCATTGCCTTGGCTTAAACTGGAAAAGTGGTGTGCTATAGGGTCTCAGAGCTTTGGGGGTTTGGGAAAATGTGGCCTGGAGCCAGCCCTGAGGGGAAATAATATGCAGTGGTGGGGGTTCTGACTCAGCAGGCTTGGAATGCAGCTGAGCATCTGTATTTTTGAATAGTTCCATGAGGCACCCCATTTGAGAACTAATCTGTTAATAAAGGTTAGCACTTAATTTTCCATCCTAAAGGAGAGCCTAATCTAAGAATAATACAAATACTTTCCTAAATTTTTCTCTTAAAAAAAACAAATGGTTTTAATGGTTTTGGGAACATTCTATGGCATTTGGGGGCAAAGAGTTTCCTTTCTCAATTCTGTTCTAACTCTGAGGGTTTCATTTGGCCATCCCTGTCAGGGAGATGGTCCTTTGGGTGTGCAGATCAAGGGGAAATCCCTACATGTTCTTCCCATGGTCTTCTGGCCCTTTCCCCCTCAGAATATCCTGTGCATGTCAGACCCCAGAGTCAAGCTCAGGTGGCAGAGGGGACTTCTGGCTGGCTAAGCCTGCAGCGAGGGCAGAGCTGGCCAGCAGGGGGCAGCGCAGGCTCTGGCTGGGGCAGCCCACATCACGCACCCGGCTCCCTCAGCCTGAGCATTTCCTCCCCATCTGGGCGTGGGTGACTGTACTTCCCTCATCACAGGGCTGACAGAAAGCACACAGCTCGGTTTAGTTCAGTATTTCCTGAACTTCGAACACTACATGGGTGACCTGGGGAAGTTACTCAACTTCTCTGTGCCCAAGAGTCCACATTTGCAAAATAGGGATAATTGTACCCATCTCATGGGATTAAATAAAGTAACTATGTATAAAACCCTGGAAGCCGTGACCAGCATATATTAACACTATGGAAGTATTGGTTGTTGTCATTGTTGTTTATCAGGCACTGGGGACTCCTGAGTGAACAAGATAGCCGCTTAGAGAGTTCACAGCTCAATGAGAGAGGCAGAGAGGTGAACATGGTGTCATATCATAAAGAAAAAGGTGTGCGTGGGGTGTGGATAGGGTATGAAAGACGAAGCAACCCAAAAACAGCTTCCCAGGGAATGAGTACTTAAGGAAGGCTTTTAGGAACAAATAAGACAAAGGGGCTTGCAGCTTAGGGAACCAAGGCAGGGAACAGTGTTCCAAACAAAGGGCGGCAAGTCGAAAGCAGGCGGGTTTGGGGAGCTTCAAGTTCAAATTCTTTCCACTTGGACCAGAGAATGAGGAGAAGGGCCAAAGTAAAGGGAAAAGAGGCAGGAGACACAGGCAGGGCCAGATCGTAGAAGCTTTGGAAGTCAGCCATGTGTCTTTGGACCTCCCAATGTGGGCCTGTGGACTCCAAGCCAGGGCAGGCGACCTCCACTGAGGGGTCAGGAAGAAAATTAGAACTTCTATTTAATTTGTAAATGCTATCCCTTTGGTTACTTCTGTTTTCCACATCTGATTTATAATGTAAGAAATAGATTAGTACAGTAGCATATGGACATAATTTATAAATAAATCATGTATTGGCATGGCATGGCTAGGTTTGCGACTGTAGGCTGTGGGGAACCGCCAGAGATGGCTTTTCATCAGGGAAGTACCTTAGTCAAATTTGGTATAGAAATAACATCCTGGGAATTTTGGAGGGAGAGCTGGTCCAAGCCGAGGTCTTGATATTGCGGTTGGAAAGGAAGTAGGTTTGAGTGATATTAAGGAAGTGTAGCTCCGTAAACAAGAAGGAGCAAGTGATCAGTAAATCATGCCAAGTGGCCGGACAGTGAGTCGCTGAATGGCAAATGCTCAATGAAAGACAAATTCGGTGAGTCCTCGGTTGAACGTCAGTACTCAGTGAGTGTCAGATATTGGGAGCTATAAACATTTTTTACTACAGAGAAGCTAAGTGAATTCAAGATTGGAAAGTGTTTAGTTGTACTTGGATGTGTCAGTGATTTTGGCTAAAGATCATGAGAGGGTTGCTAGGAAGGAACCAGATCATACTCTTGGATGAGAAGAATGTACAGGGACAGGGCCGTTGCCAGGAGGAAGAGAGGCTGTTTTTCTAGGAGAAAGAGACTTAAGCGTATCTATAGGCTCAAGGGAAAGGGGATCAATAAAGGGAAGAAAAATAGAAACAGCCTCTCCGGTATGGATCCTCAGGCCTGCTTTCCTGGCAAGACCACCCCTACCCCCCTCATCAGAGAAAGCCCTTCTCTTGCCAAAGCACTGATTTAAAACTCTTGAAAAGTATGACTCATGCAAATGTAAAGCGAGGATGTGTCAAAGATTTATTTAGCTCATTAATGACATAAGAGCAATATGAGAAAACTGGTTCAGAGGCAGACGGGAGAGCGTTTCTGGCCCATGAAAGGCAGAATGCTGGAAGGAGACGGCTGAGGCGGCTCCAAGGCTGGTTAATGCTTGCAGGTACGGTCACCAAGCGCCCCAGTTTGCCTGGGACAGTGACGGTTTAGTGCTAAAAATTCTTCATCCTAGGAGACCCCTTAGCCCCTGGGCAGATGGGAAGAGCTGATCACCCGGTCTACACAGCAATGAACTACAAACTTTGAAGTTATTCTTTCTACTAGACAGGAAATCATTTGCCTCTTT
Source organism: Equus quagga (assembly GCF_021613505.1). NCBI lineage: Eukaryota > Metazoa > Chordata > Mammalia > Perissodactyla > Equidae > Equus > Equus quagga. The sequence goes on from NC_060279.1 coordinate 66,220,840, forward strand.
ACTTCACAAAAAGTATTTGCAATTGATCAAAAGAAAATCCAGCTTGAGCCTGAGCCCGAATCAAGAGCACACAGTGAGTCAAATAAGGGCATACCACCCCTAGAGAATCCATAATTTGGGGTGGGCCTGGGAGACAACACCCCATATGACATCGAAGACATGCAGTTATCTTTTGCCTCATTTCCAAGTGTCAAATAAATTTTTCTTAACACTCTACAAAAACAAAACAAAAAGCAGTTTCTATACCTCATTCGCAAGCACCCATTTCTCTAAAGGAAGGAAAAGTTGTCAAGGGCAGGCCCAGTCTTCAGAGCCTGGGGGACTCCTTTTGGTGTAAGCTGTCCACTTGCATAATTAGAATTGTCCCTCATACACTATCCACCATTTCCAAAGGTTGCAGAGGGTTTAGAGCCCAGGCAGGTTAGAGCTCAGGCCCAGGGGACTTGGCTCACCCAGATAATCCAGGATAATTTGCTGATCTGGAGATCCTTAATCATATCTGCAAAGTTGCTTTTGCCGTGTAAGGTGACACATTCACAGGTTTCAGGCAGTAGGATGTGGACATTTTTGGAGGCATTATTCTATTTATAACAGTGTGGGCCAGAAATTCAGTAGGGCCTGGGCTGAGTGGTTAGTGGGTCTCCCACCAGGTTGCAGCCAAGACTTTGAGGCTGTAGTCATCTAGGTTTTAATGGGGCAAGAGGATCAGCTCCAAAGGTTGTTCACTCACATGGTGGGCAAGTTGATGCTGCTGCTGTCAGGAGGCCTCAATTCCTCTTCATCTGGGGCTCTCCACGGGGCTGCTTGAGTGTCATCAAGACATCGCAGCTGGTTCTTCCCAGAGCAAGAGATCCAAGAGACCAAGGTGGAGGCTGCAATGCCTTTTTTGAACTTTGCCTTGACAGTCACATGCTATCACTTCTGCAGTATTCTATTGTTCTATTGTCCTATTTTTCATGCAAGTCAGCCCTTATTGAACGTGGAAAGACCACACAAGGGGGTGAACACCAGAAGGCAAGGATCACTGGAGCCATCTCGGCAACTGGCTATCCCAGATGGTTATTATCATTCATCTTTTGATGTCTGTTATCCTTAAGAATTTTCCCAGATTGGGGAGACTTGGTCAAAGCATTCTTTGTTTTCATAAAAAGTCTGTAAAAGCATGTGTATATATTAACTGTAAGAGTAATGTAACATCATAAGATGTACACTCTCCTATTTATAAACTACTTTCATTTTTGCCTATTCTATTAAGGCTTTGTTTGCAAAAATATTTTTTACATATTTTAATATTGTAATCATAACATACATAAAATTTTTCAGTATGATGAGGAGGTTAAGTTTTTGGTCTCTGGAGCCGTATTGCCTGGGTTCAAAGCCTGATTCTGCCACTCATTAGCTATGTGATCTTGAGAAAAGAACTTTGCTGTGCTTTAAATTTCTTATCAGCAAATTAGTTGAGGTTGAACGAGTTAACATATTTAAAGTATTTGTAACACCACCTGATCCATAGAAAGTGCCAAATGAGAGTTTGCTGTTATTATTATTTCTCTTAGCAGTATGTGATAAAACACTGTTATGGGTTTAATTGTGTCTCCCCTCAAAAAAAAGATACAGAAGTTCTAATCTCTGGTACCTCAGAATGTGGCTTTATTTAGAGAGAGGTCTTTACGGAGGCGTTCAATTGAAAATAAGGTCATTAGGATGGGCCCTAATCCAATATGGCTTATGTCCTTATAAAACAGGGAAATTTGGACACAGTGACAGATTTGCATAGAGGGAAGACAATGTAAAGAGACATAAGGACAAGATAGTGATCTACAAACTGAAGAGAGAGACCTGCAACAGACCCTTCCCTCACAGCCCCAGGAAGGAACGAATCTGATTGACACCTTATCTTCTAGCCTTCAGAAGTGTGAGACAATAAATTTCTGTAGTTGACGCCACTCAGTCTGCAATGCTTTGTTATAGCACACGCTCTCCTGTGATGGTATATATACCTTTCCAGTTGTGATTATGGTAAGTATTAGATGTGTACTTATTGTAGGAATTGGTGTTACCACAATTTATTTAGCTGTTCCCCAATCATGGGCATTTGGAATGTTTTCAATGCCTCAATATTAGAGTGAATGCAGAAACAAATCATTTCTTTAGGATAAATTCTCAGGAGTCAGATTCCTGAGGTCCAAGAATATGGATCTTTTTGTGTTTTAATGTGTCTTGCCACTTTGTTTTCTCCAAGGACCAGTCTAGTGGCCCAGGTCTGAAACATGGCCCTGGCAAATCAAAGTCTTGTGTAATTAAGTCTCTATTCCAGCCTCTCCAGGACTTCAGGCACTTCGTTGTGCCCTCTGAGCATCATTATAGTTTCCATGGTGGCCCCCAGTGAAGATGTCCAGGAGGTGCCAGCAAAAACTAGCAGTTCTCTAAACCTTAGGACGTCAGTAAAGAAACATGTACAATAACCAAAAACAGGTTCCTCCAGCCTTTTCATCTCAGTAAATGTCCAGCATCTTGCCTCAAAAGATGACTCAGAGAGAACTCAGTGTCCTGCCAAGGAATGGTGCCTGCATCAGCTGATCAGTGAGGCCAGTGTGGCTTTCCACACACTGACAGCAGCAGCATATCCTGTCTTGTTCTCAGCCCCACCTGGACCAGCAGTATCCTGGTGTGTGTGATTCCCGACTTGGGTTTCACGATGTCCCAGGGAAGGTAGTTGAGTGCAAGAGGCAGCCTTGGACCAGGGAGGGTGGAACTCTGACTCCACTAAGAGTCAGCTTCCAGTAGAATCTAGACACAGATAAAGCATAATACTCACCACCGTCAAACCTCTCCATTCAGCATCACTTCCTTCTTTGGGAGCACATGTTACCCTCAGCGGGCTGCAATCTCTCCCTCCACATCACTTACCCAAAAAATCTGCTTGAAGCAAACTTTAACACAGAGGGACAAATGGTCTGTGCCTCCTAACATCACCCTTTCCCCAATGGAAGCTCCATAGGAGCTGTCGTTTTCACTGTTATGACAGTATCTGGCATGTAGTGAATACTCGATAAACATTTGTTGAACAGAAGAATAAACTTCTTCATCTTTTAAAGTCATTATTATTATTTTGGATTATTAGCAGTACTAACTTATAGTAGAAATATTTGAAAATAGATAAAAGTGTAGAAAAGAAATTAAAATCACCCATAAATCTACCACCTCTTATTCCAAATAATGCTGTTTTATATTTTTTTCCCAGTAACTTTGACATCCAATCATATATACTTGCTATTGTGAAAGTGCTTTAAAACAGTGAGAGTGGCATTAAAAAAATAATAATTTGTAATTTCCTGAAAATGGTCCTTTGGGTAGTCCTGAGTATTGTCTCCTCCAGCCATTCCTGTGCCCAGTGGCCATCTGCTTTTGTTTGTATCCTTGACAGAGTGGACAGGATTTTCTCAGGGTGTGATGAAATTTGCAAGACCTAATTAATTTCTAAAAGTAAGTTCACGTTTGATATTTCCTCTGGGCTGGGGCTGGGGAAGAAGAAAGCTGTGGGGAGGTGGAGGGTAACAGGCTGTGTCACAAAATCAAATAAACAGCCATAACACGTTGGGTGTTGCAACTCCAAAGAGGCTAGGAGTGATCACAGCCCAAAGGCAATGGTTCTGTGATACTGTACGTGTGGGGGCAACCCTTCCCACTAACCACCCCCAGAGACCTTGCCCCTTCTGTGCTGGTCCTCTTCGTACTACAATCCTTTCAAAAGCTCTCTCTTTTGAGTTGATGGTTTGTTTAAAATCCAAAACCTAACTTAAATTGTTATGTTTTAAGCCTTCTCACAGCAGTGCCTTTTCAGAACAACAGGACTAGGAGAGAAACTGTGATGTCTCTAGGAACTCTCTTATTTTGCAGGGGAAGAAACAGGCCCAGTTTGCCCAAGGTCAACAACACATCGTCCACAGACTAAGACTGGAGCCCAATGCTGTTGTATCTTTCCATTCTGTCACATCTACACTGCTGTTTGCTCCCTGTTACAGGTTGGATTATGCCCCCTCCAAGTTCATATGTTGAAGTCCTAACCCTCAGCACCACAGAATGTGGCTTTATTTTGAAATAGGGTCATTGCAGCTGTATTAGTTAAGTTACTGAAGTAGAGTGGGCCTCTAATCCGATATGACTGGTGTCCTTATTAAACAGGGAAATTGGACACAGACATTCATGCAGGGAGAGTGACATGTTAAGAAGAAGGCAGAGATCAAGAGGATGCACCTATAAGCCAAAGGATGCCAAAAAATTGCCGGAAAACCACCAGAAGCTAGGGAGAGGCATGGAGCAGATTCTCCCTCACGGCCCTCAGAAGGAACCAACCCTGTGGACACCTTGATCTTGGACTTCTGGCCTCCAGAACTGTGAAACAATAAGTTCCTGTTGTCTAAGCCGTCCTGTTTTTGGTACTTTGTACCACAGCCCTAGGAAACTAGTACCTTCCTGCTTGTATCACCTTGAGAAGTCATAGAATCTTGGAAAATTAATGATCTCCCTAGAGTTTGGAATCTCATTAGTCATTCTAGCTTCCCCCTTGAGCACACACTCCTCTAAAGCTCACATGGAACATTCACCAAGAAAGACCACATTTTGGGCCATAAAACACACCTTAACAAATTTAAAAGAATAAAAATCACACAGTATCTGCTCTCAGACCACAATGGAATTAAATTTAATATCAATAACAGAAATATAGCTGGAAAATCTGAAAATACTTGGAAATTAAACAAAATATTTCTAAATAACACATACATTAAAGGATAAATCTCAAGAGATTTAAAAAATATTTCAGACTAAATTAACGTGAAAACACAACTTATCAAAATTTGTGGATGCAGTGAAAGCAGTGATTAGAGGAAAATTTATAGCAGTGAATGCATATATTAGAAAAAAGAAAGATCTAAAATCAATTGTGTAGGCTTCCACCTTAGGAAGAGCAAATTAAATTTAAAGAAAACAGAAGGAAAGAAATAATAAAAATTAGAGCAGAAATCAATGAAATTTAAGATAGGAAATTAATAGAGAAAAATTAACAAACCCAAAAGCTAGTTCTTTGAAAATACAAATCAAATTGATCTAACTCTAGTCAGGATAACTAAGAAGAAAGAGAGAGGACACAAGTTACTTAAATCAGAAATAAAAGAGGGGATATCACTACCAGATTCCATGGACATCAAAAGAATAATAAAGGAGTACTATGAACAACTTTATGCCCATAAATTTGATAACCTAGGTGAAATGGACCAATTCTTTGAAAGACATAATGTACCAAAACTCACACAAGAAGAGATAGACAATCTGAAGAGGCCTATATCTACTAAAGAAATTAACTCAAGCAGTTTATAACCTCCCAAAACAGAAAGCACCAGGCCCAGATGGGTTCACTGGTGAATTCTACCAAACATTTAAGGAAGAAAATTATACCAATTCTCTCCAATCTCTTTCAGTAGATAGAAACAGAGGGAATACTTCTTAACTCATTCTATGAGGCCAGCATTACTCTAAGACCAAAACCTGAAAAAGATATTACTAAGAAAGAAAACTAAAGACCGATATCTCTCCCCAACATAGATGCAAAATCATCAACAACAAAATGGTAGCAAATTGAATCCGACAATGTACAAAAAGAATTATATACCATGACCAAGTGGGATTTATCCCAGATATGTAAACCTGGTTCAACATTCAAAAATCAATTAATAAAACCCATCACATTGACATGCCAAAGAAGAAAACCCACATGATCATAAAATAGATGCAGAAAAAGCATTTGAGATACTCTAATACCCATTCATGACAAAAATTCTCAGTAAACTAGGAGTAGAAGGGAACTTCCTCAACTTGATAAAGAGGATCTACAAAAAACCCTACAGTTCATATTATACTTAAATGCTGAGAAACTCAATGCTTTCCCACTATATGCCAATAGCATATTAAGTAAGTGCTAAAAAGAAATGAGCTCTCAGGGGCTGGCCCCGTGGCCGAGTGGTTAGGTTCGCAGGCTCTGCTGCAGGTGGCCCAGTGTTTCGTTCGTTCGAATCCTGGGCGTGGACATGGCACTGCTCATCAAGCCACGCTGAGGCAGCGTCCCACATGCCACAACTAGAAAGACCCACAATGAAGAATATACAACTATGTACTGGGGACTTTGGGGAGAAAAAGGAAAAAAATAAAATCTTAAAAAAAAAAAAAGAAATGAGCTCTCAAACTATGGAAAGACAGGCAGGAACCTTCAATGCACATCACTAAGTGAAAGAAACCAGCCTGAAAAGGCTGCTTACTGTATGATTCCAACTCTATGCCATTCTAGAAAAGGCAAAACTGTGGAGACAGTAAATAGATCAGTGGTTGCCAGGGTTTAGAAGGGAGATAGGTAAATAGGTGAAGCACAGAGGATTTTTAGGGCAGTGAAACTAATTTGTATGATATTATAATGGTGCATACATGTCACTTTTATCCAAGCTCATAGAATGTTTAACACCAAGAATGAACCATGATGTAAATTCTGGTGATTATGATGTGTCAATGTACATTTATCCTTGGAAAAAAAATGTACCACTCTGGGGAGTGATGTTGATAATGGAGGAAGCTATGCATGTGTAAGGGCAGAGGATATCTGGGAAATATCTGTACCTTCTGCTCAATTTTGCTGTGAACCCAGAACAACTCTAAAAAATATAGTCTACTATATCAGGAGTGACTTTTGTGTGATAAAAATAGTTGAATTTCATGTTCACCAGGCCCTTTTTTCCCTACAAGTTTCCTTTAAAATATATATTTTTAATCTTTTTTTCTCAATAATGTAAGGTTTAGAACTTTATTTTTATACTTACTTTGATATTAATATTAATTAATTATCAGTATTAATTAATTGTCATTAAGTGGTGTATTTTGGTGATGCATACATGCATTCATCCTTATTTATTCATTGCATCAATTTTTTAAAAAACATTTTATTTTTTCCTTTTTCTCCCCAAAGCCCCCCAGTACATAGTTGTGTATTTTTTTTAGTTGTGGGTCCTTCTAGTTGTGGCATGTGGGATGCCTCCTCAGCATGGATTGATGAGCAGTGCCATGTCTGTGCCCAGGATCCGAACCGGCGAAACCCTGGGCCACCAAAGTGGAGCACATCAACCTGACCACTTGGCCACGGGGTCGGCACCCATCACATCAATTTTGAGCACACACTATGGGTTAAGTGCTGGAGGTACAGAGGGAAAACATGGTTTCTGTCTTCATGGAGGTTACAATTTGGTGGAGGAGACAATGGAAAATAAAGAAATAATCACACCATAAATGTGAAGTTGCACTTACATTCAGTGCCGAGAAGTGAACTATAGTGGGATGCAACATAGTCAGGTGTTGTCAGGGAAGGTTGCACCAAGGAAGTGATGTTTGCACTGAGATCGTAAGGATAAGAGTGAGTTATTTAGCTAGACGATATATGGCAGATATATATCACAAGACCCAGTATGACTGTCTCATTTCTTGATCTCCCTGCTAACTTTCTGGCCAGTCTGCTGATCTGTTGCTTGCCCAAACCCTCAACATAGCTATGACACTTACCTTCCTCATCTGTTTGCCACTAAGATCCCTGCCGTTTTTACCATACCTCTGGGGATTGGGTTTTCTCCATGTTCTGCTTGAAATCATGTCAGCCTCCTCTGTCAGGGTAGCTGCTGTTTTTACCACTTGGCCTGCTCTGGCAGAATTACCAGTCAAAAAAACTGGGTACAGAGGTGGGAGTAGTCCCCAGACAAGAATGCCACATATTCTCACTGCTCATATCTGATATTGAGTAGTTTTTCCTAAATAAACACTTCTCAATGTGTTGTCTGCCTTTGATCAATTTCCAGAATCCGTACATGATTGTCTTTGACAATTTTATTTGGTTTTATCATTGCTTTTTGGGAAGAGAATTTGCCAAGCTCTTCACTCTGCCATACCAGAAGTCTTATTCCCTTCATGATTAAATCTAACCAACCACCCAATTCTAGCAAATTTACTTGCTAAATATATCTGGAATCCATTCCCTTCTCTTTATCTCCACCACCTCCTCCCAGCCCTAGCTACCCTCATCTCTTGACAGAACTATTTGTACTCACCTTCTCAGAAATCTACCCTCATTCTAATCTGTTCTCCATATTACAGCCAGAGTAATGTTGTCCAGAGGTATTTTCACAATCACGTGATACAATTCCTTATAATAAATTAATCTCTCCCTCCCTCTCTCTCTCTCTATAGGTATAGAAATAGATCCCTCCCCCATATATATGTAGGTAGATAGATAGGTATAGGTATAGATATAGATATAGTCATAGATATACTATTGGTTCCATTTCTTTGGAGAACCCTGATTAACACAATGATTCATCAAATAGAGAAAATCAATAAAGACTTAGAAATGATAACAAAGAACCAAAGGGCAAATTCTGCAGTTGAAAAGTACAAAGGAAATAAGAAATTCACTGGAGGGACTCAACAGCAGATTTGAGATGGTAAGAGAATAAGCAACTTGAAGATAGATTACTAGAAATTATCCAATCTAAGGAACAGAAAGAAAAGTGAATGGGAAAAATGAACAGAGTCTCAGGGACATTTGAGACATCATCAAGCATATCAATATATCGTCAATGAGAGACTTAGAAGGAGAGGAAAGAGAGAAAGAAGTAGAAAAAAATTGAAGAATTAATGGACAAAAACATCTCAAATTTGATGAAAAGTGATCTATACAGTCATGAATCTCAACAAAGCTTAAGTAAGGTAAACAGATACATCATGGTCAACTGTTAAAGAGAACGAGAAAATCTTGAAAGCAGCTAGAGAAAAATGACTTATCAAGTATACTGGAAAAACAATAAGATTAATCAGCGGACTTCTTATTAGAAACAATGACGACCATAAGGCAGTGGGATGCCATATTCAAAATGCTAAATGAAAAATAAAGGTCAATCAAGAAATCTATATCTAGCAAAACAAACATTCAAAAATGAGAGTGAAATAAAGATATTTACAGATAAACAAAGATAGAGAATTTTTTGCTAACAATCCTTCCTTACAAGAAATACCAAAGAAAGTTCTTCACACTGAAAGAAATTATCCCATATGGTGACTTGAATCCACAGGAAGAAATAAAGAATATTGGAAAAGGTAACTCTAGGTAAACGTAAAAGACTCAACAGAACGTATTTTTTCTTTCATTTTCTGAAGTGATTTAAAGGACAACTGCATAAAACAATAATTATCAAACTGTATTGCTGGACTCATAAAAATTTAACATATTTAATGCAAGAACAGCACAAAGAAATGGCAAAGAAATAGAGCTATGTTTGAACAAAGTTTCTACATTTCATTGGAATTAGGTGAATATTAATCTGAGGTAGATTGTGATAAATTAAGACATATTATAATCTCTAAAGAAACTGCTAATAACTCCAAAAATACAATATAAAAAAATCCCAAAAGGAATTAAGATGGAACACTAGAAAATATCTATTTAACCCAAAAGAAAGCAGTAAAGGAAGAACAGAGGAATGAAAAAGGCATGAGACATAGAAAACAAGCAGTAAAATGGCAAAGTAAATCCAACCACATCCATCATTATATTAAATGTAATGGGATTAATCATTTCCATCAAAAGGCAGAGACTGTCAGACTGAATAAAAAATAAGATCCAATTATATGCTAACTACTAGAGAGATATTTTAGATTCAAAGACACAAATGGGTTGAAAGTAAAAGAATGTGAAAAAAATGTATATGCAAGGAATAAGTTTGCATGAGCTGAAGTGGCTAAACTAATGTCAGAAAACAGATTTTAAGACAAAAATATTACTAGAGACAAAAAGGGACATTTCATAATCATGAAAGTGTCAAGGAGATATAAAAACTGTAAGTATATACTCAGCTAACAATAGAACCTCAAAATATATGAAGCAAAACTGATAGAATTGAAAAGAAGAAATAGATATCAATGACAGATACAAGGGTGAGGGAGATAGACGGGTTAAGGATGACCTTAGGTATCTGGCTTATATAACCTGATGAATGGTGAGGTAGCCATAATCCACGACTGCCCACAATGACTTTTGCCTCCTCGTGTTAATGCCTTCCCTTATTGAATAGAGCTGATCTATGTAGCCAAAAGGATACTGTGAAAATGACAGGGTGGCTTATAAGGCTAGGTAAAAAAAAGACACTGGGTTCTGCCTTGCTCTTTCTCTTGGATCACTCACTCTTGGAGAACCCAGCTGCCATATTGTAAGGACACTCAAGCATCCCTCTGGAGAAGTCTACATGAAGAAGGATTTAGGTCTTCTGCCAGCAGCCAAGGAATTGAAGCTTCCTGCCAACAGCCATGTGAGTGAATCATCTTGGAAGTGGATCTTCCCACCTCAGTCAAACTTCAGATGACTGAAGTCCCAGAGGACACCTTGAGTGCAACTTTGTGAGAGACCAAAAGCCATATGCACCCAGCTAAGCTGCTTCTGAATTCCTGACCCACAGAAACTAAGATAATAAATCTCAGATTGTTATAGCAGCTAGTGCTAATTGGTCTGAGTAATAGTATCTCAGTGAGAGATAAGAAATGTTTGTCATTGTTTTAAGCCTCTAAGTTTTGAGGTAATTTGTTTTGCATTAATAGATAACTGACCCAAATGGGGATATTATTCAGTGACTAAGTGAATCATCGGGGAAAACCCAGTTTCAGGGGAGAACATAATGGACATAGTTTTGGTCACTGTGGCACACACTAGTAGGATGCTCCTCTTGGGCCCTTTGCAAACTACTTTTCCCAGCCCCTTTGTACCTTGGTAAGGCCATATAACTAGTTCTTGCCAATAGAATATAAGAGAAAACGATATGTGCCACTTCCAGTTTGAGACCATTAAGAATGGTTGTGCCTTCTCTACATTCACTTGCTTTGTCTTCTCTTCCTCCACTCCCCCTAAAGCAGGGCATCATTGAGGCTATGCATTGAAAATGGCAGAACCACAGCCTGGAAACAGGCTGGATCCCTGAATCACTGCTTGGAAGAAAGCTTTCCAAGAGAATCATGAACGTGTGCTTTAAACTTTATGTGATGGATAAATCAACATTAATTGCATTAAGCCACTGAGACAAGAGATAGCTGTGGCAGCTAGTGCTAACCGGTCTGACTAATAGCCACATGTTGAGTTTGTTACCCCCGAGATGTCAAATATGGAGGAGGCAACTGTAAGAACCAGAGGCTTGGAAAAAGCTGGAGAGATAGCTTGAGTATCATCAGAGGTTCCCAGGCTTTTGGGAGCTTCCATTCTTAGCTATCATGTTACCAAAGTGCACATGACGTATACACCAACACATCCAATAACTTAGAGGAAGTTTGAAATACTTTGGAATTTTGGTTGCTGTTTCCTTTTTCAGCCTGTGGTTTTGCTGTGGCTTTTAAGAAGTCTGAGAGTTATCGTACCATTTACTAGGCACCTAGGTCAAAACTACTCATGTTAAAGACAAAGGTGACTGGCAGATTCTTGAAGGGCGCTTTCTGGTATATGTTAGTGGTTAAGGTAGATTCAGGAGCCAGGCTACCTAGATTTGAATCCGCGATCCACTACCTGATAGATTGGGAATTTGAGTAAGATAGGTAATCTTTCTGGACCTAAGTTTCTTCCAGCGAAATGGAAAGTTTTCCTCCCTTGAAAATGTGTGTGATAATGGAACTGACTTCATAGGGTAGTTGTAAGAATGAAATGAGTTAATATGTGTAAAATATCTACAATGGGAACTGACATATAGTAAGTTCTAGGTAAGTGTTAGCTATCATTTTTATTTTCTGTTTTGTCACTTTACACCTTAATCCTTCCATATTTTGCACAGGAGGGAAAGCACAAGCATGACAAAAAACATTTTTTGTTTTTAAAGAGAGGGACGTGACTTGAAGATGCATAAAGGGCACTTGGAAATTGGAGTTCTACTGCTGTGCCGGAATTTTCTTCTGACTCTGCCTACATCAGACTCAAATTGTGGGTCCCAGTTGAGAACTGTCACTCAATGCCAAAAAGCCAAAATATATTAACTTGCCCAAATTGTCATTTCTATTAGTTAGGATGTATATTTTGGTCTGATTTATTTGGGCACTTGTAAATCATGTTTGTCTTATGAGTTTAAAAAAAATTGAGATGTGTAAATGTGCTCATGTTTTAACCTCCTCTTGGAAATAGACATCTACCTCTTGATTAAATCAGATTAAGTACTCCCTTGTGCGTGGGACTGCCTAAAACTTTATAAAACAAGTAAAACAAATATGGCCCCTGCCCTCAGAAATGCACAAACAAGAAATGAAGCAGAGATATATACACTTTCCCAGAGTCCACACTTTGGCAAAAGCACAAGCCTGGAACACGTTGATCAAATATTTGCAAGACACATAAGCATTACAGTTAATAATTTTCATGTTGGGGCTCATTGACATCGAAGTGGGAGCTTAGTGGTAGTCAAAAAATCAATAGAGCAGTAAAAATCAGTAACTTTCATGAGCAGATTTATTGGTCATTTTGATAGATGGATCATATAGAAAATCTGAGAAAACACTGATATACGTACATGTGCGTGTACTTATAACTAACTAATTAATGAATTAATTTAAAGAAAGGAGACAGGGGTTCCTGGGAGACGCCAGCACAGCTGGCATTTACAAGCCCTTTAGTTATGGATTATTGATCTGGCGTCAGGCAATATTCCCGTCACCATCTCCACACGCCCTGTGCCCTTGTGTGCAGGGAACTTCGCAGGATCAGTCTCCGGTCATTCTTCTTCACTTCTTTCCTCACTTTCTGCGTGCCCTGGCAGCCCCTAGTTGATCCCCACTCTCATTTACCAGGATTTAGCCCTGCCTCGGCCACCTGATTCTCATTTTGGGTGTCGGGGGCAGGAGAATAGGTCCATACCGTGGCACACGCAATAAGATGCAACACTGAAGTCATGAAGCCTGACATTTCTCAATATTTGCTGTGGTGGAGAGAGGGACCAAGGACTGATCTCTTGTTCCAGGCGACCAAAAATCATTCTGTCAAGAGCAGGAACACACCCATCCAGCCTCGGTTCTGGAGGGCAGGAGGTTTACGGGGCAGTGGGTCCAGCCTTCCTTTGCCCAGCCACCTGAGAAACTGCCTGCTCCTTCAGGTTTCAGCTCAAGGGTTGACAGAGCCCCCTCTCTTCCTCTGGGCTCATTCTGAACCTCCTACAGACCTCAGTTTATCAGCCTGTGTCTTATCTGTCATTCCCCAACACCTAGGACAGTGCCTGTCACATCAAGGACACTCAACAAACGTCAGTAGAACAAAACCCAACCAGAGCAGGTTGGCTCTGCTTTCCTTTTGCTGCCTGATAATGGTCAGCCAGAAAACAGGATGGCTTCATTAACCAGGGGGTACGGGGGTCACTTTGGTCACAAAAGTTAATGATTTTTATTGTTTTATTAATTTCTTAACTACCAATTAAGTACCATTGACACAGGACAGGATGTTTTAGTGGCTGTAAGGCTGTGTAGCCTGGTGGCTAAGAATACAGACACTAGAGTAGGCTGCCTTGACCTGAGTTTTGGCTCTGACATTTCATAGCTGTGTGACCTTGGGCAAGTTCCTTAACCTTTCTGTGCCCGGGTTTCCTCATTTTTAAAGCTTATAATAGTACCTACCTCATGTTGTTGCTGTGAGGATTAAATGAATTAACATTTATAAAGTATTTCGAACTTGCAAGAGTACTGAGAATATAGAGATGCTCGATCAATATTTGTTAATGGATAAAGTTATTATTATTATTTAATTCTCAGTTCATTGTTAAAGATAATACTTAGATACTCTTTTTTTTCCTTCTTTCAGTTGCTTAATTCTATGTTCTAGTTAGGCTAAGTATTGGAAAGTATCACTCTCTGGGTTATTGCTCATTTATAACAAATACCCATTCTGATAAAATATTCAACACAATTAGAAGAGTAAAGAGTTTTGAACGGCACCTGACACAAATGCTCAATAAATATTAGCTGGTATTATATTATTATTCACTTGTTCATTTAACAAATATTTTTTGAGACCTACTATATGCTAGGCACCAGGGAAGAAAAAAGACAAAAATGTTGCTTTTGTGGAATCAACATTCTAATGAGGCAAATAGACAATAAGTAGAGCATGTAAAATGCATACCATATTTTATAGATTTCAAGACATTTTTTCTGTGTTAATACCTCAGAAATTGGAATACATCTTACAACTGATAGCATTTTGCGATTATAATTGCTGGCATTTTTTCTTTTGTATATAAAATGATGATACATCTTTCAATCAGTGACATCTCAGATTTGATGTAATGTGAGAGCATGTCAGATAGAATCAGTGAGATGGAGAAAATAAGGCAGGAAGGGAGGTGGGGAACATAGGGAGGTTCGCAACTTAAACATGGTCTAGCCCTGTTTCTTTTTGCATTTACATATTTTAGAAGTCAAAGACCACAATTATTTCATAAAATCGTAATTTAAAAACATTGTTAGTGCTAAATGCAAGGTGATACCCTAGATGGGATCCTGGAACAGAAATACGACGTTAATGGAAAAAGTGGCGAAATCTGAATGAAATCTATAGTATTGTTAAGTGATGCACAAATGTTAATTTCTTAGTTTTGATAGTTGTAATATGGTTATGTAAGATATTAACATTAGCAGAAGCTGCGTGAAGGGTGTACAGAAACCTCTGTACTGTCTTTACAACTTTCCTATATTCTGTATCTAATGTTAGCCCCAAATACAAAGTTGAACAGAAAATGTTATTAGTGTACTTGAAGCCACTCACTGACTCATTTGGACAGTTTCTTTGCGAGATATTTCACCCAATAGGTGCGCTCACGTGTGCACACAGTTCTGGAGCACAAGACCAAAGGGTACAAAAGACAAGAGCTTCCTGAACCAGCAAGAATAACAGCTAACATTTGTCCAACATTTAGAAAGTGCCCCGTGTTGTGTTAAGTGCCTTATGTGTGTTAATTTACCAAATCTCACGGCAACCCCATGTAGTTGGTACTATTACCTTACTCCATCTCTTGCCATCTTCCACTTTGCTCACTTCAGCCCATTCGCCTGGCTATGCCCTGAACATGCCAAGTGCAGTTCCACCTCAATGCCTTTGACATTGCCCTTCTCTCTGCCTGGAACACTTGTTCTCCCCATCATCTGCAGGACTCATTCTCTCCCTTCATTCCCATCTCCCATCAAACATCACT
Organism: Equus quagga; assembly: GCF_021613505.1. NCBI lineage: Eukaryota > Metazoa > Chordata > Mammalia > Perissodactyla > Equidae > Equus > Equus quagga. The sequence continues at coordinate 66,236,124 of NC_060279.1, forward strand.
ACCTCAGGGGTGGCTGTTATAATGGTCACACACAAAATACAACCCCTTCCAATCTCATACCCGGCTTTACTTTTCTTTTCTTTTTTTCTAAGATTTTATTTTTTTCCTTTTTCTCCCCAAAGCCCCTCAGTACATAGTTGTATATTCTTTGTTGTGGGTCCTTTTAGTTGTGGCATGTGGGATGCTGCCTCAGCGTGGTTTAATGAGCAGTGCCATGTCCACGCCCAGGATTCGAACCAACGAAACACTGGGCTGCCTGCAGCGGAGCGCGCGAACTTAACCACTCGGCCACGGGGCCAGCCCCCCAGCTTTACTTTTCTTTATGACACTGATGTCTCCTAACATATGTGTCTTTGCTCGTTGCTTCTTTTCCTCCAAAGGAGTTCCATGAAAATAGGGACTTGGTTTGTTTCTTTTATGGCTGTACCCCCAGCACTTAGAACAGAGCCAGGCTCATAAACATTGATGAATGAGTTTATGAATGAAACTCGATTGCAGAACTCTTGCTGTGGAAGAGCTTTAAGTGACAAGTAGGCACAGTGCCCCACCTCTCCAGGCCTGACTTGGTTCAAATCCAAATCCTATTGTCCTGTCTTGTTCTTTTTTATTCTCTCTCCCAGTCCTTCCACTGAGAGAGATATGAACCCCATAGCGCTCTTCTCAAACACTACACTCCATTGCGTCGCATCTTTGTTTAGCCCATGGTCTTGCGGGAACTTGATGTTCCCAGGCTTGGGTAATTCACTGTTGGTTTGGCCCCCATCGATGGTGCTCTCCCTTCCGTGGAGCCCAACAGCAAATTCGGATAAAGTTTGCTAAGTTGCATCATCTCTGGCACTTGTTTCCAGGCAGAATAGTGAAGGGGTGGCCTTGAGGCCTCGCTGGGGAATGAGCAGCAAATCCTTTAACCTTTGGAAAATTCTGTGCTTCTTGGCGGATAGAATTCTTCATAACAGCAGACCCATGGAGATCTACTCAGGACTTTCTGCTGCACAGAAGCCAAGCTCAGCACCTACCTTGCCTGGAAAGCTGTATTACCCACTAACGCACAGGACAAGGGATGCATAAATTTGTGCTGTGCTACCAGGACATGCTCTTCCTCATGCAAAGTCCTGTCTTGCGGCTCCGAGCTCTCACTGCAGGGAGAAATGTAGGCCTGAATGAAAAGCTAGAGGAGGGATCTCCTAGGCCCAGGGATCCCATTAAAGGTCAGCAAGAGAGAGAAAGGTTATGTAATTCACATCATTATTTAAACTTATCCCTTTAGTTGACTTCTTAGAGTTCAGACTTGATGTGAAGAGCATCTCTCTCTTTCCATTTCTCACTCTTTCTCTTTATATACACATTATATCTATATCTATATCTATCTCCTCTTCTTATTTACAGAACTAGTTAGACCTTTACAAGAGATGGTGAGCTCTGCTTTGAGCACCACCACCTGTGAAATTTTTCCAGGAAGGACAAGAAATAAAATGCAAGGGTTGGCCAATGAATTATAAGACCCTTGAGGAAGCTACAAAAACCCATTTTGTTTTGCTTGGAAAAGGAAACATTGATGCTTTCTTGAGAATATGAATAATTCATTGTGTAGCAGAATGCCCCGTTCTGCTATATCTGCTCTTGAAAGCAGCTCATGAAAAGTCCTGAAGTGGGTGGCTGAGGTCCTGTGTTTAAAACAAGATAGATAGAGCCACATGTATGCAGGGTGACTTCAAGCTGATGGCTTTCCAGGATTAATCCAATCTGTATCACCCACAGGATTCTGTGATCCAGGTTAGAAGTTAGAGGTGGGATTTCTGTTGCCAGACACTTTTGATTGTGGTCTATGTGGTCCCAGCAGGAAAGAGATGGTGCACACAAACTAGGCAGTTTGCAGAGAGTTTAATAAAGGAATCACATGCAAAGGTGTTCTGGCATAAAATAATTTATTTTGGATCTTTTGTGGTTCTGAGGGTTGACTGGGAATAGTTGGGTGGATCTCACTTGCGATTTATCCTGCAGCCATAGTGATCTTGGTGTGGTGTCATCTGAAGGCTCAGATGGGCTAGACATCCAAGATGGCTTCCTCGGTTACCTGCATGGCACCTCAGTACTTCCCTGGGTGCTTTCTCTCTCCAAGAGAGTAAGCTGAATTTCTTACATGGAGGCTCAGGTTCCCAACAGCAGGAAGTAGAAACTTGTTAGACCAGTTAAGGACTATCTCCAGAACTGGTGCAGCACATTTTCCCCAACTTCCATTGATCAGAGCAGTCAAGAGTATGCCTAGATTCAGGAGGATGGAGAAATAGACCCCACCTGCCAATGGAGAAATAGCAAAGCCACATTGCTGAAGAGCATGTGGAATGGGAGTATTGTTGCAGCCATTTTTTGGGATGGCAGTCTGCCACAAAAGCTGTGAGTATGGATTAGAGAAACCAATAGGGAAGCTGTCCCCACTACAGACCTGAAGGGGCAAGGGGGAGAAGTGATGGCGAGAACCCAGAGAGGGCAGCTGTGTGGAGATGGCCTCCTGATAGTAGCTATGGTCTTCAGAAGATGCAACCCAACCAGAAGGAAGCCAGAGGATACCCAACCTTGTGCACCTCATTCAAATCTCCTGCCAGTGACCCACAATGACCAAAAGAGCCCATGGATGGGGTCCACTGAGGTCAGCCTCCTGGGGCACAGAGAAGGGTGCGAAGGGCAAAGAGTGAATCTGAAGAGGTAAAGGGAAGATATCCAGCATACCAGTGGATAGCAAAATATCCAGAATATGTTACCCCTGTGCAAGAACAAGATTAAGGACCAGAATTGCTCCTCACATGACTAGAAGAAAAATTGCCTAATTTTGGGCGGCTTGAAGGATTCTAAATGCCATGGTGAGTTGAAAGACAGTTTAAAACTTGTCCATTGGTGAGAAGATGCTGCCACAGCTCCTGATCACCTTATCCATAGCATAATCTGGCCAGACCTCTCTTCCTTACTCCAGCCTCATTGTCTACTACTCCCCTCTTACTCACAGTGCCCCACCACTTTCTTGCAAGCCCCTAGCCCATCAAGGCTTTCAGCGTGCTATTTTCACAGTTTGTAATCTCTCTCCCTCCCTTCTGGCTAAATCCTTATCTTCCCAATTCAACTTAAATGCAACTTCCTCAGGGAAGGCTCCTTCACCCTCTATCCTTACTCAAGCTAATTTCCTTGTACTTCTTCTCTGTGGCACTTATCCTAATGGGACTTTAAATATCTATTTGTATAAAGATTTGCTTGATGTCTATCTCTGTCACTAGACTCTAGTTCCCTGATGGGAATTAAGAATTAGGAAGACAAGGTATGATGCCATGAACTGGTTCAATTAGTAAATATTGAGCAGCTATCAAAACACAATCCACTGGGGCCAGCCCCGTGGCCTAGTGGTTAAGTTCGGTACCCTCCACTTTGGTGGCCCAGGTTCATGGGTTCAGATCCTGAGTGCAGACCAATACCACTCATCAGCTGTGCTGTGGCAGCGGCCCACATATAAAATAGAGGAGGATTGGCAACAGATGTTAGCTCAAGGTTAATCTTCCTCAGTCAAAAAAAAAAAAAACCAAACATGCAACAAACCACAATCAACTAAGGACAACCTCAATGTTCATCAGCTGATGAATGGGGAAATAAAATGTGTTGTATCCATACAATGAAATATTACTCAGCTGCACAAGGAATGAAGTGTTGATACATGCTACAACATGGAGGAAACTTTAGGACGTTATGCTAAGTGAAAGAAGTCAGATGCAAAAGACCACCTGGTGTACGATTCCATTTATAGGAAATGTCCAGAATAGGCAAATCCATAGAGATAAAAAGTAGATTAGTGGTTGCCAGGGGCAAGCTGGGGCATGGGGAGAGGAGGAAGTGGGAAGTGACTGCCAGTAAGTACAGGGTTTCTTTTTGGAGTGAGGACAATGTTGTGGAATTAGTTAGTGGTGATAATTACACAACCCTGTGAATATACTAAAAACCAATGATTGTATATTTGGAAGAGAGGAATTTTATGGTATGAATTGCATCTCAATTAAAAAAATACAGTCAATAATATATTATTACAATAATAATGAGAAATTGTGGTCTAGAGATAGACTGATAGATTGAAGCATGGTTTAGATTATTCTGAACATCAGAATGGCAAGAACAGAGAATTATTTCCAAGAATCTAGGCTTATCTGCTTTGTGGTTCCTCTGTAAGTACAAATGATACTCTTTCTTGATGGATGCTAAGAATTGCAGTGGAATTGAGGGTCTAGCCAAGCACAAATGAAGGAACGCTAAGTTCTGACTAAAGAAAAATAAACAAGTTAGTAGCCTATATGGTTGCGCGAAGCACAAACAAATAGGATGCTGTTATTTGCTAGATGAAAGTGGCCAGCAGGCATTTCAGTTAGCAAACATATGAAAATTTTATTTCCTTGTCTACCTTTAGAGCCCTGACATGAAGTGGATGGCTATAACATTAAAAGTTCAAGGGGTTTTCCCCTCTAACCAGGAGAAACATGTCAGACAAATCCAATTGAGGAACATTCTTCATCAAAACTGCCAAAGCTATGAAAAATAAGGCAAGTCTGAGAAACTGTCACAGATCAGATTAGATTCAGGAGACACCATCACTAAATGTAATGTGATATCCTGGATGGGATCCTGGAACAGGAAAAGGTATGTTAGTGGAAAAGCTAGTGAAATTCAAATAAAATATGGAGTTGAGTTAATGTGAATGGGCCAATGTTTATTTCTTAGTCATGACTAAGAATGTTCCATGGTATCATAAGATGTCAAAACTAGGGGAAAACTGGGTGAGGGTATGTGGGGACTCTCTGTGTCATCTTTGCAACTTTTCTGTCAATCTAAAACTATTCTAAAATAAGAAGTTTAATTAAAATGTAAAAAGCTCAATCAAGATCACCTCTCTATTCTGACAGCCTTGTCTCTATCTAGCTCACAGGTTTGTGGGGTTTTTGTTTTGGTAGAAATTACATGGGAATGAAGCACAAAGCTCTCTCTCTAAATGTACGATGGCATTACAAATCATCCAAGTCCAGTGCAGCCTTCTAATCACTCGCAGGGTCCTCCCCCGATCTTCGCTAACTAAGCAAATGCTTTGGTTCCCCTCATCTGCCCCTCCTTCTACCATTTCTCTCCCTCTGGTTTATGGACTATTCATTGCCAGCTGGTGAACAAGTATTGAGGACGGTTTGTATAAAGCACCATGCCAGACTTAAAGGAGGACGTGCAGAAGTATAAGGAAGGCTCCCTACCTTGCATTTCCCCAGGGAGCTTACGGTCCACCAGGGGGATTAAAACATGCATTCCTCTGTACCCGATAGATGAGCGATCATCGGTAATGGTTCAGGATGAAAAGACACAAAGTAACTAACAAGGACACGAGTAATAAAAGGCAGGTGAATAGCCCATGCTTAATCCACATAGTTAATTCATTATTTTCTTAAAGTTATCTCCAGCTGGCTCTAAAAGGTTTTTTTTCCTACTTTAATTTTTTTTCTATTTAGGGAAGAAAGGACTATACTTCCCAACTTGCTTTATCCTCTAAAGTGAGGCAGACCTGTGTAGTGGGATCTGGAGCCAGATGGAGAGACAGGAACTCCAACTCACCACTCACTACCTTACATCTGTAAAGCGGGGATGAAACAGGCCCTGCTCCTGGGACTGACGTGAGGTCTATGAGCTGACTCAGGGAGAGTGTGTCAAAGGGTATGTGGTGGACACCCAGCGAGCGTGAGCTGTCATGCCACTCTGCATGGGGAGAGAAAGGAGGGTGTGGGAAACAGGTGTATAGAAATGAAGGGCCTGGGGTTTTAGGTGATCATTAAAAAGTAAGTTTAGGGGCCGGCCCCGTGGCCGAGTGGTTAAGTTCACACGCTCCACTTTGGTGGCCCAGGGTTTGCCAGTTTGGATCCTGGGTGCGGACATGGTACCACTCATCAAGCCATGCTGAGGAGGCATCCCATATGCCACAACTAGAAGGACCCACAACTAAAATATACAACTATGTTATGTACCGGGGGGCTTTGGGGAGATAAAACAGAAAAAAAAAAAAAAAAGATTGGCAACAGTTGTTAGCTCAGGGGCCAATCTTTAAAAAAAAAACAAAAACAAACCAGAAAGCCAATATAGCCTGCCAGGAATATAGACAGAAAGTAATATAATAAAATATATGATATTAAAAGAAAAAAGCAAGTCTAGGGGCTGGCTTGGCAGTGTAGTGGTTAAGTTTGTGTGTGTCACTTCAGTGGCCTGGGGTTTGTGGGTTGGGATTCCTGGTGCACACCTACACACCATTCATCAAGTCATGCTATGGAGGCGTCCCACATACAAAATAGAGGAAGATTGGCAAAGATGTTAGCTCAGGGCCAATCTTCCTCACCAGAAAAAAGTAAAAAAGCAAGTTTACAAAAACTTTTACAGTCTTAGGAAAACGTTCAATATCCTTTAAAATGAGACTCATAGCATACAAAATTCTGATATATAAAACCCATGAATGTACACCTAAAAAAACATGTATTTCAAAATGTTTATAGGGGGTAATATGGTTAACAGTGCTTATCTCTGGGTGGTGGAACTATTTAAAATATGGTTTTCCATCACAAAGTAGAAAGGTTGAAAGTAGAAAGGTGGTTGCCAAGGGCTGGGGAGGTGGCGTGGGGGTGTGGCGGGAATTAGTGTTTAACTGGTATAGAGTTTCGGTTTTGCAAGATCAAAAAGTCCTAGAGATGTGTTGCACAACAGTGTGAATATACTTAACACGACTGAACTAAACACTTAAAAAGGATTAAGATGGTAAACTTAATGCTACATTTTTTTTTAACAGAGTTTTATTTAAATTTTTTTTTTTTGAGGAAGACTGGCCCTAAGCTGACATCTGTGCCCACCTTCCCCTATTTTATATGTGGGACGCCTGCCGCAGCATGGCTTGATAAATAGTGGGCAGGTCCAGGCCCGGGATCTGAACTGGTGAACCCCAGGCCGCCGAAGCAGAGCATGTGAACTTAATCGCTACGCCACTGGGCCAGCCCCACGTTACATGTTTATTTTAACCATGATAAAAAAAAAAAAAAAACTTTTCTATGGCAAACACAATAGTTTTAAACTTAAGAAGAAAAAGGTCATTGAAAGCTGTTTGATTTTTAAATGAAAGTATTACCTATGGTTGGTTGGCGTAGGTTTTTGTGAGTATTTCTACAGTTTATTGGGCCCTGGCTGCCCAGTGAAGTTTACCTGGTGGCACAGGAAGGCTTCCTAGGCAGAGCTGGGTCCTCTCATTTGTCGCCCCCCAACCACCAGCTTTCCACTGGGAGAAAACATGAGCTACAAAAGAGGGGAATTAACGAAACTTGTTTGCTTTGTCTGTTTTTCCTTCTGATCTAGATTCAGCTGTCAGCTACCGAATGAGGCTGTGTCCATGGGGATGACCTTGCGATACGGCAGCTCCTGCCCCCTTCACACTCCCTCAGCCCTGAAGGTTTTGCGTCAGCTGCGCTATTTGCAGGACCATCCTCCAAAATCCTGTGCTGCTGGCTGTTCTTTGACCTGTAAACCTGAGTGCGAGCCAGCTGAGTTGAGACAGAAGAGGCTGGGCCAGTGATCTCAGAGCAGCTGTTTTGCTGCCCTGCAGTTACATGCTAGGCCCAGGTCTCACCCAAGAAAAAGACGAGACCACCTCCCCACCCCCACCCCCACCCCCCACCGCGAGACAGGTGAGGGACGTGAACAGGTAATTCACAAAATGAGAAGAGCTAATAAATATATGAAAAATGACCACTCTCACTAAAATAAAAAGGAACGGAAATGACACCAACTTTTTAATACCATTTTTTTTCCTATCAATTTGGCAAAGATTTTTCTAGAAAATAATTGTCAGGGTTTGCAAACAATTACCGACAGGAAGGTAATTGGTCTTTCTGAAAGCAAGCTGGCAATGTGTATCAAGAACTGTAAAAATGTTCCTTCTAGAATAGAATATTCCATAAAAGGTTCAGGAAGATACAGGAATTTGGTACAACGTAAAGGTGACGTTTCAAATTAATAAGGAGAGAGACTTCCGTTTCCGGCAATATTGAGGTTAGGATGACCTAGAAAACTTCGAGTTACAAAAATATCTAGAAATGTTGGATAAAATATAACCAAATGCCTCAGAGTTCCAAAGATAAAAACAGAATTCTCCAGGGGCCAAACAATAAGGACTGAAAACTCGAGACAAAGGTGGGCGGACACTGCTGCTACCCTCGAGGGGATTATCTGAGCAACCTAAGGCTCCTGTTCTAACGCTCAGGTGGGGACAGGACATCAAGGGTGTGTGGGAGGGCGACTTGAACCTGAGGCTCATATGGAGTTGAGATCCTTGAATGCCTAAACCTTGAGTGGTAGAAATCAGTCGCAATAGCTTCTAACATCAAGAAAATCCCACCCTTGGTTGACTTGACTCTTGCAAAGACCAAGATCAACAGGAAGGGTCTTAACCTCTGAGATTCCGTCCACCTGGAGAACCCCTGCTGTAACACTTGGTGATTCCCTGTGTCACCTGTCAAGCAAAATATGTTGTCCTGGCAAGTAGTCTGAACTCAAGAGGTTGTCAAAATAAGACATATTTGTGTTGTCTCTTCTTCCGAGAGTCCATCAGTTGACTGATTTCGCAGGTCTATCAGGATTTGAAATGTGATTCTGCTTCCAGGAAACTATCCGACAAATTACACGCTACTCATAAAAATTCCCAATCATAAAGAACAGGCGTTTTCAATATGCTTTATTTGTAATAGAGAAAAAAAATTGGAAGCTGCCCCACGTCCAATAAGAGTGAAATGGTTAACATTATGTACCCATTAAAACGGATTGTCGATCTCTATGTAGGAAAACAGAAAGAATGTCCACACATTTAATTAAGATTTTTTTAAAAGCAAGCTATAGAACAGCATTGTCCAATAGAAGCAGAATGCAAACCATGTATTGATTTCAAATTTTCTAGTAGAAATATTTTCAAGTGTAAAAAGAAATAGATGAAATTAATTTCAATACTATACTTTATTTCACCCGATCTATCCAAAATATTATTTAAGCACGTAATCAATATGAAATTACTGCTGAGATATTTTACATTATTTCTATGTCTTCAAGACCTCATGTGTATTTTACACCACAACACATCACAATTCAGACAAACCACATTTCAAGTACTCAATAGCCACTTATGACTAGTGACTACAATAAGGGAGAGTGCAGCTGTAGAAGAAACATACAGTATATATTTTTGAACAACTCCAAAAACAGCTATGTAAGTATTGTGTAGACATAGGAAACACTTGGAAAGATAAACAAGAAATGGCTAAAGTGGCTATCTCTATGGAGTGGGATTATGGGGAAAGAAGATGTTCAAGGTTTAGTTTATAAATATCTAAATTTGAATTTACTATATGATGATATATTATACTTTAATTACTAAAAAAGTAAAAGAAAAATGTTTATTTTCTTCGATGCCGTAAGTCAATGTATAGAAAAGCTTATCTTAAAGAAATGACAAAAAATAGGAACCAATATTTATGTAAAAGGATGTCCTTACAGTGATAAAAACTAGATTCTATATCATGTCCAACAAGAGGAAAATTATTTAATAAATTCTGATACTTCTCTATGATGGAATGTTTTTCATAACACAGGAAAATATTCATGAAATAATTTTAAAATTCACAATGCAGAAACTATCTATATGATGGCCCAATGACTCTCCTCCAAGGTATATACCCAAGAGAATTGAAAATCTACGTTCATACAAAAATTTGTATACAAATGTTAATAGCAGCATTGTTCATAATAGTCAAAAAGTGGAAACAACTCAAATGTCCATCAGCTGGTGAATAGATAAATAAATGTGGTATATCCATATAGTGGAGTATTATTCAGCCATAAAAAAGAATGAAATACTGATAAGGCTACAATATGAAGGAACCTTGAAAACATTTGCTAGGTGAAAAAAGTCACACCCCAAAGGCCACATATTGAATGATTCCATTTATATGAAATGTCAGGAATTGGCAAATCCATAGGGACAGAAATTAGATTAGTGGTTGCCAGGGGTTGGGAGGATGGGAGTGGCTATCTAATGTGTATGGAGCTTCTCTCTGGAGCCAAGAAAATGTTTTGAAATTAGATGGTGTTGATGGTTGCACAATATTGTGAGTGAACTAAAAATCACTGAATCTTACTTACACTTTGAAATTGTGAAAACGGTGAATTTTACATTATGTGAATTTTATCTAAATTAAAAAACAATATATATATATATATAGAACAAAATCCCAACTTTGCAGTAGAAAAATAAGACTAATGTCTAAGAGTGGTGATGGAATTAGAAATGCTTTTCATTTTTCCTGATTTTCTCCAGCACATATATACTATATTTTAAACGGGGGGTGGTGGAATAAAAGTATTTCGAAAAAAGTGGTCTTCTCTCTTGACAAGATCTATGTGTTTTGGAAACAATTCCATGTTCTCACTCTGTTGACAAGTACACAAGGGCAGTCCTGTCCAGCCTGTGAAGGATATTCCTATCTACATAATGTTTAACTGCATTTAGTCTAGCAAACAAGCAGTTTGCCTTCTGCCATAGGGTGCCCATTAGCAGAGCTGACTCAAGCCCTTCCTCTCCTGTGGTTTTGGATGTTGGACAGACACGACTGTGTATTCTGCCTTTTGAAACACAGCAGCCCAGGTTATCTATCTAGGGGGTTCAGGGCTTCCAGCTTCAGAACCTACATTTTCTTAGACCTCGCTGGCTTTCTGCTCTTGCCTGGCACTTTTGCTTCTCCACTTGCAAGATGAGGTGGTGAATGTTTGCTTCACTGGAGTGGGGAAGAGAATGCATTAACTAAATCCTTCAAAGCACTGAGAGATAGAAGGTCCAGAAAAATCAAAGGTTATTCAATCCCACTGGAGACTCGAATTACCTAAAAGTAAATGGAGAAGAAAGAACTTTGTCTCTCAGTAAATAAACAGATAAGATCAGAGCCATGGGGTCACCGAGGCTTCTCTTAACCCTTGAGTGGGTGGCATTTTTCATAGACTCATGGGATGCTGAGCTCTCTGCTGTGCTTGCTTAGCAAAGTTTCTTTTAGTTCTCACCTGGCCTCTTAATCTTCCAATAGCTCCATAGCAGGTAAATGAAGGAGAATTCATAGTATAAGGATGAAATTGCACAGGTTTTGGTTGCCTTAGAGATCCCGGACTTTTAAGGTTTTTGTTGAGTGAGCCTTAACTTACTTCAATTGCCCTGTTTGCTCCGACTGGAGTAGAACTTTGTGGACTGACAAGGAAAGGAGTCCAAGGTGAAGGAAGTAAGTTATATATGTATGTATGTATGTATCTATTTATCTATCACCTATCTTGATGAATAGATAGAAATGGCCAAATCACTACCACTGCCTGCTTCTGGGAGTCAGAATGGAGTGTACAGACAGCAAGGTACAAGGGAGAACTCTCACTTTTTACTTTACACATTTCTGTACTGTTAAAATTTTAAAAGCTCATTTTGTAACAAAAAGATTTAATAAAAATTACCAATTATAATCATAACTACCCCTCTGAAAGCCCTCTCACACATCTCACGAAGTTCCCAGAAAGAGTTAACACAGAGAATTCCAGATGTTTGAAGTGAGGACAAATTCCTGATTTGGCAGTGGGGGTGGGAGTAGGGTTAGAGGTGAGAAGCAGCAAAAAAAATAGGGAGGGGAGGAAAAAGGAGGACTTGCTGCCCACTTCTCACTCTAACCAATAGCATAAAAGTTTCAAGCCCAACGCCCATTTATGGGAAGTATTTCAGGAGCCAGGAATTGCATCTGATTCCACTGTCACTGTAACTTGCCAAAGAACTGAGAGAGCTTCCCGCTCAGCTACCTGCAGACTGCTTCTTCTTTACTTGGAAGGTAAAGACTTAAGACTCAGCTAATGGTGGTGGCTGGGGTGTATGCTTTTCTCTTTGTGTTGTACTGACTTCTTTTTCCACAGGGCAGTAAGATGCTTATGGGATGGGGCTTTATTTTTACTAATGATAATATTAACACTAAATTTCTAATAACTTGGAGTGGTTCTTCCTGGTTCTTCTTTGCAGAATGCAAGACACAGTCTGTTGAAGTGTTAGGGGGACTCTCTTGGACAGGCTCTGCAAGGAAAGGAGGGAGCACAGAAGTTCTGACTTTTAAAGGATATTCATGTCCTTTCCCCTTGGTTTCACTGAGCGTTTAGTTAAACTTTTACGGGGATTACAGTTGCATATAGCAAATCTCACAGGAGATAAGTATTCAATGGAATGCTCTGATAACATTGTAGAATGCATTCTTGCTTTATTTTCCATCTCAGTGAAAAGTCTTAAAACTCCCCTTGTGCACAACAAAGCTACTTTGCATGAGAAAGCAGCAAAACAAAGAAAGAATTTTGGAAAGAGACATCCAGTGAAATCACCCTGATGTTTAGGTCCAAATATAGCCCCTCAGGATGGTGGTCTGTTCTTAGTGTCACAGAAACTTCTTTCTTTTCCCCATAGGCTTCGCTTGTGATGGACCCATACGTGATTCAGATGACAGGCAGCGGTAACTCGCCCTCAGTTCTGGACATGCATGTCAACATCAGTGGGAGAAGCTCTGCACCAGGAAAAATGAAAGGCAGGAAGGCCAGATGGTCCGTGAGGCCCTCAGACATGTCCAACAAAACTTTCAATCCCATCCGGGCCATCGTGGACAACATGAAGGTGAAACAAAACCCAAACAAAACCATGATTGCTCTGTCAATTGGTGAGTTGGGGACACTGGACCGAGGGGCAGTCGTTGTTGCCCTCATCCCCATCCTCACAGGCTGGTTGGAGAAGATGGGAGTGGAGGGTGAGTCTGAGCACTGGGCATGGAAGAGTAACCTCTTGGTGGCTCTTTTATTTCCTCCCATGAAAAGGGGACCCTACTGTGTTTGGAAACCTGTCTACAGATCCTGAAGTTACCCAAGCACTGAAAGATGCCGTGGACTCGGGGAAGTATAATGGCTATGCCCCCACCATTGGTAAGCTCCTCCTGAGACTCTATCTGGTGGCTTCCAGATCTTTAGTGCTCTTCCAGTAGGAATGAATTGCTAGCAATTCTCCTTGCTTTCCTGATGCCTAGTTCCTAAGGAGAGGCTAAGGCAAATGGCCATTTGGGTTTGGGGCAAGGGGTCTCAGGATGCTTAAACATAAGCCATCAAGGTCCAACCTCTTTCCTGGCTTCCTTTGGCCTACTGGCACCTCCCTTCTAGGCTCCCATCATATACTTTTTCTCAAATAATGCTTCTATCCTATTATCACTAATTCTAATACCAAGGCCTTGAGTTTGGCTGCAGCTACTTGTTTACTGAGCCCTCTAGGTCCTAAATTAATTTACTTATTGAGCTATATAAATAGGTCCTTGGCTTTATTTCTCCGTCTCTACATGTTCAAGGCTTATTTTAATTATGGTCCAGGTCACATTCAAATGTAGTTATAATTGTTTCAGATTTAAAAAGTAAACAAAACAAAACAAGAATAACAAAGAATGGGCTGTCCTATTGAATAGAAAAGAAGGTTGTTTCTGACAGAAAGAAATTATTCTTATTTCGGTTTAATACTCTCCATCTATTAAATATTTCTAACCTAAACATTTTGGTAAAATAAGTGAATCTTTCACCTTGTTTTGGTGTTGCATATTTTTTCCCCTGTGTATATGTGCACATAGAAACATATTCCTAAAGCAGAATAAAAATCCAGTTTCATGCAAAATAGAATTTTAAAAAAACTCCAAAGAGGTCTCAGAGACATGATTTTTTTAGATTGTTTATATTTTACAAAGTTTCATACAAAAAACAATTAAACAAAATAAGACCAAAGATTAGATTATAAAACAATTGTACAATGACTTTTATATCCAAAGGATTAGGGAACTGGTTCAACCTGAAAAACCAAAACCCAGTCTCCATTTGACAAATATCCAAAGGATATGAACATTTCATGCCGAAGGAAATACAGATAATAATAATATGTATCTACGAAAATGCTCTTTCTTATTAATAATTCAATAAGTGCTGATTTATATAACCTTGAGACCCATCTCTACCTGTTAAGTTAAACATTATGAAATATTGCATCTGGCCTTTCTAACTGAAGACAATCTTTTTGGAAAGCAATCTTGCAAAACACGATAATTTGCATGATACTCTCTATACTTCAAGCTTGTCAGCCAACATTTGGAAATATTGTACAAGAATGTAATTTCTTTCTTAGAAAGAAAAAATACTGTACCAAAACACTAATGGGTATATAACATAAAAATATTAAAGTGGACCCAATGTGTTGAATACATTGATTACAACTTTCCAAAAAATATAGTCCCTGGAAGGGATTTAGGAATATTCAAAATCCTGTATTTTACAGAAAATAAAACATAATCATAGTAACCAAGATGGCGCAGAGCATTTTATAGTTTGGGGGGGCTTTTCTTATTATTTACACATTTGTGCTTATTATAAAATTGTGAAATATAAATATAAAGTTAATCTCCTTATCTACAGTGGCGGGGATCTGAGCAGGCGGGGAAGGTAGCGTGAAGCCATGTTGACTCTAGAGCTCAGCTGTCAGTTGCGGGATGAAAATTTCCACCTTCTTCCTTCTGCTCTTTTCTTTCAGGCTACCTGTCCAGTCGGGAGGAGATCGCTTCTTATTACCATCATCCCGAGGCACCTCTGGAAGCTAAGGTGAGCCTTAGGCAAGGTACCAGCTCTGAAGCAATATTGGGCAAACTATACCTTTTTCCTTGCTTCTGTTCCACAAGGAATAAGGGTTTCAGGGGGAACAAAAGCTGTGGGTAACTTCCCTTTAGCAATTTGAGGCCTTCTTATAGAGTGAGGCCACTAATCAGTGATTATATTTAATGTTATTACAGTATAATAACGCCACTGCATACAATTTATGCAGTCTTATCTCAAGGAGGCTCAAGACTCAGAGGTCACCCTATAGTTGATTTTCTGCAAAAGATCATTGAAAAACAATGTCACAAACACCAAATAATTAACATTTTATATTTTACCACTAGGATCTTTTCAAAATTTGTAGCTTCGTCCATTCACCTTGCGGTCACTCAGGTGGGAGGATTGAGGTACTGTGGCATATAGAATTCACGGGCAGTACCAAGTTGAAATGCAACCCTTCCTTATTTTGTCCACTGTGTGGGGTCAACATTTCTTAACGTAAGAGGTGCTCTTTGTATTTTACAGAAGAGTCAGGCTTCAAATCTCAGGTCAAAAGTAAATAAATAACCAGGTGGAAAAGTCCAAGGTCATAACGATCTCGCATGGAAGTCTGCTCAGTCACAGCCAAACTGTCCTTTTATAAGTGATTTCTTTCTTTTAAGTGGTCAACATTTTCAACAACATTTAGATACAGGACACACATAAACATATGAATTTCTTTAAGTTTTGGCTTAGTACAGTCCCTACTGATTTACTTAGAACTTGTAAGTTTATTATTGCTCCCCACTCGCTCTTCTTTTTTTGTTGTTTTTTGTGAGGAAGATTGGCCCTGAGCTCACAGCTGTGCCAGTCTTCCTCTGTTTTATCTGGGATGCCGCCACAGCGTGGCTTGATGAGGGGTGCTGGGTCCGTGCCTGGGTCTGGGCATGCGAGCCCTGGGCCTCCGAAGGGCAGCCCGCGAACTTAATCACTATGCAGCCAGGCCGTCCCCCTGCCACTCACCCTTCTGACAATCTCTTTTCTCCCATTGCTGTGGGAACCCCTAACAAAATGAAATTTTCATTTTCTTCACAGGATGTCATTCTGACAAGTGGCTGCAGTCAGGCTATTGAACTTTGTTTAGCTGTGTTGGCCAACCCAGGGCAAAACATCCTAGTTCCGAGACCCGGGTTTGCTCTCTACAGGACTTTGGCTGAATCCATGGGAATTGAGGTCAAATGCTACAATTTATTGGTAAATGACTTTTTAATCTTAGACTGAAGTGCTCAGTTATTACTTCATGAAAACATATGACTACTACCTTAGCAGAGAAAGATCTCGAAGTGCATGGTTGAGGCCACAGACACATTTTATTATTTACGTAACACCTTTGAGTGAGTATTCCCCCCAAATTTTCCAGAATCATCTTAGTCTCACCCTTTCTTCCTCCCCAGCCAGAGAAGTCTTGGGAAATTGACCTGAAACAAGTAGAATCTCTGGTTGATGAAAAGACAGCTTGTCTCATTGTCAACAATCCATCAAACCCCTGTGGGTCAGTGTTCAGTAAAAGTCATCTCCAGAAAATTCTGGCAGGTGAGTCCAGCAGACTTCATTTGACAAGGGAGGAGCTGGGGATGGAACCCTTTAACTCTTTCCTGTAATGAGAAAGAGTCCTTCACTAAGTTCCAAGCCTAGGATGGAGTTGTGGGAGCTCCACTGGGGTCTCTAATGAATAGTGCACCGCTGGAATTGTAGGATTTGCCTAAAAGAAGGAGAAAAAGGCAACACTTGCCTCTTCACCACTCCCCTATGTGGAAGAGATGGTTAGAAATACCTAGTTAATTAAATGGCAAGTTTAGGCTCTGTACCCTGGCAGAGTATAAGAAGAATTTATAGTTCTTAAAGAGGAAGATGAAACACACAAACATGAAACGCAAAGTAAAATAAGTCCAGGTGAATATTAAGTGCTAAGGCAATTCACATTCAAAATGATTTCAGCATGCTTCTCCTATTTTCAGTGGCCGCAAGGCAGTGTGTCCCCATCATAGCTGATGAGATCTATGGAGACATGGTGAGTTTTGGGCAGGATATATCACTATGATAATCTCAATTACAAATTATTTCATGGGATCTTCGGAATAGGGGCATCTAGAATACTCAGAAGATACTCCTAATCATTTCAGTATAGAAAATCAGCACCCCAGCCCTCTTAACAAATACTTAGATCTACCACCCCTTAGCCAGTTTCCTGGAATCCAAAAAGCTATGAAAATCTGAAGATTTTTGGAATTCGCTTGGTGGAAAAACCTGACTTGACCTGATATAAAGATACTTGTAGATTTTTATTGATCCCATTTATGGATCTCTCTCTCTGTATTTGTCAAAAGTGTAGGGAAAGGGGCAGAAATGTTAATATGTTTGATTAGGAGTGCTGTCCCAGACTGCTCTGGGGGTGTTACATAATATATGTTATATGTGCCACATAACTTTTCTAAAATCCAAACGATTCTGCATTCTGCAACATATCTGGGCCCAGGAATTTCAGAAAAGGGGTTGTGGACCCATATTTTCTTTTTAAATCGATAACTCCAACAGTCACTCATTCCCTAGAGGTTGTACCTATTACGGGGCTATTTCCCAGTCAGTTTCCTCGTTTTAGGCTTCCTTTAATCCAGACCAGACATCTGGCTCAATATCTTTAGACAGTCCCCTTTGGAGCCTCTTGGGATCCCAATCATGCTTCAAGGTAGCCGTGAACCCGGAAATCCGAGGCCCTGTCCCTAGTGATAGAAGGAGGAGGGTGGCAGGCATAGAATTTGGAGGAGGGGAAGCAAGAAGACAACTATGACAAGCACCTCTTCCCCTCAGGTGTTTTCAGATGCCAAATTTGAGCCTTTGGCCACTCTCAGCAGCAACGTTCCCATCCTGTCCTGTGGAGGGTTAGCCAAGCGCTGGCTGGTTCCCGGCTGGAGGTTGGGCTGGATCCTCATCCATGACCGAAGAGACATTTTTGGCAACGAGGTAAGAGCAATGTTGTGAAATCGAATGCGTAATTTGGGCTATACGTGTTTACTGCGCATGCACAGTAATGAGGAGGTGAGTTTTTTTCTCTCTTTATTCTTGGCCCTATAGTTCTGGGTAACTGGAAAGATGCTGGTTAAAGATAGGACTAGTTATTGCTCTCCGAAGCTCAGTTTTTCTGTACGTGGCTCTGTGAACAAGTTCCATCTGCCTCCAATTTTAGGAACACAAAAAAAGGAAACAATAGCAGTAATGACACCTGATATTGTTTGTAGGTTTACGATGTCCCAGTGTTTTATATAACTTATTTTAATTTAATCCTCTCAACAACCCAATAAGGCCAGTACTAATATTATCTCCATTTTACAGTTGAGAAAAATGAGGCACAGAGAAGCTGCATAATTTTCCCAGAGTCACACAGCAGCTATGTGACAGAGTTGGGCTACAAACCCCGGTGGTCTGATCAAAGAATGCCACTAGGCACCATCATTTCCCCAAAGATTAAAAACTTGAGGGCCGGCCCCATGGTCGAATGGTTAAGTTTGTGGACTCCACTTAGGCGGCCCAGGGTTTCACCAGTTCGGATCCTGGGCGCGGACATGGCACTGCTCATCGGGCCATGTTGAGGTGGCATCCCACATGCCACAACTACAAGGACCCACAACTAAAATACACAACTATGTACTGGGGGGATTTGGGGAGAGAAAGGAAAAATTAAAAAAAAAAATCTTAAAAAAAAAAACTTGATAGAAAGAATGGTCAGAACAAGAATCCCCAAAACTGAGATGCTTCAGAAAGGGTAAATAATGTGTTTGCTGGGGGGCTTTTAGATCCGAGATGGGCTGGTGAAGCTGAGTCAGCGGATCCTGGGACCCTGCACCATTGTCCAGGGAGCTCTGAAAAATATCCTGCGTCGCACCCCTCAAGAGTTCTACCACAACACTCTAAGCTTACTCAAGGTAAGGGCAGCCTGTGGCCTTCTACTTGGACTTTGGGAGTCAAGGAATGTTACCAGCGGGGTGAGGAATAACGAGTCCTCATTTCCAGAGCAATGTTCCATTATGGGGCTTCCAAATCAAGCAGAAGGAGTATCTACCCATGCATTTCTGTCATTTCTGGCAATTCACTCTGCTCCTGGCGCAAAGCCTCAAGTAACAGGGCTTTTTCTTGTTGACTCCTTATGCCAGCAGAGCAAACTTAGGTTCTTCACCTTAAATGTGGGCTCTACTTTTAGGACTTTGTTTTTCTTTCACTTAAATTTTGGTCCTTGACGTCTCTCTGCCTTCTCTTGCAGTCCAATGCGGATCTCTGCTATGGTGCGCTGGCTGCCATCCCTGGACTCCGGCCAGTCCGCCCTTCTGGGGCCATGTACCTCATGGTGAGTACGTGGATGGCAGGCACTTGTTCTAGGGCAAAGGGAAACCAGTCTGCAGGGCTTCCAAAAACAGCTAGGTAGGCTTCTGAGCCAGTCAGTGTAGGGATTGCCTTCTTCTGAATTGTCCCACTGATGTGATTTAACCTCACAAAAAAAGTCTTAAAATAACAATTCCTCAATACAGAGAATCATTTTATAAGTAGATACAGAAAAGATATAAGACATAAATAGAGGCTTTCCATACCACTGTAGTTCTCAACTGGGAGTGATACTGGTTCCCTAGGAGTGTTCGGGAACGTAAGGGAATTTTGTTTTCAGAATGACTAGGGGGCGCTATTGGCATTTTGTGGGCCACGGATGCTAAGTATCTTGCAACAGGTGGGATAGTTCTATGCAATAAAGACTTGCCTGGCCCATAAGGCTAACAGTTGTTTTTGGAGAAACACTGGCATTCTATTTCCAGCTTTCATTTATCAGCATTCAGAAGGGAACTCTTCAATAAACTACAATATTAATGTAAATATGTCCTCTCTTCCCTATGAAAAATTTCATGAGTTCCTAAGTGCTAGACCTCTTAGTTGTCAGTGGTAGAGTTCCAAGATATCATTTAGAGCATTCCCTACCTTAATTTCTAGCATACAGAGTTGGCCTGTTTTCCCTCCTGATAAGTCCGCCTCTCCCTATTACTGGCATAGGTTGGAATTGAGATGGAACATTTCCCAGAATTTGAGAATGATGTGGAGTTCACAGAACGCTTAGTTGCTGAGCAATCCGTCCACTGCCTCCCGGGCACGGTGAGTGCTTGTGTCTCCCTCACAACATTCTCAACAGTTTCTAGAGCCTCAGGAGCTCTCCCTGAGCTGGTCTTTAGCCTGATTTTTTTCTCCCCCAACAAAGTGTATTCTCATTTGATAAGATTCAAACAGACGTGTCTCACGGCCTCTACTTAAAATTTACTTCTCCCCCATCCTTATCCTATCCATACCAGGAAGAAAAGTGGTGGCCAGACATTCTAGGTGAGAGGAAATCAAGCTTGTCCCACAAGTTCCTTTTAAGATGAATTGACTCAGTTACCGGCTTAGCACCCCAGTGATGGGAACTGAGTAAATTGATAGCCCTGAGTACATGGCTTCTCTGCTTCTCGTCGATTAGGGCCCAGGCCATTTTAGGGTGGTCCAGGATGAGATTCAATTGCTCTGAGAATAACTGGCTCTTATTTTTGCAGTGCTTCGAGTACTTGAATTTCTTCCGCGTGGTAATCACAGTCCCCAAAGTGATGATGCTGGAGGCCTGTAGCCGGATCCAGGAGTTCTGTGAGCAGCACTACCACTGTGCTGAAGGGAGCCAGGAGGAGTGTGACAAATAGGCCCGAGTCCATTCTCCTGAGTCTATGTCCCATCCGGGGAGGGCTGCACCGGGCCCTGCTGCTCTTCAGGCAGTCAGGCACCCCTACCGGGAGAGGCGGCTCAAAAACACTTTTCGTCAAGGGTTCAGGATTGCTCCTGCTGTCCCCCAACTATACACACATGCACACTCTGAATCCCAGATTCTCTCCTCGCTCTGCTCTGCTGGAGTGACCCACTAAGTCATAATTTGCTCCCCTCCCACATGACTTCTTCTTTTTCTCTTGAGAGTACCAGGTGAACAAAGTTTACCAGAAAGCAGTAGAGATAAGACAATTAAGAGCTCAGGGTGAGAGAAACAAAAGATTGAGAGAACTTGTGCCCCAACCGCTTCCTCATACTATAAGAACACATTCTCCCCAGCCAGATCTGAAGCCCAACCCTGTTACTGCCTTACTTCGGGTATACCTCACTTTACGCAATAGAGCTATAACAAAAGAAGTTGGAGACACATGTATTTGGTTAATTATATTCTAAATGTGTTAAGAAAATTTGCTAATTTTAAGGATCCCTTACAGAAGCCTTTTTGTTGATTTTTTGGGGAAACAATTATTTCGTGACGTGAAAAAATATCCTTTAATTGATCAATTTTTTAAATTTAGATATGTATGTATCAGCTTTTCTTCAAATGAGGGCACATCTGTACTAAAAAAGGGAGAAATCAGAGGACCCTCCAGAAATACCACTAAGGGCCAGAAATATCCTCACTTATTGTTATAGAATCATTACTTTTGCTGTAATGTTGATATTGATTTATTGATATATATATGATATTATCTTTTCATATGTTTTCTAAGAAACATTTATATTAACAAGATCCTTTATTTTGCCAAGGGCATAAATTATTGTTTTCTTAAATAAATTTTATTAAGTATGTTCTTCTCTGATGTGTTTTTTCTCCTCTATGGGGAATTTCTATCTCCAAGAACTGCTCATTACTCTGTCTGATTGAAGCATTACCCACTAGGTTCCATTTATTCCTTTGTTGATGTAGTGACTTTCGGAGTTATTTAAGAAACACTATTCCTGAAATATTTTATTTGGGAGCTCAACTTCTGGTTTCCTATTTACAAACAAGGCAAACTCAGAAGCAACATTATAAACTTCTGGCCTTTGACTTCACACTTTCAACTTTTTGGATTCCCAACCCATCTCAAATTCCTACAGTTGTCTACATCCATTAACCACTGATTGGAGAATGAAGTTGAACTGATTCAGTTGACCTAGGGACTGAGAAGTGTCCAGAATCTTCTTTCAGTATGAGATTTTTGTCTGCAAATCCTCTTGGGCACAGTTGCCTACTTTTTTCCTCACTACTTCCTCTAGAGAGAGTCTAAAATTATCTTGCAAGGCTGGAGACAGGAATTTACCATAAACAGTCTGGAGATTCCTCACTACGGGAAGTTTTCCTTATCTAGAAGAGGAACTTCAGGTCTCAACCCTGCCAGTCACACCCAATTAATTTCCTTTACAAAAATAAACATCAAATGTCCCCTTCCAATCCACGTTTGACTTCAGTGAGCTCACACTAAAATTTACCGTTCGGTTTTCTTCAGCTAATCCAAAGTGAATATACAATGATTGAGATGATAAAGACTTGCTTCCTGTATGCCACCACTGTCATAATTTTCCGAAAATGCCTAGCTCCTCTTTTCCTGTACCCTCCTGCCGCAACCCCCAAACATCTCCGTCCAGAAATAAACAGGAAGACTTCGTGGTTTACACAAGAGGTTTGATCTTCACACGTACACCCAATTTTACCCAGTATTACTGGATTCTACTTAGACTTTTTAAATTTCCACATTTTCTTCCTATCTACGTCTTGATAAAGGAGTCAAATGAACATTTAAAAAATAATACACGCACATTGACCAAATTCCAAACCACGCAAAAAACCTCCACAAAAAAAAAAAAAAAAAAAACCCCAAAAAAGAACACTCCCCATGCCCATCCTTCAGCCACCCAGTCTCTCCCCCACTGAGGTCATCACAGCAGTTGCTGGTTCCATCCTCGAGATTATTTTGTGTACATGTACACATGTGTGTGAATTTTTCCTTTTTTCTTTCCTTTCTTCAAAGTAACTATTATTCAATTTTATAATTCAGCTTCCTATGGAAGTCAAAGGAGGGATGACATTTCTGAGGTGTCCATCACGTCCTGGGTGTTTCTAAATAAAAGAGGACTGCCTGGCCGGGGCTGCTTCCAAACAAGACTAAAATTCCCCGAGAGACAATTTTCAGCTGCTTCACGGATGGCGGCGGCTGGAGATGGTGGCGTCTGAGCGTCTGGGGATAAAACAAACAAATGTGTACAAAGGTCAGAGACAAGGGCGCTCAGCTGTGCATTCACCTTTCTTCCTAGGCCTGAGCACCGCCTACCGGGTAACTGGCGACTGCCACAGAAACGGCGCCGCCAAGCATCTCTACCTACTCCCTAACAGCCATCAATTCCCAACAGCCTGGGCGACGCACGGCTGCGCCGGCGCAAATGCGAGTGCGGGTGCCGCGCAGTTCAAGACGCATGCGCTTTTGAGAAGCAAGGCTGCGCCGCTCAGGGCGCAGGCGCAAACCGGAGCTGGTGGCGAGGGTCTGGACCTTTAAGAGGGTCCTGGTTTTTCTCGGGGTTTTTTTTTTGTTTGGTCTTGCAGCCTCTTTCCCGGACCGGGGCCTCATCGAGAGAGTCTCCCTCTCCTTTGCTCCCTAATTGGGCTGCGTCTGGCGGGAGCCTTCCAGGAAGGAGACAAATCGTCCCTGGGTATTATAAACACTTGTTAATCTTTTCCCAGCTCTGGGCCAGTGCCTGCAAGTCCGAGATAAGTTGTAAAACAGAAGCAGAAATTCCCTGTAGCTTCCCAAAAGCGTGCTCCAAACTTTTCCAAAAGTATGGTCCCCGCTGCTTTTCCCCAAAAAGTCGTATTCTTCACAGTCCCCAGTGCCTGGCATTTATGTCCGGATCTCTAGTCAGCCGGAAAAGTGAATCCACCGCTACGGGCCGGACACTGCGCATCGCTGCGCAGGAGGGCCTATATTTTAAGTACCCTAAAGGTTGAATTATTGAATCCGTTGGAGAAGAATTGAATTCCAGGTACATCTTATTCTTACTCTCGTATATGTTAAACAATTTGGGTGTAGTTACAAACGAGTTTCATATGGTGTCATAGAACCGGCAAATTTGGGTGCTCCTCATGGGTCAAGTAGTTGCACAGCACCTTCCAAAGAAGCAGTTGCTCTGACGTTCCAGTTGAGGTATTTTAGGTAGAGGGTGATGCCAGTTCCACGAAGAAAATAATGACAGGTGTGTCTCAATTTCTGTCAATATTTCAAACATAGAAAAGAATTCTTGTTCCTTGAGACATTTACTCATTTGATAAGACATGCAAAGTACATTATGGAATTCAAAGTACATTATGCCCCATTTAAAAGATAAAGCCACAGGGAGTTCTTGCTTTGGCAGCACATATGCTAAAATTGCAGCAGTACAGAGAAGATGCACATTAGCAATCTGAATTCAACAGCACGTTAAAGGGATTATATACTATGACCAAATGGGATTTATTCCTGGAATGAAAGAATCGTTCAACAAATGAAAAATCTGTCAATGTAATACACCATAATACCAGAATAAAGGACAAAAACAATATGATCATCTCAATTGATGCAGGCAAAGCTTATGATGATATTCAATGTCTTTTCACAATAAAAACACTCAAACTAGGAATAGAAGGAAGTTTACCTCAATGTAATAAAGGCTGTCTATGAAAATCCCATAGTTAACATCATACTCGGTGGTGAAAGACTGAAAGCTTTTTCAAGGATGCCCACTCTCACCAATTCTATTCAACATAGTATTGGAAGTCCTGGCCAGAGCAAATAGGCAAGAAAAAGAGATAAAAGGCATACAGATTAGAAAGGAAGAAGTGAAATTATCTCTGTTGTTAGATGACGTCTTATATGTAGAAAGCTCTAAAGATTCCACACACACAAAAAACTAATAGAACTAGTAATTCAGCAAAGTTGCAGGATACAAAACAGCACACAAAAATCAGTTATGTTTCTATACGGTAACAATGAGCAATATGAAAAGGAAATTAAGGAGACAATTCTATTTACAATAGCGTCAAAAAGAATAAAATACTTGGGAATAAACCTAACCAAGGAAGCAAAAGACTTGTGCAGTGAAAACTACAAAACATTTCTGAAAGAAGTTAAAGACAACACAAGTAAATGGAAAGACATCTGGCACTCATGGGTTGGAAGACTCAATATTGTTAAAATGTTCATACTACCCAAGGGTATCTACAGATTCAACACAATCCCTACCAAAATCTCAATGGCATTTTTTGGAGAAATAGAGAAAAAAAATTGTTCTAAAATATATATGGGATTTCAGGGAACTCCAAATAGCCAAGCCAGTTTTGAAAAAGAACAAAGTTGGAGGACTTACACTTCCTAATTTCAAAACATTTTACAAAGCCATGGTAATAATAGGATGGTACTGGCATAAAGGCAGAAGTAGACCAATGGAATATCATAGAGAGCCCAGAAGTAAACACTCATATATATGGTCAAGTGATTTTTGACAAGGGTGCCAAGACCACTCAACTGGGAAAGGACAGTCTCTTCAACAGATGGTGTTGGGAAAACTGATACTCACATGTAAAAGGAATGAAATTGAACCCTTACCTTATGCCATGTACAAAAGTTAACTCAAAATGGATTAAAGACCTAAACATAAGACCCAAAACTATGAAACAACTAGAAGAAAACATGAGAGAAAAGCTTCATGACATTGGCTTTGGCAATGATTTCTTGGATATGACGCCAAAAGCACAGGTAGCAAAAGAAAAAATAGACTAATTGGACTACATCAAACTTAAAAACTTTTGTGCATCAAAGAACACAGCAAGGTAAAAAGGCAACAACAAACCTATGGAATGGGAGAAAATATTTGCAAATTGTATATCTGATAAAGGGTTACTATCCAGAATATATAACAAACTCCTACAACTCAACAACAACAAAAAATCAAACAACTCTATTTTAAAAAGGACTTGAGGGGCCAGCCCCATGGCCCAGTGGTTTAGTTCAGCATCCTCCTCTTCGGTGGCCTGGATTTGGTTCCTGGGCATGGACCTACACCACTCATTGGTGGCCATGCTTTGGCAGCAACCCACATACAAAATAGAGGGAGATTGGCACAAATGTTAGTTCAGGGTGAATCTTCCTCAGGAAAAAAAAAAAAAGGACTCGAATAAATATTTCTCCAAAAGAGATATACAAATGGCCAACAAGCATATGAAAAGATGCTCAGTATCACTAATCATCAGAGAAATGCAAATCAAAACCACAAAGAGGTATCACTTCATACCTGTTAGGATGGCTATTATAAAAAACAAAAAATAAGTTTTGGAGAGGATGTGATGAAATTGGAGACCTTGTGCACTGTTGGTGAGAATTAAAACAGTGCAGCCACTATGGAAAGCAGCATAGCAGTTCCTGAAAAAATTAAAAATTGAACTGCCACGTGTTCCAGCAATACTACTGGGTATATATTCAAAAGAATTAAAAGCAGGATCTGAAAGAGGTGTTTGCACACTCATGTTCATAGCAACATTATTCACAAAAGCCAAGAGATGGAAGCAATGCAAATGTCCATTGATGGGTGAATGGATAAACAAAGTGTGGTGTATACATATAATGGAATACTATTCAACTTTAAAAAGGAAGGAAATACTGTAACATGGATGAAACTTGAGGATATTATGTTAAGTGAAATAAGCCACTCACAAAATGACAAATACCATCTGAGGCATGTACTTATCTGAGGTATATAAAGTGGTCACATTCATAGAAACAAAGGAGAATGGTGGTTACCAGGGGCTGGGGAGAGGGGGAAAAAAGGACTGTTTAGCAGATATAGAGTTTCATATTTATGAAAAAATTCTAAAGATTCATTTCACAACAATGTGAATATACTTAACACTACTGAACTGTTCACTTAAAAATGGTTAAGATAAATTTTATTTTATATTTTCTTTTTATCCAATAAAAAAAAAGAATAGATCCGAAGAATTCTCCTCACAAGGAAGAAAACCACTTTTTCTTTTTTTTGATGTCTGTGTGAGATGATAGGTGTTAACTAAACTTATTATGGTAATCATTTCACAATAGATGTAAGTCAATTTATTATGCTGTACACCTTAAACTTATATACAGTGCTGGATGTTAATTATATATCTCAAAAAAAAAACTGGAAAAAATTTAAAAAGCCAAGAAAATGTGAGCTCTTCGAGGACAAAGTTTTATTGTTTGTTTTGTTTCCTTCTATATACTTAGGTCCCAGAACAGCCTGTGGCACATAAGAGGCGCTCAGTCCGTATTTGATGAGTGAATAAATGAATGAGAAAACATAAAGACTAATGTATTGCCATTACTTTTTATCTTCTTGTTAAGTGAACCAAAACAAGGAGACACTAAGTTTAACTGAAGATATTACTAGTGTAGAAGGAAGACTCAGAGACAAAGGCGTTTAGAAAGTTTACTTTCAAAGAGATGCAAGGAAATGATCAATAAAGACTTGAAAAGTTGCTCAACACCATTAGCCAATAAGAAAATACAAATCAAAATCACTTCACACCCACCCGCTTGGCTATAGTGAAAAAAACATAATCATATTTCTCTGAAACAAAATTAGGGACTGATACAGCAGACTGCGAGATATTCCTCAATACCCATCCTCCCCTTGTCCAATATTAAAACTCCTGCACTAGGACCATTTTTCATATGAATTTTTCAACTTGAGGTCCCAGACCATTCGACTGGAATACATTTGAACACCAAACCCACGTGAAGGAGTGCCTGTGGTTACAAATTGTCATGGGGGAGTTTTTCCTTCCCAGAGCCCAGACCAAGGAAGACTTCTTTTTAATCCACCCTTTCATTCAAGCTTAGCATTTTGAGGGCCCTGACTTCAGGCAGAGTCTACATTCCAATTTCCTGCCTTTTGTGGGCCGGGGGCCTCCTCTCCTGGTGTTAAAATCCAAACCCCTTGGTCCCTGAGACAGTGTTAACATAAGCATACTCTTATGGTCCTAGTTCTCATTTTCAGTCCTCTCTTTATTTGTGCTCCTTGGGAGATTCTCTTAGTTTCTTGAAAGTTTACCTCTGAATCTGCAAATGCGTTTGGTAGATTTGATTTGGCATAACTAGGTGTTTTGAAACCCAAACATTTTTACGTAATGTATTTGTGATCTTGTTATAGAAATTTCCACACTTCTCTTAGCTCCCTCCAACCTAATGCTTCCTCCTTCCATTCTTTCCCCGTGGAATCCTTGTTCCATGGCAGATGAAATTCCCTGCCATTCCCACTCTTCAGAATAGTTCCTTCACCTCTTTGCCTTAACTATAATTTGGTCGTTCACCCTAACACACTGCCACTCCTACAGCCAGTTTGAAATTGCCTTTTTTTTACTATTATTACATAGTCTAGACTCTAAATTATTGACCTTTCAGGATTTCTACTCTCTCAGAGTCATGCAATAACTATCCTCTTTTAAAACATAGGCTATACTACTTTATACCCTCTCTATGCAGTCTTCTTTGTTTACTTAAGGGCTTGACATGTGGGAAAGTTCAACATTTCTGTGGATGACCCAACCCACTCCCTAACATCAAGGTCTCTTGCCCTTCTTGGGGCCCATTATGGCCACCCACTCCCACAGCCACACCTTTGTTCTTTATCATCATTCTGAACCAGACATTTTAGGAATCTTAAGCCCTGATGTATAATTTACTCACTACAACCTCCTCACCCTCCAACTCTCTGACAAATTTCCTCCTTGACATTGTTCATCTCTCTAATCTCTCCACACCTTCTTCCTAAGTTCATTAACTCCCTTGCATTGTTACTCTTCCATTTATTTCCAATGTATACCCCGTGGTGCAATACTCACCAGGATTCTTGCCAGCCACTTCAACTTCCTAGCTTCCTTATCTTTCTACACCATCTACCATGCAAAGTCTCTACCTGAGATTAATCTAATCCTGAACTGAGCTTTTTCCATTTCTATACTTAAAAGTAAGGTAAGTTGGTGCCATTGTAGCAAGATCTCCAGCCTCACTGGGCCCTCGGCACTGCTTTGATAATCCTTTTGCAAATGGAACCAGTGCCTCCTTATTTTTAATTATTATTATTATTTTTTGAGGAAGATTAACCCTGAGCCAACATCCGCTGCCAATCCTCCTCTTTTTGCTCAGGAAGATTGGCACTGAGCTGACATCTGTGCCAATCTCGCTCTATTTTGTATGTGGGATGCCTGCCATAGCATGGCTTGATGGACAGTGCATAGGTCTGCACCTGGGATCTGAACTGGCAAACTTGGGGCTGCCCAAGTGGAGTGCACAAACTTAACCAGTATGCCACCAGCCCAGCCCCTCCTTAGGAGCCTTGAGTTGAAGATGGCAGAACCACACCAGAGCAATTAGGCAAGAAAAAGAAATAAAAGTTATCCAAATTGGAAAGGAAGAAGTGAAACTCTCACTGTTTGTGGGTGACATGATTCTATATATAGAAAACCCTAAAGAATCTACCAGAAAACTATTAGAAATAATCTACAACTACAGCAAAGTAGCAGGGTACAAAATCAACTTACAAAAATCAGTTGCATTTCTATACACTAACAATGAACCACCAGAGAAGAGAAGTCAAGAATAAATCCCATTTACAACTGCAACAAAAAGGGTAAAATATCTAGGAATAAAATTAACCAAGGAGGTGAAAGATCTAAACACTGAAAACTTTAAGACATTATTCAAAGAAATTGAAGGAGACATAAAGAAATGGAAAGATACTCATGCTCATGGATTGGAAGAATAAACATAGTTAACATGTCCATATTACCTAGTGAATCTACAGATTCAATGCAATCTGAGTCAGAGTCCCAATGACATGCTTCACAGAAATAGAACAAAGAATTCTAAAATTTATATGGAACAACAAAAGACCCCAAATAGTCAAAGCAATCCTGAGAAAAAAGAACAAAGCTGGAGGCATCACAATCCCTGACTTCAACATATACTACAAAGCTATAGTAGTCAAAATAGCATGGTACTGGTACAACAACAGACACACAGATCAAAGGAACAGAATTGAAAGCCCAGGAATAAAACCACACATCTATGGACAACTAATCTTTGACAAAGGAGCTAAGAATATACAATAGAGAAAGGAAATTCTCTTCACTAAATGGTGTTGGGAAAACTGGACAGTCATGCAAAAGAATGAAAGTAGACCATTATCTTACACCTTACACAAAAATTAACTCAAAATGGATTAAAGACTTGAAGGTAAGAGCTGAAACCATAAAACTTCTAGAAGAAAATATAGGCAATACACTCTTTAACATTGGTCTTAGTAGCATCTTTTTGTATACCGTGTCTATTCAAGTAAGGGAAAGAAAAGAAGAAAATAAACAAACGGGACTACATCAGACTAAAAATTTTCTGCACTACAAAGGAAGCCATCAACAAAACAAAAATACAACCCACCAGCTGGGAGAAAATATTTGCAAATCATTTATCTGACAAAGTTAATTTCCAAAATATATGAAGAACTCATACAACTCAACAACAACAGCAACAACAAAACAACCCAATCAAAAAATGGGCAGAAGATGTGAACAGACATTTTTCCAAAGAAGATATACAGATGGCAAACAGGCACATGAAAAGATGGTCAACATCACTAATTATTAGGGAAATGCAAATCAAAACTACAATGAGATATCACGTTACACCAGTAAGGATGGCTATAATTACCAAGACAAAAAATAGCAAATGTTGGAGAGGATGTGGAGAAAAGGGAACCCTGATACACTGCTGGTGGGAATGCAAACTGGTGTGGCCACTGTGGAAAACAGTATGGAGATTTCTCAAAAAATTAAAAATAGAAATACCATGCAATCCAGCTATCCTACTACTGGGTATTTCTTGTATTTATCCAAAGAACTTGAAATCAATGATTCAAAGAAATTTATGCACCCCTGTGTTCATTGCAGCATTATTCACAATAGCCAAGATGCGGAAGCAACCCAAGTGCTCATCAACTGATGAATGGATAAAGATTCTGTGGTATATACATAAAATGGAATACTACTCAGGCATAAAAAAAGACAAAATCGTCCCATTTGCAACAACATGGATGGACCTTGAGAGTATGATGTTAAACAAAATAAGCCAGACAGAGAAAGACAAACACCACATTATTTCACTCATATGTAGAAGATAAACAAACACATGGATAAAGAGAACAGATTAGTGGTTACCAGAGGGGAGAGGGGTGGTTGAAAGAGAGTTGGTGAAAGCAGTAAAGGGGCACATATGTATGGTGATGGATCAAAATTAGACTATAGGTGGTGAGGACAATGCAGTCTATACAAAAACTGGTAAATAATAATGTACACCTGAAATTACACAATGTTATAAACCATTATGATCTCAATAAAATAATTAAAAAAACGAACAAACGATGGCAGAGCCACATAATGGAAGGAATATGCTTCTACCTGGAGAAGAGGCAGTTACTGAACATGTTGGGCTTTGAGTAAGAAAGAAACTTTAATTGTGTTGGAGCCATCAGACAGCTGCAGATTTGTTTATTACAGCAGCTACCATTACCTTAACTAATGCAATGAGATACCATTTTGAAATTTTAATTTTCATAAGTAATAAGAGAAAATTCTATTCAGAAACAATAATATAAAATTTAACCCCTTTGTTTTAAAATACATCATCAATGATACAATTGAAAACAGCACTTACTTGATTAGACATTTCTCCAAAAAAGATATGTAGTGGCCAACAAGCTCATGGAAAGATGTTTGACATCATTGGTCATTGGGGAAATGCAAATCAAAACCACAGCAAGACATCATTTCACATCCACTAAGACGACTGTAATAAGACAACAAACAAATGCTAAAGTAACAAATGTTGGCAAGGCTGTGGAGAAATAGGAACCCTCGTACGTTGCTGGTGGGACTATAAAATGGTCTAGCAGCTGTGGAAAACAGTTTGTTGATTCCTCAAAAAGATAGACATAGAAATACTAGCAATTTTACTTCTGGGTTTATATCCAAAGTGATTGAAAACGGGAATCCAAACAAAATCTTGTTCATTGATAGGCTTGGCAGCAGTTTTTACAATAGCCAAAAGGTGGAAACAACCCAAATGTTCATCAATGGATGAAGAGAGAAACAAACTGTGATATATACATATAATGGAATATTATTTAGCCATAAAAAGGAATGAGACATTGATAAATGCTACAGCTTGAATGAACCCTGGAAATATTATGCTAAGAACCCAGACGCAAAAGGTCACATAATGTATGATTCCTTCCGTATGGAATATCCAGAATAGGGAAATCTATAGAGACAGAAAGCAGATTAGAGATTGTCAGAGGATGGGGGGAGGAGGGTTAGGGAATGATTACTTAATGGATATGGCATATTCTTGTTTTCTTATTAAACGACCATCACTAGGCCTTTTAAAAAATATTATTATTATTATTATTATTTTAATGTCATTTCTTTTTTTAATGCTTTTTTTGGTGAGGAAGATTGGCCCTGACTAACATCTGTTGCCAATATTCCCCCCTTTTTTTTCCTCCCCAAACCCCAGTACATAGTTGTACATCCTAGTTATAAGTCATCCTAGTTCTTCTATGTGGGATGCCACCACAGCATGGCCTGATGAACGGTGCATAGGTCAGCACCCAGGATCTCATCCAGCGAACCCCAGGCTGTTGAAGCCAAGTGCGTGAACTTAACCACTCGGCCACAGGAGCAGCCCCTATGATGTATTCTTAGGGGGCAATGAAAAAGCTTTGAAACTAAAGAGAGGTGGTTGCACAACATTGTGGATACATAAAGGCCACTGAACCGTACAGTTTTAAGTGGTTAATTGTATGTTATGTGAATTTCACCTCAAAAGAAAGAAAAAAAAAAAACAACCATGAAACTAAGAAGGAAAAGAGAAAAAGTTAAACCACCTGTAACCCTCATGCCCAGAGACGGCCACTATTCCCATTTTGCAGGATTTCCTTCCAGGCTTTTTTTTTTTTTAAATGTGAGACTATACTAGACAAACTGAGTTGTAAAACATGTTGTTTTATTTAATAGATCACACATCTTCAAGATTTAAAAAGCAGCACACAGTGGTGATGGAAATTGTTTGTATCATGACTGTATCAATGTTAATATCCTGGTCGTACTGTTGTACTGTAACTTTGCAAGATGTTCTCACTGTGGGAGGGGGAACTGGGTGAAGCGTACACTGTCCCTCTGTGTTATTTCTTACAACTGCCTGTGAATCTACGATTATCTAAAAAATTAGTTATAAAAATATCACACTAGGCAAAATCAGTTTCATTAAAAAATATGAAATATGCAACTCATGAAACACATGGAAAAACAACATTTTTTCAGATTTGTTAATTTAATTTTTTGAATAGTAATATAATCACAAGGTTCAGAAAATTTTAAGTATGAACGAAGACTCATATAGTAAAAGTCCTTCTTTTGTCTTTATTCCTCATCTCCAATCCAACCTGCCTTATGCCCTATGGGGTCACTGTTTTTAGTGTCTCGTGTATGCTTCCACCGTTTCTCTAGGCATATACACCGCAAATTTGAATACAGATTTATATTCCCCCTTAATACAAAAGACAGCATGAAATCACAGCTTTGGACTTGGCTTTTTTCTTTAACATTATTTATGTATCGGGAAGTGGGGAGCTTTCCATATATGCACACAGAAATTTCTCTCTCTGTCTCCTGCTATATAGCATTCCATAGTCTGCTTATACCATATTTTTTGCTCATAAATTTTGCCCATCACTAAGAGATTGGTTAATAAATAAGTTAATTGCTTAATAAATACATAAATTATGGCATAATTTGTAGGACACCAGGAGAGAAGCCCAGGGGCAGAGTGCTTTGCCATGAAGCAATGGCAGCAGATGCGGAGGCTGCCGGCAGAGGCCTGCCTGGAGTGGTAGTGCCCACCAGGTGGAGAAGAGCGTGAGCCATCCTCCAACATGAGTAAATGTGACACTACTGCTGGTGGGAATGCAGTGCTTCTAGAAGCAGTGAGAATGACACTAAGGCTCTCCCCCAGCCCACTTCTCCCTGAGGTTCCTCACTCAACACCCCCCACTGTTCCCTTC
Organism: Equus quagga; assembly: GCF_021613505.1. NCBI lineage: Eukaryota > Metazoa > Chordata > Mammalia > Perissodactyla > Equidae > Equus > Equus quagga. The sequence continues at coordinate 66,269,883 of NC_060279.1, forward strand.
CAATGTTTCTGCATCAACTGCTGCCTTCTCTTTAAGAACCATCCAATCCCAGAGGTTTCCATTGGCTAAATCCTCCATTTATGAGGCCATCTTATCTATATCAGCAATCATAAATTGATGACTCCAAAATGTACATCTCTAGTCTAGACTTCTGAACGTCAGACGTGCACATCCACTGCTTTCTCCCATTCACTTGGAGGTCTCCTAACTGGTCTAACAACATCTGTTCTGCCCAGCCGTCCTCTCAACATCGCAGCTGAAGTGTTTTTCTTTTCTTTTTTTTTTTTTTTGAACTTGCAATCTGATTTTCTCACCTGCTTAAACCCTTAATAACTTTCCATTGTTTTTAAAATTGAGCAAAATCCCTAGCAAGGTCTTCAAGGTCCTGCACAGTCTGGGCCTGCCTGCTGTCCTCCATTCTCATCTTGTACTGCGCGCCTGCTAGCTCTCGGGGCTTTCTTACTGCAAGGTCCTGCTCCCTCTTGCCAAAGGCCTTTTCCTCACACTCTTCCCTCTGTCTGTATCATTAACTTCTACTCATTTCTCAAAGCACAACTCATAGAAGTCTCCTGCTGACCCTCTGTTTCAGCCAGCTTCCTTTTCTTCACTGCTCTTATCTGCTTTTGTTATTATATACTACTTTGAGTGGTTCCAACATTTGATTAACGTCTGTCTTCTTCACTAGGCCGTAAGCAACTTGAGTCCAGGGACTGCTTGTTTTTGCTCATCATTGTCACATAGCAATGAAATTTTGATTGAATGAATTACTGCTGGCGCCATGACAACGATGAGGGGTGCCCCTTTACCACCCTTAGCCACGGTGATGCCTTTGGAGACACTGTAGGTCACAGTCCTATCTCTTACCTCTTGGGGATGCTGCGGAGGAAGAAGCACCCACCAGGCAGGACTTCATGCTCTGGAGGTTGATGCTCACCATTTTGGTGCTGCCATTTGCCAGCTGTGGATTCTTGGTCAGATCCCTTTACCTCTCTGAACCTCAGTTTCCCAGTTTCTAGAAGAGGGTTATCACTTCTCTCATAAGGTGGTGGTGGTGGTTTTTAAGTCACACTCCATATGTGTACTATTTTTTCAAAAATATTGTCTAATACATTGTCCATATTCAAAGTTTCTAATTGTTCCCACAAACAGGCTTCTCCAGTCTTTTTTTTTAAATCTAGGATGCAAAGTTCACCCATTGCATTTAGATGTCTTATCTCTTTAGTCTTCTTTAATTTAAAGCCATACACGTGGCTCCAAAAAGTTTTTGTCTTTCATGATATTGACAGTTTTGAAGATTCCAGGCTGGTTGTCAGGTAGAATGTCCATGTTCAGCATTTGACTGCTGCCTCCTGTTTAGATTCAGGTTAAACATTTCAGCAAGAGGACTACATCAATGACGATGTGTACTTCTGCACACATTCCACCAGGGGGCATACAATACCAGTTTGTCCCATGGTTGGTGATGCTAAACTCAATCACTTGGTTAAAGTGGGTTAACCTCACAGCGTTGTGACGGGGAGATTAAATGAAGGAATGTACGCAAGGCATCTGGCCCATACCTTACTTCTTGCCCAGTCCCCTTCAACCTTCACTTTGGAGCAAAAAACAAAACAAAACAAAACAAAACAAAACCATTCCTGACTACACTTTCCCACAAATGCCTCTTGGAACTGATAATTATCACTAACTTGAGAATACTTAAAAAAAAAAATTTATTACGAAACTTTTAAACATACACAAAAGTAGAGGGAGTAGTGTAATGAATCTCTATGTATTCATCACCCAGTTCCAAAAATTATCATCATTATCCCAATTTGTTTCTTTGTCTTTTTTTTTGCTGCCGCCTTTTAAAGCAAATCCAAGGTATCAAATAAATTCATCCATAAGTACTTATTATGGTACATCATTAACAGATAGGGACTATTTATTTATGTATACAGCACAACCATAATACCATTAGAATACCTAACAAGGTTAAAAATAATGTCTTAATGTTATCTAGAAACCAAATCATATTCAAAGTTTTGGAATTACTTTTGAGTTTTAACCTTTGGGCTTCTCTTCGTTTTCCTAACACACAGGTCCCTGAATTCTACAGGGGCCACTTGGGGAAACATTTCACCCGTGAATTCTTGTTCCATTGCTCCAGTCTGGCAGGTAAGTGCTAATGGAGAATGTAGGTCCTGGTTCCTTATATCCAGAAACTGCTGCAGGGCTTCTCAGACTGCACACAGATCACTTGAGGGTCCTCTGAAATTGCAAATTCTGTAGCTCTGGAATGGGGTCTGGAGTTGTGTCAGCAAGCTTCTAGGTAACGCCGACCATGCTGGTCTATGGGAAATGCTTTGAGTGGCAAAGTGTTCATGGAGGGTGAAATCTCGATATTTTGTATATAGATGATAAGAAGGAAACATCTGATAAGAAGGAAACAAGCTAAGTATTGCCTGAAGTCCCTTCCAGCACTTAAATTCTTTGCCTCTAATTCTGACAGCTAGCTGTTGCGGAAGTAACTAAGCACGATGACTCCACAGCAGCATCTGAGAAGAAGAAAAGCAAGCTTGAATAAAAAGCTTGAAACCTCCTGACAAAGTTGCTGTAGGTTTGTTCTGTTTTCTCCTATACAATCAACGATCCTAGCGTCTAATTCAATGCACTGGAAGCACTACCCAGACTGTCACGAAGACTTTGTTCTTATCTGTTTTTTATATTTGTTTCTCTAGGCAGACAGATGTGTAGTTAAAAGCACAGACAGATCAGTCAATGGAGGTGTGGCCCAAGAATTTATTATTTTATTTTATTTATTTTTGGGGGAAGATTAGCCCTGAGCTAACATCTGCCACCACTCCTCCTCTCTCTTTATTTATTTTGCTGAGGAAGATTGGCCCTGAGCTAACATCTGTGCCCATCTTCCTCTACTTTATAAGTGGGATGCCTGCCACAGCATGGCTTGATAAGTGGTGGACAGGTCTGCACCTGGGATCCTAACTGGCAAACCTGGGCTGCCGAGCAGAGCATGCGAACTTAACTGCTGTGCCATCAGCCAGCCAGTAGAATTTATAATTTTAATAAACAACCTGGTGATAGAGACTAGGCACATAGCTGCCTTAGAGCTTAGTTGTAGTCATGAGAAATGGGAGAATTCTAAACTTACAATCAATTTGCTCATGCTTTCATCTTAGATTTTTCATGGCCATGTGGTATTTGGTCAGTCAGCCATCAAATATTTATTAAGCATCTACTATGGACAAATAAGACAGAAACATCCTAGCAGTAGGTGAGACAGAAAAAAATGTTGACCTTAAACAAATAGACAGTTATTTCTCCAGCAAACATGGGTTTATTTGGGATCAGCAAAGAATTCCAACTCATGGTCTGCAACCACGGCAAGCCACCAGCAAGTCCCAAGCAGCAAGGGGAGGAGAAACTCTTTTATAGGGGAGAGGAGGTAGTTGGGAGGGCTATTGTAAGCAAAGAGTCCATTGGAGTAATTGAGAATCCGAGGTGTACTGGCTTTTCATTGGCTGAGCTGTGACAGTCTCTCATTGGCTGAGCTTCTTGCTGGTTAAGAAGAGGAAGTCTTTCCTGTTCCTGTTGGTCTCTGCTCCCACGTGGGGCACGAGAGCCCTCCCTTCTGGCCTCTCAACTCCGTTATAAATGAGGTTTCTGTTTATTAATTTTTGCAATAAACATGCAAGCAACTAAGACAATTTTGGGTACTTAGAAGTGTTATGAAGTGGTGTAAAAATTAAAACGGACTGTGGTTTTCCTTGTTTCAATCTTTACCTCCTTTCGTTTTTTCTCTCTCTGCTGTCCTTTCCTTCCCCTCCCCCCCCCCCCCCCCCCCCCCACCCCCCCTTTCTATCTGCCTTCCCCCTGAACCTTAGCTAGCGTTAGATGACCCACAGGGCTTACGAAGATAGCTCTCAAAGGAAATGTTTCAACAGCTACTGAAATAAGATGGCACCAACAATCATGAGAAAGAAGCATGAAAACTCCAACATATCCCACCCCCTTTCAACTGCAAAGTTTTGTAGCAGTTACAGATAAAGAAAATTGCAACTTCGGACAATACCATAGCCGTAGACCCCTCTCTTCTCCTTGCCCTATAAAAACTCCAATCCTGCTTCAGCTCAGAAAGTTACCTGATTTTGAGGGGCTGCCTGACACGCATCAGCTGAATATCTGAGGCACTGTAACCTCTATCTGAATAACAAACAATTTTGTGTTCCTTGACAGAATTTAAAAGACACCGTTTGAAGAGGGGGAGTCTGCCTTAGTTGGGACGGTCAAGAAAAATGTCTCTGAGGAGGATTCGTTTGAATTGAGACTAAATAATGAGAAGGAGATCACCTTCAGATAATTTAGGGTGGAACATTTTAAGTAGGAACCACACAAACAAAGGCCAGGAAAGTGGTAGAAAGAAGAGAACATGATAGAGGTGAGTGAATGAGGAGAGAAAGAAAGGTCGTGTGGGTTGGGAAACCCTTGGAAGTTTCTTTCTATTTTAATGGCTTTATTGAGTCATAATTCACATGCCATACAATTCACCCATTTAAACGTGCAATTCAATGGTTTTCAGTATATTCACATAGTGGTGCAACCATTACCACCATCAGTTTTAGAAGATTATCAACCCCAAAAGAAATCCTATACCTGTTAATACTTACTTTCTACTCCCTCACCCTACTCTCATCCCCAGCCCTTGGCAACCACTAATATATTTTCTGTCCGTATGAATTTGCCTATTCTGGACATTTCATGTAAATGGAATCATGCAATATGTGTTCTTTTGTGACTGGCTTTTTTCACTTAGCATAATGTTTTCAAGGTTCATGCATGTTGTAGCGTGTATCAGTACTTCATTCCTTTTGTGGCAGGATAATACTACACTGTATAGATACACTGCTTTTGTTTATCCATTCATCAGTTAATAAACATTTGGGTTATTTCCATTTTTTGGCTATTATGAATAATGTTGCTATAAACATTCATGTACAAGTTTTTTGTGGGTACGTGTTTTCATTTTTCTTGGGAATATACCTAGGAGTGGAATTGCTAGGTCATATGGTGACTCTATGTTTGAGGAACTGCCAAACATTTATTATCTGTCTTTTTTATTTTAGCCATCCTAGTGGGTATCTCATAGTGGTTTTGATTTGCATTTCCCTAATGACTAATGATTTTGGGCATCTTTTCATATGCATACTGGCTATTTGCATGTCTTCTTTGAAGAAATGTCTATTCATATCTTTTGCCCATTTTTAAATTGGGTTATTTGTCTTCTTATTGTTGGAGTGTAACAGTTTTTCATATATTCCAGAAACAATTTCCTTGTCAAATATATGATTTGCAAATATTTTCTCCCATTCTGTGGGCTAACTTTTCACGTTTTGATGGTATCCTTTGAAGGACAAAAGTTTTAAATTTTGATTAAGTCCAACTTACCTATTTTCTTCAGTTGCTTGTGCTTTTGGTGTTTTATCTAAGAAACCATTGCCCACCTAAAGGTCATTAAGATTTACTTCTGTTTTCTTCTAAGAGTTTTAATTCTTACATATAAGCCTATGATCCATTTGGGTTACTTTTTGTATATAGTGTGAGGTAGGGGTCCAACTTCATTTTTTTTGCATATGGATATCTAATTGTCACAGCAACACTTGTTGAAAAGATGATTCTTTCCCCATTGAGTGGTCTTGGCACCCTTGTCAAAGATCATTTGACCATATACATAAAGATTTATTTTTGGGCTCTCTATTCTATTCCATTGATCTATTTGTCTATCTTTATGCCAGTAGCACATTGTCTTAATTACTGTAGCTTTATATAACTTAAAACCTGGACTTTGTGGGGTTTTTGTTTGTTTGTTTGTTTACAATATTTTGGATATTCTGAGTCCCTTGCATTTCCACAGGAATTTTAGGATCAGTTTGTCAATTTCTACAAATAAGCCAGCTGGGATTTTGATAGGGATTATGTTGACTCTATAGATCAGCCTGGGGAGTATTGCCATTTTAACAATATTGTGTCTTCTGATCTATGGTCACAGGATATCTCTCCAGTTATTTAGAACTTTGTATTTTTTCAACAGTTTTATATTTTTCAGTGTACAAGTTTTGCCCTTCTTTTGTTAAATTTATTATTAAGTCCTTTCTCTTTGATGCTATTGTAAATGAAATTATGTTTTAAATTTCACTTTTGGATTGTTCATTGCAAGTGTGTAGAAACTGAGTTGGTGTTTGTTTATTGATCTTATCTCCTACAACCTTGATAAACTCTTTTATTAGTTCTAATTTTTTTTTAGTGACTTCCTTAAGATTTTCTATATATAAGATCATATTATCTGTAGATAGAGATCATTTGACTTCTTCCCTTCCAATCTGGATGCCTTTTATTTCTTGCCCAATTGTGCTACATAGCACCTCCAATACATTATTGAATAAAAGGATGAGTGGACATCCTTGTCTTATTCCTGACTTCAGGGGAGAAAGCATTCATTCCTTTACTGTTAAGTACGATGTTAGCTATGGGTTTTTCATAGTTGCTTTTTTTTTTTTTTGCAACTTGAAGAAGTTCCCTTCTATTCTTAGTTTATCGGGGTTTTTAATCATGAAGGTTTTTGAATTTTGTCAAGTGCTTTTTCTGCACCTGTTGAGATGATAAAATGGTTTCTGTCCCTTATTCTATTAATATGTGTATTACATTAATTTGTAATTATGTAAAATTACACAATGTAAAACCAACCTTGCATTCCTGGGATAATTCCCACTTGGTCATGGTGTATAGTCCTTGTATGTTACTGAATTCAGTTGACTAGTGTTTGCTAAGCTTTTTGCATCTATGTTCATAAGAGATATTGGAATATAGTGTTTTTGTGTGATATATTTTTCTGGTTTTTGTATCAGAGTAATACTGACCTCATGGAACAAATTGGGAAGTGTTTCCTCCTCTTCTATATTTTGGAAGAATTTGAGAGGATTCATATTAATTCTTTAAATGTTTGGTAGAATTAACCAGTAAAGCCATCTTGGCTTGGGATTTCCTTTGAGGGAAGTATTAAATTACTAATTAAATCTCTTTACTTGTTATAGGCCTTTTCAGACTTTCTATTTCTTCTTGAATTGGTTTTGGTAGTTTGTGTCTTTCTAGACTTTGTTCATTTTGTCTAAGTTATTTAATTTGTTGCATATGGTTGTTCATAGTATTCCTTAATAATCCTTTTTATTTCTGTGAGGTCAGTAGTAATGTGACCTCTCTTTCATTCCTGATTTTAGCAATTTTAGTCTTCTCTCTTCTTTTCTTGGTCAGTGTAGCTAAAAGTTTGTCAATTTTATTGATCTTTTCAAAGAGTCAAATTTGGTTTCCTTGATTTCTTTTCTTTTCTTTTTTATTTTTTTTCTGTCCTCTGTTTCCTTAATTTCTGCTCTAATTTTTATTGTTTTCTTCTTTCTTGTTGCTCTGGGCTTAGTTTGTTATTCTTTTTCCTGTTTCTTAAGGTAGAAAGTTAGTTGATTGGTTTGAGATCTTTCTTTCCTTTTTTTAAATTTATTTTTTATTTTTTAAATTTTTTTTAAAAATTAAGATTATGATAGTTTACAACCTTGTGAAATTTCAGTTGTACATTATTGTTAGTCATGTTGTGGGTACACCACTTCACCCTTTGTGCCTTCCCCCCCAACCCCTTTTCCCCTGGTAACCACTGATCAGTTCTCCTTGTCTATATGTTAACTTCCACCTATGAGTGGAGTCATACAGAGTTCGTCTTTCTCTGTCTGGCTTGTTTCACTTAACATAATGCCCTCAAGGTCCATCCATGTTGATGTGAATGGGACAATTTTGTCCTTTTTTATGGCTGAGTAGTATTCCATTGTGTATATATACCATATCTTCTTTATCCAGTCATCAGTTGCTGGGCACTTAGGTTAGTTCCATGTCTTGGCTATTGTAAATAATGCTGCGATGAACATAGGGGTGCATGGGACTCTTGGAATTGCTGATTTCAGGTTCTTAGGATAGATACCCAGTAGTGGGATGGCTGGGTCATAAGGTATTTCTATTTTTAACTTTTTGAGAAATCTCCATACTGTTTTCCATAGTGGCTGCGCCAGTTTGCATTCCCACCAACAGTGTATGAGGGTTCCTTTTTCTCCACAACCTCTCCAACATTTGTCACTCTTGGGTTTGGATATTTTTGCCAATCTAACGGGTGTAAGGTGATAACTTAGTGTAGTTTTGATTTGCATTTCCCTGATGATTAGCGATGATGAGCATCTTTTCATGTGTCTGTTGGCCATCCTTATATCTTCTTTGGAGAAATGTCTGTTCATGTCCTCTGCCCATTTTTTGATTGGGTTGTTTGATTTTTTGTTGTTGAGCTGTGTGAGTTCTTTATATATTATGGAGATTGACCACTTGTCGGATAAGTAGCTTGTAAATATTTTTTCCCAATTAGTGGGCTGTTTTTTTGTTTCAATCTTGTTTTCCCTTGCCTTGAAGAAGCTCTTTAGTCTGATGAAGTCCCATTTGTTTATTCTTTCTATTGTTTCCCTCATTCTTTCCTTTTTTTTAATTTGACATTTATAGCAGAATGTTTCCCTCTAAGCACTGTTTTAGCTCCATCCCATAAGTTTTGGTATGTTGTGTCTTCATTTTTATTCATTCTTTTTAAAAAATACTTTATATCTCCTTATTGATGTTCTCTGTTGGATGAAACATTGTTGACATACCTTCCTTTCATTCATTAAGCATAGTATCCTTTAGTTCTTTGAACAGATTTACAATAGGGGCTTTGAAGTCTTTGTCTGTTAAGTCCAACGTCTGGGTCCCTCCAAGATAGTTTCTATTGCCTTCTCTCTCTCTTTTTTTCTCTTTTATGGGTCACAGTTTCCTGTTTCTTTGCATGTCTTATAATTTTTTGTTGAAAACTGGACATTTCAATAATATATTGCAGCAATTTGGGATATTGATCCCTCTCACACCTGGGGCTTGATTTTTGCTTGTTTATTTCTTCAGTGACTTAGCTGGACTAGTTTGCAGAAACTTATTTCCCCCACAATGTGCAGTCTCTGATGTTGCTCCTCAAAGAGTGAACATTTGACCATGTGCACAGTTTCTCTGACCACTATGGATTATTGTAAGTTTTGTTTGTTTTTGGTGAGGAAGATCGGCCCTGAGCTAACATCTGTGTCAATCCTCCCTCATTTTGTATGTGGGGTGCTGCCACAGCATGGCTTGATCAGCGGTGTGTAGGTCTGTACCCAGGATCCGAACCTGTGAACCCCAGGCTGCTGAAGCAGAGCACTCAAACTTAACTACTATGCCACCAGGCTGGCCCCAAGGGATTATTGTAGTTTTAGCAGTAGTCTGTTTCTTTCCCTGGTCTCCCTGTTAAAATTCTGGCTGGTCTGATGTTATTGGTAACACACACAGCTGCTATTAGCCTCTAGTAATTGCTAGCTGATTGCTCTATTGCCTTCCATAGTGTCTGGGACATAAATTGCTCCACAGTCTGATCTAGCTAAAGTCAAGCCCCATTGCAGAGGCAGTCTTTGAACTCATTCTGATCATAGAAGGGCTCTTCTTAGCTGTCTCTTTCCCTGGTTCACTCTGTTAAACTTCTAGCTGGTCTACCATTTTGTTTGTTGCCTCTGGTTCAATGGAGCTAAGAGCTTCCTCTTAATTGTTTATCACCAAAATATCCATTATTTTTGACAACGCTCTTAGACACGAACTTCCCCACATTTTCTCCCAAATAAAATATGTTCTCTTAGGGAGAGCTGCTAAGCTCTCTGTACTTACAGCCTCCCTTTCCACCTGGACAGAATCTCTGCCACTGTGCCTGAGTGCAGGTCGGGGGAGGGACTGTGGCCCACTTCTTCTGAAATGACACCCTTGCCTTGCTCCATGAGTGGGCCACTGGATGTGAATGAGAGCCCTTAGTCTTTTTAGTTTGCCCTTCCTGGCGTGGAAGCTATGAGTGAGCTGGGGCAGAGGAAATTGGGACCTGATATTGTCAGCTTTCTGTACGTAGGTAAAATTTCCACCCTGCAAGTGGGAACTGGGTTTTGGAAGGGAGCCCCAGTCCATTTCCCTGCCTGGAAAACAGCTGAGCTGCTGGCCACCTGCCTCTGCTATAGTGAAACCATAGTGCTAGGCTCAGAGCTGAGGGGGAGAGCCCTATCTTCCTGGCCACCCTGCTGGGAGTAGAACTTCTGTCACACTGAGCTAGGAGGAAATAGGATCAGATAGTGGCTCAAATGCCACAAACTCTTACTGTTCTTATTAAGATTTACTAAATTTTCTCCAGTAAACACTTCTCCACTGCTGTATACTCTTACGACAATATCCAGATACCTTAAATCGTTGTTTTTCATAATTTTTACTAGTTAAATATTTGTTTCAGTGGGGAGAATGTCAGACGAGCCGCTCACACTGCCGTTCCAGAGGTGTGGTCACCCTAGAGGTTTTTAATCCCCCCATCATTTTAGTATGAAAATTTTTAAACAGCAAATTTGAAAGAATTTCACAGTGAATACCAATATTCTCTTTACCAAGATTCTACTGTTAACATTTTGTTATAGTTGTTTTATCATATATCTATCCATCTATCTATCCTTCAGTCTGATGTATTTTTGGATGCATTGCAAAGTAAGTTGAAGACATCAGTAACTTCTAAATTCTACGGCGTGCTTTTCATTAACTAGAATTCAATATTTGTTTGCAGTTTTTTTCTTTTGAGGTAAAATTTGCACACAGTGAAGCACATAGATCTTAGTGTACAATAATTAAGTTTTGATAAATTCATGCACTGTGTAACCCAAACCCCCATCAAGAGAGGAAACATTTCTATCACCCCACAAAGTTCCCTCATGCCTCCTCCCAGTCAATCACTTGCCCCAAGAGGCAACCACTGTTATGATTTTTTCCCACCATATATTAGTTTTTCCTGTTCTAGAACTGTATATAAAAGAATCATACAGCATGAACTCTTTCATATAAAACTTCCTTCATTTAACCTAATGCTGTTGCGAGGCATCCATAAGGCAGGGATCAGTAGTTCATTCCTTTTTATTGCTGAATAGTATTGCATGACAGGAATTTACTAATTTGTTTATCTGTTCTCTGATTTACCTGAGCTATTTACTGGAGGGTTTTAGAGAGAGAATTGACGTCTAATTCAACCTTTAGATAGGTCATTCTGGCTAATAAATGGAGGGTGAGCCATGAGGGCACGGCAGGAAGAGACAAGAGACCCGTTAGGAGTTTCTTGCAGCAGTTCATCTGAGATTTGAGGTTGGTTCGGATGAACACTGCAGCAGTGGAGATGGTGAGAGGTGGGCTGATCCAGGGGATATTTTGGAAGTCTGAGCTGGACAGGATTTGCTGACGGATAGGATGTGGAAGGTGAAAGAAAAGAAAGAACCAAAGATGACTCTATTCCCCCAAGCCATTCCTTTAACTATTATGAGAATGGAGAGACAATAAAAAACAAGCCAGAAACTTTTTGCTTGGAGATTTGGCTAAACACCAACTGTAAAGCAAGCAAAGGCGAGTATTTGTCAAGTGCTTCCAGGTGGCGATTGATTAGTTCATCTGCTACACCCTAAGAGCACGTGCAACTCGTCAGAAAACCAGCATAGTTTGCAGCTTCTCTAGCCATGATAATATCACTATTAGAAATTCAAATCAGCTTAATTTTTGAATCTCTGCTTTATCCCCTCCTCCTGCCACCCCACTTGACCCAGCACTTCTGAGCTGTTGGCTTTAAGATGGAACTTCCCTTATTTATCTCAAACAGGAAACTTTTAAATCTTGTTTCTTTCTTATCATAATCTTTCAACATGTCAGTCCTACTCAGAATGGAAGGTTCTGGGAGTAGCCTTTTTTCTAGGTATTATATAAAGAATGAGACCTTTACATATAAAGCAGATGAGATCAAGGTCTCAATCATTAAACAAATATTTATTAAATGCCTACCATATGCCAGGAACTGTGCTAGGCATTGGTTATACCACAGTGAATAAGAAAGTCTCTGACCTCAAAGAGTTCAAAGAACATGTAAATTGGATGTTTTTATTATGGTGTGTAAATGCTATGATAATAGAAAGCCTGTACAAGTGGTACTCAACAGAGGCTTGAGGGTCAAGCCATCCAGAGGAGATGTTTTAGTTGAGAACTGAGGAATCAAAAAAATTAGTGAGAGAAGTTGGTGGATTGGGCAGAATCGGGTATTCCAGGTGGGAGAAATAGCATGACCTAAGATCCAGAAGTGTATGTGGCACATTGGTAGAACTACAAATTTGAGATGGGGGGAAAGTAGAGTCTAAAAGGGAGTGATTAAAGGTGAATGCAAGGGCCAGATCAAGAAGGGCTTTCTAAGCTACATTTAGAAATTTGGACTTACTGGATTTTTAGTACACTGTAGATACTGGATTGAAGTGGATAGCTTGGCGGCAGGAAGACAAGTCAGTGGTTCAGGAAAGAGATGATGGTGGCACAAACAAAGCAGGAGGGAGGAGATTGGGGGGACAAAGAGAAGTAGATGAACTTAAGGAATGTTGATGAGGTGGAATCAACAGTTGCTGGTGATTGATTGGTGGAAGAAGTCAAGTGCAAAGTCCAGGTTTTTGATGTGGCAACAGGTTGAGAAGCGGGGAAGGAGACCCAGGAAGGATGCAGATGTTTGGCATGATCTAGGGTGGAGGAGGGGAAATCAGTAATGCAGTGTTTGCACATGCTGAGTTTGAGTCATCTTTTGATATGTTCAAGATATGTCAAATCAGTGATTGGATTTACAGATCTGGAGCTCAGAGAAGTCTGGGCTGGATATATACTTTTGTGGGTCATCTACATGTAGGTAGTTTTAAAAATCATGGGCATAGGGGCTGGCCCCGTGGCCGAGTGGTTAAGTTCGTGTGCTCCGCTGCAGGCGGCCCAGTGTTTCGTTGGTTCGAATCCTGGGCACGGACATGGCACTGCTCATCAAACCATGCTGAGGCAGCGTCCCACATGCCACAACTAGAAGGACCCACAACGAAGAATATACAACTATGTACTGGGGGGCTTTGGGGAGAAAAAGGAAAAAAATAAAATCTTTAAAAAAAAAATCATGGACATGGATGAGATAGTCTAGAGAGAAAGTATACAGTGAAAAAAAGCTCTATGTTGTGCTTTAAGTAACTCCAACATTTGATAGCTAGGTAGAAGAGAATGATTCCACAAAATCTGAGAATGGGCCAGAGAAATAGGAGGAAAACCAGGATACAGTGTCTCAAGGGGTAAGTGAGTGCTCAATAAAGTCAACCTGTTGCTGAGAGTTTGGTAAAATGAGAATTGGAGAATGTCCATTGGACTGAGTAAGCAACATGGAATTTAATTTCTGTTGTTAGCTAGAACTGTTTAGAGAAGGGGTGGAATCTGTTTTAGAGTAGGTTGAGCAGGAAGCAGAAGGTGAGGATATAAAGCCAATGAATGTAGAACCTCTTTAGATTGCTTTGGCTGTCAAAGTGAGGAGAGAAGTTTAGCAATTGGATAAGGATATGGGAATGAGGGAGTGTTTTTTCAAGAAGGAGGAGAATTTATTAAGTTAAAAAGCCAAAGAGAAGGGCTCAGTTGAAGAGAAGTTGAGTTGAGAAGAGAGAGATGAATAATAAAAATGTATAGTTCTATAAAAGGCGAGAGGGGATGGGACCCAAAGCTCTGATAAAGAGACTGGTCTTAAACAGGAGCTAGAACAACATCTATAGTGTAATACAATACAGCTTCCCCCAAAAAGTTTGCTTTACACCACTTTGCTTTTACAAAAGTCCTACATTAGTACCTGTTTTTGCTAACTGAAAGAAATCTGAGGAGGATTTTTGCTTTTACAAAAAAAGGTGAAAAACGAAAATAGCATTTAGCATTTGTTTTGCAGTGAGCCATTATAGAGGCGAAGCAGTCAGGCATAACTGTTATATTTCAAGCCTGCCACATCAACTACAGCAGACAACCAACCTCAGCTTTCAACATCAAGGCAGGCAGACACAGAAGAAGGGGTAGACGTTAGGGACCTGCCTGCCCTGATGGATTTAGATGATGATGAGATGTTAATAGATGACCCTCTTCCTCTCTCTCCCACACCCCAGTGTCCTGTCCCTCCCACCACCCCAACCTCCGACGACTCAGCCTAACACCCCATCATCACCACCACCACCTCTCAGCCTTCCAGGGTGCTTGCTGTCTTCCTGATTCTGGTAAGTGGAACTTCACTGTGGGTCCATTATTTCCACTTTATATAGGCTGTGTATTTATCACATCCCTGCTTTCACTATCTGTTAGTGTTATTTTAGGTTTCATGTGTTATTTGGCGTGATTTGATAGGTTATCTTTTGGGTCTGAGAATGCTCAAAAAACTTTCCCGTATAAAGTAATGGTACTTGCTTCTTCACTTTACACCATTTCAGCTTAGCAAAGCTTTCACAGGAACACTCTACTTTCGGATAACGGGGGAAACCGGTATAAGAAGGAGGACAGAATGCTAATGGGGTTAGTGTTCAGTGTTGATGGCTTTTCTTTTCTCTGGAAAGGAGGAGAAGGTATGTGGTCAGAAGACAGTCAGGGAAAATTATTATGGAGAGGGGGAAAGGGTTGCAGGTGAGTGTTGAAGTGATCATAAATTCTCTGCGAACCAAGCTGCTCTCGTATAATGTTGTCCATTCAATATTTGCTTGTTTGGGCTGGGGAGAAGACAAGGAGAAACCAGAGTATTGGGTTCCTCCGGGGTTATGATTGCTGAAGATAATTCAGCATTTCTCAGACTGATCATTCTCAAAACAGTCTCCTGACAGGGGTTAATAGGTATATTGAAGGAAAAGAATTTGGGGAGAACTGCTGTGTACACTATTGCATTCTTAACAGGCACATGAACATATTTGAAGTTCGGAAGCTCTTACATTTGAAAACCCAGTTAAATTTAATATAGTCAACTTTCTCAAGCTTATTTGCATCCAGGATACTGTGTGTGTGTGTGTGTGTGTACGCGTGTGCACGTACACATGTGTGTTGCATCTGTAAGGTCTCATATTTGGGTCTATGATGGATCAGATAATCGAGAGTTCCCTCCTTTCATCTTACCCCTACATAAAAGGACAGGAGCCTTTCTTCCTTTTCTTTCAACGTATTTGCATTGTCTGTAGTTAGCCATTTAAATCCACATCGATTTAGGGTGGAGCAATAGCTAACTTTTTCTGAAATGTACCTCATTCTTTATGAACAGCAGCTCCACGTACCTATTCCACTTGTTAGTAATTCTTGTCATAAACTTAAAAAACAAACAATGAACTAGCTTCCTTATTGTTCTTTCAGGACCACCAGAAGCAAACTTGAAACTTGGCTAGGAAAGCAGGGCCAATGACCATCTCAAATGGTTAGGAGTAGGGTGGGCGGGGAGGGGGGCAATCGGAATTAGTTGTGTTACTATTTTACTACTAATAATAACCAGTGTTTCCATAGGTCTTTACAAATTGCTCTCGTGTGTTACTTTACATAATCACATTTAACTCTTGTTGAGCAAGGCACAACTATCATTGGTGAGAGCAAGGAATGTAGTTTGGGAGGGTGACAGATGAAAAGATACCTTTAAGAAGACAGAGGAGCTGGGAAAGGAGCTAAAAGAAAATTAGGGACAGTGGTCTAAATCATGCATTCTCAACAGATGTGGTATTACCATCGAGGGCTAAAAAGTGGCTCTTGGGGAGCAAAAAAACCTTAGATATTACAGTGGTTTGTGACCCTCCAAAGGGCCACAGTATAAAAACAGATATGCAGTATATTTGTGGTATTAATATTTGACAGTGAGGAGCAATTAGGAAAAAAAGTCTAAAAAGGCTTTTTGACGGTAGGGGGTGATAATGAAAAAGAAGTTGAGGAACACGGGTCTAAATCCTGCAATTCCTGTGGAACTTTCTGACATTCATGAAAGATTCATCTCTTCCCAGATACGTTAGACAACTCATTTGTCTAGCAGA